>NC_064284.1:55102203-55251617 GCF_019186545.1 Solanum stenotomum | reverse complement strand
GGGGGCTGATTTGAGGGTAGGGACAAAATAAATTGATTTTTTCAACAAAAAAGTAATTGTAGTTTGAAGTTGGAAGAGAGTTTTGGAAAATGTTTTCCTTAAGTTTTGAAGGGAAGTCATTTTCCTTAAATTTGAGGAAAATGAGTTGATTTGGAAAACATTTTCCAAAACATTTAACCCAACCAAACATGAGAAAATGGAAAAACATTTTCTAGAAAATGTTTTCCTTCATACCAAACACACCCTTAATGTTAGTTTTTCAATTTGTAAAATTTGTAGTAACCTTAACAAGTACACCCTCCTCCATTTAGTTGTCATGTATATTAAAATAGTTGTTCTCAAATACTTGTCAATTTTAAAAATCAAGAGAAAAGTAATTATTTAGTTTCAATTTTACCCTTTGCATTAATTATTCTTGAATTAAGAGGTATGTAAATAGACAAGATAAAAAAAATTAATAAGGAGTATAATAGTCAAATTATAATCCTAATTAATTTTTTCTTAAAGGTTGTGTGAAACCTTATCCCAAGGCATTCATGCTCGAAACTGTGTATGTGAACGTAGGTTCTTGATCGTTCTATCTGACATATTCTGACTCCCCAATATGCTTATGTAATACCCCGTAAGTACCTAGCTCAGATAAGATCAGAATAGTGCAGAAATATGCTGAAGTCTGCAGAAAAGTAACTTTTACGGAATGGATTCATGGCATGTACAAATGCTTATGGACTTTAGATGCCACCAGTGGATTGGACCTCAGAAGTTGAGATTTCAGGACCAAGGTTCACTAGGGGCTTTACGGTTCGTATAAGATTTCACAAACTGTAGAGCTGGCCGTAGACTAGACTTTAGAAACATAGGAAAATTTCTTGAACATGATGAAGAATTTTACAGGTCGTGGAAACATTTATGGCCCATGGAACTGTCCGTACAAAGAAACTTCAGAACTCAGGTGACCCAGATTTTACGGACACTTGTACGAGTCGTACTATTTTATATGGACCGTAGACTAGTCCGTAGAGTTGATTTTCTAAAACCCAAAAAAAATTCCCTCTGACTTCTACGGACCCTTTCACGACCTGTAGATGGTTGTACGGTCTGTGGAGGGCATCCATAGATGATCTCCTACAGTTTTTTATTAGGGATTTTTTAGTCTTTTTCCACTCTTTTAACCCCTAAACTATGCTATTTTGGCCTATTCTAAGTGTGTTAAGTGTTTTCTAAAGACCATAACCTCTCATTCTTTCATAACTCACCTAAGATCAATTTCTTCACTCTCAAGTCTTCTCCCTCAAGCAAGCTAAAGTTCCAGGAACCAAGCCTCCATTGATGAATTCAAACCAGGGTTTCTATCTCAGATATGTAGGAACTTCATCAATGTATTTCTCTTCACCCATTGATTCCAAAGAAAACCTCAATTTCTAAAATTATGAATTCCCCAAGACTAGGGTTTAAGTGATCTTCATGGGTTCTTACTAAATTTCAGTTTCTCCTTCATGATTGATCTGAATTGCATGATTTTGATTATAATCCATGTTTTCAATGATATTTCTATGAACCCATAGTATGCAAGTATTTTCATGATCAAAATTATGTTATTTTTAGATGCATGTCTCAGATTATCATGAATTATGATGCTGTCTAATAAAGTATCTCTCAGTATATTTACAAATATCATGATTTAGATGCTTTCTATTAAAGTATCTTTCAGATTATATTTATGAGCTACTCAGTAATTTATCAAATTGTTAGTATAATTTGGTAGTTTAGATCATTAATGTTTTCAGATTTATGCATGTTTCCTTTTGGAGTATACTTAGCACCGAGTGGACTTTTGGAATAAAAGTTTTCGTTTACCGTACATGGACCTTTAGTAACAACTCCTACGCCCCTAAACTACTTGCTAGTGTAGAATTTGTCTTAAATAGATATTAGCTAGTGGATCCACCTCAACTCAGATATCATGGTCCTTAGGACACTTCATTTTGATGTGGGAGTAGTACACTATAATCTATGAGGCAGCTCATATGATTTATGTCAATTTTAGTATCTCCCATAAATCAACATGTTTTCAAATATTGCATGACCTTGTATACATGAATTTCAGATTAATAAATCTCAGTTTTATGTTATTTTTACTTGGTCAATGTATCAACATGTTTTATATTATGATTCCGAAGTCATGGGTTCCTTTAAAAAACAATTCCAATGCTTGAATTATTTTATATTATGATTGAATTGATGATTTATTATGGTTTTTATGTTGAATTCCCCAAGAACCCATGAAATCCCCTTATTCCCAAATACGATTTTGTGATGTGGGTTTGTTGATGAAAGAAGGATACTATGAGATTATGCTTGTAGTAGTTGGGGTTATTTGAATTATGTTAATATCCATGTTTAATGTAGTGAATTCTAGATGTGTTGATATAATATGAGCTTTGATCCTTGAAAGGGAAAATTATGATATTATGCATGAATTATGAAAGTTTAGTATATGCTTTAAGAACACCTTGAGAGTAAAATGAATATGATTATGATCTAGTTGTTGTGTTGTTGAAAGTTTGTTCTCATATGCACACAATATGATGATTCTAAGGTTGAAAGACTTTCTCACCTATTGAATCTATATGTAGACATGGACGGTGAAAGGTTATTCCGATGCATGATCTAATGAGATATAGTATGAATTATGTTGGATTGAGTGTCAAGACATTCTTCCATGAATATGAACTTAAGTCAAGACTTAATATGAACTCTGTTGAAATTTATGCTTAGCACCGATTGGATATTGATTATGAGATGGAAGCTTTTACGCTAGTTGAGTCCGGCTTCCCAATGAAAGCTTTTACATTAGTTGAGTACGGCTTTCCAAATGGGTTCATTCTATGCTAGTTGAGTCCAGGCTCCCAAAGTATGTCTCATGAGATGGAAACCTTATACCTTAGTTGAGTCCAGGTTTCTACTAGCAATCTCCTTATCCCATAAACTATATACCCCGTAGGTTACTTAGCTAATGGATCCACCAAAGCTAAGAGTATGGTTCTACCTTAGGCAAATAGGACAACCCCTTTTAGGTGTGGGGTAGACACCGGATTCCATGTTAAGCTCACATGGTCTATGTCGGTTAAGGCTACAAGAATATGAATTATGAACTATGGTTTCTCAAGAAGATTTACCTATCATGGGTGAGATTTATCGGGTCTTATTCATGCATTGCACAAGTATGCTTTAAGGGTAATTATGGTATGATCCTCTTATGTTATGATGATCTATGTAATGAATATGCCTATGACTTATGCTTTTCCACGATCACAATAAGATTATGAACATGAATAATGAACTAAGGATACTTCAAGGAAGTATTGCAAGCATGTTTTGATATGAGGTTCTTTGTATGATGTATGCTTAGTTTGGATTGTAGCTTGAAATGCCCTTCCAATACATGTGTGACTAAAGGTAAATGTTCCCTTGTCTATGAGAAATAAGCTAAGGATGAGATCAAAAGATGATAAATATGAATGAGTGCCTAAAATGACTTGCTTAGCATGGGTGGGATTATGGGGTCTTATCCATGCATTGCACAAGCTTGCCTTGAGGTGACTTATGAAGTGTTTCTCTTATGTTATGTTAAACTAGATGCATTGATTATGCCTATGACTACGTTGTTATTTCTTATGCTTATATCCTATGTCTTATGATGATGTCTCTTATGCTTATGACTTATGTTATTGTCTCTTATGATTTTGGTATATGTCTTATGTTGACTAATGCCTCCATTATGCTTATGTTGATGATTTATGCTAGCCATCATATTTAGTACATTATTGTACTAACACATACTTTTGCCTACATTCTTATCAAATGTTGGGTTCGGCGATATTGACTTCCATCCTTGGGGCTAGGTTCGTAGTAGATCAAGAAGAGAAGTTTTGGTGAGTCCTCATAGCATCGAGGACTTTATCACCCTTTCCTTTTTATGTCTTTCTTTTATGTTAGAACTTTTGTATGGGTTGTGTCCCTAACTCTTTTCAAGTATTTGATGGTTTGAGACAAGTGTAATAGACTTCCGCTTCATTTTATGAAACCTTGATTGTATTGAAAAATGTTTTAAATTTCCATACTTCTCTATTATCTTATGTTGTGATATGCTAAGTGGCTTACATGGGGTTGTTAGGGGTTCTATGTGTCATGTTACATCTAGGGGGTACCCCTGGGTCGTGACAAACTTGATAATCAGAGCACAAGGTTTATAATAGTTCTAAGGTGTCTCAAACCACGTCTAGTAGAGTCTTGTTCATAAATGTGAAGCGCACCACATTTATGAATGAGAGGCTATTAGATGTTTAGGAAATTTCACTTCTTCATTCTCTAAGTCATGCCATAGAGTTTAACTCTATTAGGTCTTTCTCCTAATCTGTGCCCGATGATTTTCAGGATATGACCACTATAAGGGCTAACGTTAGAAGGAATGGGGAAGACAATGTGGATCAAGAAGTTCCTCATCAAGCTCCAATTCACCATTTGGAAGAGAAAGTAACAAATGAGAAGTTTAGGTTTGGTGTTCAAATGTTGGCTCAGGTTGGGATAGAAACTCTGGAATTTTATGGGTCAAAAATAGAGGAAGATCCTCAAGAGTTTATAGATAAAGTCTCTAAGGTGTTGGACTTTGTGGGAGCGACTCCGGTAGAGAAGGCGGAGTTGGATTCTTACCAACTCAATGGGGTTGCTCAAGTTTGGTTTAATCAGTGGAAAGATACTAGACCGATAGGAATGGGTCCCATAGAGTGGGAAAGGTTCAAGAGTGCTTTTCTAGACAGGTTCTTCCCTTTATAAATGAGAGAAGCTTTAGTGCTTGAGTTCATTAACCTTAGGCAAAGTAATATAAGTGTTAAGGAATATGCATTGAGGTTCACCCAATTGTCTAAATATGCCCATCCTAGTGTCCGATCCTAGGTTGAGAATGAGTAAGTTTGTGTCGGGTGTATTCGATTTGGTAGTGAAAGAATGTCGTACGGCCATGTTTGATCATGATATGAATATTTCTCGTCTTATGGCTTATGCTCAACAAATTGAGGAAGAGAAACTAGAAGGGAGAGCTAGGGAGAAAAAAAGGTCTAGAAATGATGATGGTGATTTCTCTCATGTGAGGACCGATGGACATGGTCATTCTAGGAATCGACAAAGGTCTTCTGGACAAGATTACTCCAATGTTCCTAAGTATAATGATGATAGGGTGTCTAGTCCTAAATCGCAAGGAATTAGTAATGAGTCCCTATGGCCTTTTCGTGCTAGGTTTGATAGGAGACATGTGGGTAAATGCCTAGCGGGTTCCAATGTTTGCTTCGGTTGTGGTGAGTTAGTCCATAAGATAAGGCATTGCCCTACGGTTGCTAGAAATGAAGGGAATAGTCGTCGTAGGTCTCAACCTTACCTTTCATCTGGTCCAATTTGTTCTGGTGTGAATGCCCCAAAGCAAATTAGGTTCTATGCTCTCTAAGCTAGAGGTGAACAAGAGTGTCCTCCGAATGTTTCTCCCGGTATGTGTTTTATGCTTATTTAGATTTCGGTGTTTCTTGTCTTTTGTGACTTGATAGACTTGTCATGATAGACTTTGATGTTGTCTTTGGTATAAATGGGTTGCATTATGGTTATGTGTATTTGATGGTAGAACCCGACTTGGTCATGATGAGTTTTGGGGTATGTGGATAGATTTGATGAATAAGGTGTTTAAGTAATGCCTAGATGTGTTGAGTGAGTAGATTCCTTTAAAAAGGGTAGAAGTGTAATTCACCATGGTTTAAAATCATCTTGAGTGATGGATGTGAAAGCTTAGTGATGACTTGCTCCGACCCTAGAATTGAAAGAAATAATGCTTAGAAGAGTCCGTATAGGCTTACTCCCAAGGGGGAGATAATGTGCTTACATAGCAAGGTTGTTGGGTGTTCTAGATGTTCATGATTTGGGTTTGCTTGAAATTCTCACCTTGACAGGTGTAGTGAGTTTGGGAAGTTTAGTCCCGGTTTTGTAGGCTCATAAGAGATCTTGAGTGGAGTTGGTAACGTTGCTTGTGAACTAGAGTTGCTTAATGAGTGGAACCGGTGTACCCGATTTTCCATATCTCTTGGATATATAAGAGTGTTGGAGATCTGACATTTATAGATCCCTTAGAAGAGTTGAGAGTTGATGAGAATCTCCCTAATTTAGAAGTACCAATTGGGATCTTAGACCGACAAGTTAATAGAAGAACAAGGAAGTTGCTTCCATGAAAGAGTTAAGGAGTGACCTTTTTGTGAGGGTTTTAGTTGAGGGTGCTACTTGGGAGGCTGAGGGCCAATAAGATGTCCCGTTATCATCATTTCTTACCTTCTACTCCTACTCTAGCTTGAAACAAATAGTTCCTCTTGAGTTTTCTTGTTTTGGGAGTCATGTGTGTTAAATGTGTTTTTCCATGATTTCCTTATGTTATGCATGTTCTTGAAATTCATGTATAGTAAGAAAATGAGTTTTTATGATTAATTTTCCTCATGTTATGTGCATTGAGTAAGAGTTGTCTATATGCTTCATGAGATGAATTGTTGAACATGTTTTAATTATGTTTTTTGAGGGTAGAATTGCATAAAGACTCTATAAGATTTTGTTGAGTATGCTTTTAGCTTTGAGAAGGTAATTCCTCCTAAGAACATGAGAAATGTTGAAATTTCATGCATAATGGGTTGTTAGATGTAGTTCCTACTTCCTTGTGATGCATTGTATATGTTTGAGATGGAGTTGATGTTTCCTCCTTGTTTTGTACATTGTTATGATGTTGCATGCATGATGGGCTGCTAGTCTTGAGTCTTTACTTCTGTAAGGTGTCTAAATCGTCATTCGAGGACGAATGTCCCCAAGGGGTAGATATTGTAACACCATGAAGCTTAGTAGGTTAATTAGGGCTAAGTGAGAAGGCAACAAGTCAAGGGCAAGGGGTAAGAGCCAAGGGAAATGGGCAAAGGGTGCCCCATCTTCCCAAGGCACTGCCCATGAACACATGTGCCTTCATGGATTGTGGTGGCCACCACGGCCCGTGGTGCCACCGTGGTGGTGAGGCAGTAGCCTTCTCGAGGCTTCCCAACTTGACCTCCTCCATACGAGCCACTTCCCGGCTCGTGAAGGCCTTGACGGGCCGTGGGAGGGGTCGTGAGGTTGACTTAGTTTTTAGGGGTTAAGGGGAAGATTGCCTAGCTACTGGATCATGACCACGAGAGACACCACGGCTCATGGAGCCTTACGTGAAAGGTTTTTTACTAGACCTAGAGTTTAGGGTCAACTTCAAATGATCATATCTCTTAGCTCAAAACAAATTAGGTGGGCAATGACCTATAAAATTAAAGGTCGTTGAGTCCTCTTTCTAACGCCACCATGTTTGGCCAATTCCCATCTCGGAGTAAAAAGTTATTCCCGAAATAGTGAAGCACTGTCAGGTGAAATTCTTCACGACCCGTTTGACGGGTCGTGGTGATGATGACGACTCGTGAAGGCCTCCTTCATGCCATTTCAACAGTTTCCAGTAAGGGGAGTTCTAGGGTCTTTTTCCAATTGTTTTAACTCAAAGATATGTCGTTTTGCCCAAGCCTAGGACCCCTATATAAGTCATTTTAACCCCCAAAACTCACCCAATTAAGTCATTTATTCCAAAACCCAAATAATTCCCAAAGTTCATCCTCTCCAAAAATTCTCTCTCTAGAAAACTCAAAGAAGAAGAAGAAGAGGAGTAGGGTCAAGCTAGGTCAAGTCAAGACTCCATTGTACTATATATATATACTGATTTAGTATCAATTAAACAAAATTAGTTAAGGAGTATATAATATAGTTATTTAGTGGAGTATAAATGTAAGGGGTATATGTTTGTAATTATTTTGTTTTTATGAGATATTTACTTAATTTACCCCAAAATTTAACTACTACCCACATAACTCTAACCAACTATCAAACCACCTCTTATAAGTACCATATCACTATTTTATTAGTATATGTATTATACTTCTCTCTTACCATGGGTAGAATAATCCAAGGCCATTTTAACTTCTACATTAATATCCAGCAAACTTGGAGCAAAATACAAATATTGTTTTAGAAAGGGTGCTTACTTGTAAGATCTAGCGATTAATCAAATTATCACATTGGGGATGAACGTAACAGGGAAAGTTGCTAAAACAGATTAACGAACATGGTAATATGCTAATAAGTCCCAAATACAGGACCTTAAAAATATCATAAAATAGAGCAGAATCAATAAGAGTTATAACTTACTACAATCCTACTCTCATCATGTGAAGTGATTGTGTAAATATTTTTTACATCGACGGTGCGTAGAACTTGAACTCTTTCCTGTTTAACTAGCTCTACACAATTGTGAAATACTTTACACCACCAGCTTCCATTTTGTATCCAGATTACCAGAAATCAAGTGTCACACTAAACTACAACTGTTCTTCTGTGAAAATTGGATTCCCAACAATCAGAAATGTCAGTTGGAGCATCTGTTGGTCTAGCTAAGCTTACCTCAAGTCGTACGAGCTTCCCTAGTCTGCATGTGTTGTTAAAAAGAGACCAATGCAGTTAGCGAGAGTTGTTCTTTTCTTTTTCTGACAAGTTGGTTCTCTATTCCTATCTTTCTCCTCCTTCGAGTTCTTCTTGATCCTCCACAAGAGCTTCTTCTTTGCTGCTAATGTCTCCGCTATCACCTTCTTGATCGCCATTACCCAGCCACAAGAACAGACCTGAGGAGGCAGAATCATCTTTGTCATTTTCCTCTTCTGTTTCTTCCGTTGATTGAGAAGAAGTGGGGACATTCATCCAAGAAGGGCATTGGTCTATTTGTCCAGAAAACACTGGAATATCATATTTTGGCATAGGGCTTGAAGTGTTGACTAATCTCTTCATGGAATCATTTGCAATGCAAGAACATTCAGGAACTGGAAATGCAAGAAAAGACCGTGATTTGGATATTTTGGATTCCTCCAACAATCCATCGATTAAACTTCTTCTTAATTGTTTGCGCAGTGAGGTTATCCAGGTGTGGTTGGGTTGATAAAGAGTATCGTGAATCTCCTCAAAAAGCTTGGCAATTTCTTTCCTGCATTAACTCAGATAACAACACATCAGAAACCTGTCAAGGAATATATTATCCTATTTGTGTTACAACTAAAAATTCTCCAAATAGTGAAGGCAAATATGGAGATCTAAGTAGGTTGACATGCAGGTGACTTTGCAGCCAAAAAGCACAAATTGGACGACAAGCAAATATACACTCTACTAGCACAGACCTTAGTGCTAGTCCATAAGTTCCATTTTACACACTAAAGACACATTTTCCTTTGGCTGTTCTCAGTCATGGAGGTCAACTAACAAGTGAAACCTGCGGGAATTACCAGGTCTCATATTCAAACACCTAGTATTTTGTTATCAAATATGGATTTGTGTCAACTATTGAAACTTACCCTGTCTTATCAACACAACCTTCCATTGGGCATACATATTCCATTTAATGTATGAAGGAACAAGAGATTAGTGCAATAAAGCCATGAAGAGTTGCAGTTCTAGCATACTCCCAGTATCTTGATTAAAGGAATAAGAATGACCATAGATTAGAAAAGTTGAAGAAATGTGGACAACTGAGGTTAATAACAAATTCAGATTCAATTACATCTTTTACGATTCAACTCAGAGTTTAATCAATGGTTTGCAGGGTGAGCTACAGTGCAAGTCATGTCACTAAAGCAACTGCGTTTGCTTGCAAACACTGGAATATAACTGTCCCACCCATTTTTTTTTCAACCATACGCCATTAGAGGAAACTTCCAATTTTGCAAAAACTGAATGTTCTCTAATGGAATTTGATTGACAAAAGTTCCAAACATTTTTACAGTGCTTGCAAAAACTGGAAAAGAAAACTAATTGTTGTCTTTTACATCCAAATGCAGGTTAACATGTAATACCCATTAGAGTTACAGTTCAACAAACTAGCATACTTGTAGTATTTTGTGCTTGAGCTGAGAGTGTCATGAGCTAGAGCTATGTTGTTCGGACTCTCCAAAAATGATGTTGTACCAGTGTCACCCATTGACATTCATGAAGAGTCCGAGCAACATAGAGCCAGAGAGTTACATGTTCTAGGAAGAGCAAGCTAGAGAGCTATGAGCCAAGGCTTACAATATGAAGCTCTGAAGATTAACAATAAAGTAGCAAAACATAACTAAGATATGCAAGAACCAGGTCCTTCACATGTCTCAACAAAGGACCGGTAGTATTTTTTTGAGAAAGAAAAACAAAGGACTGATAGTATTCATAACAAGATATTACAAGGAACAAGTCCCTTTCCATGTTGCTACCAAGAAGTGTACTACAACAGAAACATTTCTTAGCATGATCAAAATAGAGAGTTGTTATCAAGAAGTGCATCATATGCAGTAAAGAAACACTGAAAAAACCAGGTCCATCACGGTGAACTGGAAGAGACTGTTGATAATTAAGCCAAGGCAGATTCCAAGTGTATAGAAGATTCCATGAAGAATTGGAATCGCGACAAATCTAGAGAAGGAGCACGAAAAATATGGAAACATTACTATATTTACCAATGAGGAAGAAACTTTGAAAAATAGGAGAAAATAAGCCAAATGCGTGAAGGAAACCATGTGAAGTAAGGACTAAAATCTTAACAGGATATTGTTGACAACAAAGGAGGGTTTTCATTGCAAGTATTATGTGCGGAATGGTTGATGTTCACAAAATTCAATGCTGAATATTGATGAAGAGCTGAAGTGATAGACAGACTGATGAAGAACTCAGTTCCTTCGATATCAGTCCATCAAATTGATGTGATTGGATGAAGTAGCAGCAGACTTATGGAGTATGTTTTTAGCTCTTTTTGGCCTCAAATGGGTCATGCCTTGGAATATCAGGGATGTTTTGATAAGCTGGAGTTGCTGGAAAGTTGATAGCACCATCAAGAGAATCTGGAAGATGATACCTGGAGCCATTTTTTAGAGTATCTGGAATGAAACGAAGAGAAGATGCTTTGATGGAATATCAACTACCTACCAATCTTTAAAAGCTAATTGCCTCATGTTTTTGTATATTTGGGTTTATTTATCCCCTCTAGATTCCCCTGATTAATTTCTGAACTTTGTCAGCCCCTGACACATTTCTGAACTTTGTCAGCCCCCTGACACATTTCTGAACTTTGTCAGCTCCCTGACTCTTAACTAACAATGTAAAGGAGAGCTGACCTTTTGCTACTAAGCTTTTGTAACTTTTATGCATCTACTTGATGCCTACAATAGAACTAATTAAGCATAAAAAAAAAGTAAGAAGTGTTTTTTCATTGGGAAAAAAGAAGTTCAAGGAGCAAAAATCTGATTATCCAGATGATCAAAATTGAAGAAGGCAAGGAGAAGAATTGGAGAACGTCACTGCTTCCCTCAACAAAATTACTTGGAAACACACACTTATAAACCTTCCTTCTTTTAGCAAACGAACTTATTTTCAGGTCACCCTTTGAAAACCAAGACCAAAAACTATCTTATTTCATGGCAGTGTTGCAAGTTAATGTAATAATCTATTTGGTTTGGTCGGTATGAATTAAAAGGATGCATCAAAATATCTTCCATTTTGGCGTTGATGTGTTCTCGAGTTGGAAATAAATACTACTTTTCTTTCATGAGGATTATACTAAACACTGTTGCTTTTTGATGATACCAAAAAGGGGAAAATTGAGTTGATTAAAATACTACATAACTCTAAGATCATTGATGAAGAAAGAACCTGGTTCCTAACTATTGACACTGGAACAGTTTGCTGAACGAATCAGGTCCTTGAAGCAAGAGTTATGAGTGAACCTGGTCCTTGAGAAAATATGATATGGATCTGAGCAGGTTTACTTAACCTAGCCTCTTTACTGGTTGCTATGAGCGAAAGGTTAGTCCCAGAGAAAACTTAGCTAAGAGCTTCAGATCTTACTAAGTCTTGATGATAAACACGGAGTTGGTTCTTAGGGAAAAGAATTGCACCTGAGTGCACATGCGACTACAATGAAGTGTCAAGTTTTTGTTGTGGGATGTTATGAGTTTGTCATCGTCAAAGAGGGGGAAATTGCTGAGCTGAGAGTGTCATGAGCTAGAGAGCTACATGTGTTGGAGAGAGCAATGTGAGCTACATGTGCTAGGGAAATGTGAGCTATGAGCTAAAACTAATTCGAGTTGAATCGGGATGACAAGAGCAGGGGTGTAGTTACACTCATGTCAGGGTGTCCAATTGGACACCTTCGTCGGAAAATTATACCGTATATACAAGTAAAATGATAAACAAAGTAGTTAAATAACATATTCTAGACACCCTTGACACAACAATGTAATGTAGGCATGTAGCCCAGTGGTTTCAGCCTTCAAGGCGCCTTGAAAGAGACAAGACACGCAAACTTCAAGTGTTCGTATCTCACTAGTAGCAGCTCTTTTTATCCACTTTTTAAGAAGACCAGGCTCACTTAAGCACCTGGACACCCTTCGTGAAATTTCTGGCTCTGCAATTGGACAAGAGGTTGCTACTTACGCCTATATAAAGGATCTAATTGATGCTTGTGAATATATTCATACAAAGAGAGAAGACAGTAAGCCTGGCAGCGGAACTATCGAATCGGCACCGACCGAAACCGGCGTCCTCTGTGTAGAAAAAGACCGGAACTGAAACTGGACCGGTACCGATAGTTCCAAAAAATTTTCCTTGTACCGTCCCGGACCGGATCGGGATAATGACTCTTTTTTAAGAAACAATTAATTCATTATTAAAATTAAAAATTACGAAATATTTCAATCTTTAAAAGCTTAAACTCTATTTAAATTTCAATCTTTAGAAGTTTAAATTTCAAACTTTAAAAGTTTATATTTTAAAAGTTTGAATTTCAATCTTTTAAGTTCAAGTTTCAAACTTGGGACAAAAGACAAATATACCCCCGAACTATCGTAAATGGTATGTAGATACCCTCCGTCATACTTTTGAGACATTGATGCCCCTGTCATCTATAAACTAGAGCGTATATACCCTTCGCTCTAACGGAAGACTATAGGACACGTGATGCAATTTTATCTGTCGGATAAGATTATGTGTATGTCCGTTAGTATAAAGGGTATATATATGTTCTAATTTTTTGACAACAGGGGCATCAATGTCCCAAAAGTATAACGGAGGGTATTTGCATACCATTTATAATAGCTCGGGGATATATTTGTCCTTTTAAAAGTTTAAGTTTCAAACTTAAATTATAACCATCACTTGAAAATATAATAAAAAAAGACTTGTATTAAAATTGAAGACAATAATTAAAAAAAAGATTAAGGTGAATAGCCTATAGTTTTATTAATAAAAATTAAATAGTACAATTTGAGTTACATAATATTAGTAGAAGACCTAATCTACAAAGCCACCTTCTAGAAATAGTTTTGTTTGAATTAGACCTCAAATTATCATACTAATAGTTCATGGTACCAAGCAAGTCTTGTCTTAAATTATTTAACATTTCTCTAGTAACATGATCTTGAATTGGTTGATCGGCTAATTCCTCCAATGCATCAATGTCGTCGTCACTAAAATCTTGCAACATTTCATCAATATCATTTTAAAATTGGGTAGGTAAAGTTGGACGCCCATAACTCTTTCTCTCGACATTAATCCAATCTCTAAATAATACCGATATTTCCAAGCTGTCAGCTGCTAATAAATACCTATGCTCTCCAATTTGAAATCTTGCTGCACTAGAAGGGCCTTCCGAAGCTACTAAAGATGCTTGAATAGCTAACACATCTCGATCCACCGGTTGAAGTTTTGAAAATCCTTTGTCGCGATTGCTCCACCAATCTAGAAGATCAGGTAAACCTTGTGAATGCTTAATAGTTTCCGTACACTGATTAATATATGCATTAAAATCATTTTTTTCCTCATGACTAAGTTCAAGATAACTTTCTAGCATATCATCAATATTATCTTCATTATATCTACACCTAGAAGTTTCATGTTCTTCATTACGTACTACATTTATTCTACGAGAATTATACAAACCATACAATTTTCTAGCTTCCATTTTATACTATATTTAATTGTTGTCAAGCTAGGTGTTTCAAAATCTTGAATATCTCAATTTAAATATAGTTTTTCAGTTATTCGTGATGCACCTACATCTTTGTAAGTTTGGTTTAAAAAATAAGCAGTTAAATAAACTTGAGGAATAGGAAAAAAATACTTTTTAAATTTTTCAATCATAGATTTAACATAATCTTCAAATTTTGGTATTTTTTTGAATTTATAAAATTTACTAGAATATCACAGATATTTGGTAAAACAGAGCAAATTGTTGGATAATAAAGTCCAAAAATTTGTTTTGTAGCTAAATAAAAACTTTTAAAAGTTCTTTTACGTCATTCCAATCAAGTCTAGTCCATATTTGAATTATGAGCATTTGTAAAGGTTTTCTATATTTATAAGCGACTTGAAGCATTTCAAATAAAGAATTCCATCTAGTACACATTGATTTTGGAATTTTTCTAGGGGAAAGATTAAATTCACGACAATGATTTTCAAATTCTCTACATCTAGACTTTACTTGACATTTAAAAATTAAATAACATGCAATTTCACATTTTATGTAACCATTATTATACATTGTTATACCATCTCTAACAATCAAATTATATATGTGTGCAGCACACCTAATATGAAAACCATCAATAAAAATCGGGCAAAGACTCGGTTTTAGTATTTCAACCGCAGATGTACTATTAGAAGCATTATCTAAGGTGACACTCATTACTTTATCACAAATTTCATAGTTTTGTAAAACATCTACAATAGTTTGAATTATGTAACTATCAGTTTTATGCATTTCACAACATTTATAACCTAAAATTCTTTTTTGCATAGTCCAATGGGCAGTAATAGTGAAATAATCATTACCATTAACACTACGACTCATATTAAAAGTAATAGCCAATTTACAAGTATTAAAATAAAACAAACGAAGATATTTAAAATGTTGACCTTGATAATCAAAAATAGCATTTTTAATTATATTTCTTGTAAAACCTTTAAAATGTGGATTATACACAATTTGAATATAATGAATAAAATCGGGATTTTCAGCAAAACTAAAAGGCAAGCTAATAACAACAATCATTTTAGCTAATTCTTCAAGATCTTTTTCTCTACTAGGGCCAGAAACATTAGAAGGGTTTAATTGCGATTGGACCACATTAGAACCCCCTACTCCTACAGATGCATTAGGAAGGGGGTACCATTTTTTTTAGCTTCGGTTACAGGTTTCACATGCAAATATTCATTTTTACAACATCTCATTAAATGATTACTCAAATAACATGTCCTACCCTGTTTTCCAAAAGTTTTATGATTCATTCTATGTTTACATTTATTGCAAATAACTTGTGTTTTATCTTCACTTTGTCATAAATTGCCACAACAGATTTTTTGCCGGTTTTGGTCCGACTCAATTTTTATTTTTTTTAATAATTAAATCAAATATAGCCATTGCAAGCCGTTGGGTAGAGGGTATTGGGCCCCACCCAATGGCTATTTCAGCCTTTAACCCCCCAAAACACTCCCCTACCCCCCACCCAAACTCTTTTTAATACCCTTAAGTGTTAAAATTTACATTTTTGTCCTATTTTTTAACTATAAAATCCCCCAAACTTTCGTTATTTTTACTCACAAATATTCTTCATCTTTTATTCTCTCAACTCTCATGTCTCTAATCTCTACTAAAAAATCTGTTATGTGACAATTTATGACTCAAAGTGAAGATAAAACACAAGCTATTTGCAATAAATGTAAACATAGAATGAATCATAAAACTGTGGGAAAACAGGATGGGACAGGACATTTGAGTAATCATTTAATGGGATGTTGTAAAAATGAATTTTTGCATACTAAAGTTGTAGCCAAAGCTAAAAAGAATGGTACCCCTTTCCTAATGCATTTGTAGGAGTAACAGGCTCTAATATGGTCCAATCGCAATTAAACTCTTCTAATGTTTCTAGCCCTAGTACACAACGCTCATATAGTAGAGAAAAAGATCTTGAAGAATTAGCTAAAATGACTGTTGTTATTGGCTTGCCCTTAGTTTTGCTGAAAATCTCAATTTTATTCATTATATTCAAATTGTGTATAATCCACATTTTAAAGGTTTTACAAGAAACACAATTAAAAAGGCTATTTTCTAATTAACAAGGTCAACATTTTAAATATCTTCGTTGTTTATTTTATTACAATACTTGTAAATTGACTATTACTTCTGATATGGGTCATAGTGTTAATGGTAATGATTATTTCACTATTACTGCCCATTGGATCGATGAAAATTGGATTATGCCAAAACGAATTTTAGGTTATAAATATTGTAAAATGCATAAAATCGGTAGTTACATAGCTCAAACTATTGTAGACATTTTACAAAACTATGAAATTTGTGATAAAATAATTAGTGTCACCCTAGATAATGCTTCTAATAATACATCTACAGTTGAAATACTAAAACAGACTCTTTGCCCTATTTATATTGATGATTTTCATATTAGGTTTGTTGCATACATATATAATTTGATTGTTAGAAATGGTATAACAATATATAGTTATGGTTGCATAAAACGTGAAACTGCATGTCATTTTATTTTTAAATGTCAAGTAAAGTCTAGACATAGAGAATTTGAAAATCATTGTCGTGAATTTAATCTGCCCCCTAGAAAAATTACAAAATCACTGTGTACTAGATAAAATTCTTTATTTGAAATGTTTCAAGTCGCTTATGAATAGAGAAAACCTTTACAAATGGTTTGTAATGCTCATAATTCAAATATGGACTATATACATGATGAAAATGATTGGAATGACGTAAAAGAACTTACAGAATTTTTAAAAGTTTTTTATTTAGCTACAAAACAAATTTTTGGACTTAATTATCCAACTATTTGCTCTGTTTACCAAATATTTGTGCTATTTCTAATAAGTTTTATAAATTCAAAAATAAACCAAGATTTGAAGATTCTGTTAAGTCTGATTGAAAAATTTTAAAAATATTGTTTTCCTATTTCTCAAATTTATTTAACTGCTTGTTTTTTAAACCCATCTTACAAAGATGTAGGTTCATCACGAATGGTTGAAAAAATATATTTAAATTTAGATATTTAAGATTTTGAAACAACTAGCTTGACAATTGTTAAAGATAGTATAAAAATTGAAGCTAGAAAATTGTATGACTTGTATAATTCAGGTAGAATAAATGTAGTACGTAATGAAGAACTTGAAACATCTAGGTGTAGATATAATGAAGATAATGTTGATGATATGCTAGAAAGTTATCTTGAACTTAGTCATGAGGAAAAAAATGATTTTGAAGCATATATTAATTAGTGTACGGATAAGGATTCACAAGGTTTACCTGATCTTCTAGATTGGTGGAGCAATCATGGCAAGGGATTTCCAAAACTTCAACCGGCGGCTCGGGATGTGTTAGCTATTCAAGCATCTTCAGTAGCTTCGGAAGGCCCTTTTAGTGCAACAAGATTTCAAATTAGAGAGCATAGGTATTCATTAGCAGCAGACAGCTTGGAGATATCAGTGTTATTTAGAGATTAGATTAATGCCGAGAGGAGTTATGGGGCCCAGCTTTACCTACCCAATTTGAAAATGATATTGATGAAATGTTGCAAGATCTTAGTGATGACGGCACTGATGTATTGGAGGAACTAGCCGATCAACCAATTCTAGATCATGTTACTAGAGAAATGTTAAATGATTTAAGACAAGACTTGCTTGGTACCATGAACTATTAGTATGATAATTTGAGGTCTAATTCAAATAGAACCCTTCCTAGAAGGTGGTTGTGTAGATTAAGTCTTCTACTAATATTTTGTAACTCAAATTATACTATTTACTTTTTATTAATAAACTATAGGTTATTCGCCTTAATCTTTTTTTTTTTATTATTGTTTTCAATTTTAATACATCTCTTTTTTTAATTATATTTTCAAATGACAAGGTTGAAACTTAAGTTATAATTTGAAATTTAAAAAAAAATAAAAATCAAAGTTTGAAATTTAAACTTTTAAGAGAGAAAAAGGACAAATATACCCCCGAACTATTATAAATGGTATGCAGATACCCTCCATCATACTTTTGGGACATTGGTGCCCCTGTCGTCCAAAAATTAGAGCATATATACCCTCTATACTAACAGACATACACGTGTCATAATCTTATCCGCCTATCCGACAGATAAGATTGCACCACGTGTCCCTATATAGTCTTCCGTTAGAGTGAAGGGTATATACGCTCTAGTTTATGGACGACAGGGGCACCAATGTCCCAAAAGTATGATGGAGGGTATCTGCATACCATTTACGATAGTTCGGAGATATATTTGCCTTCATCCCAAGTTTAAAATATAAACTTTTAAACTTTGAAATTTAAACTTTTAAAGTTTAAAATATAAACTTTTAAAGTTTGAAAGTTAAACTTCTAAAGATTGAAATTTAAATAGAGTTTAAACTTTTAAAGATTGAAATATTTCGTAATTTTTTAATTTTAAATTAGACTTTTAAAAGAAATATTTCGTAATTTTTTAATTTTAATAATTAATTTTTTTTTTTTTAAAAAAAGAGTTGTTATCCCGGTTTACCGGTCCGGTTCAGTACTGTCCCGGACCGGTATAGTACAAGGAAAAAATTCCGGAACTACCGGTTCCGGTCTTTTTCCGCACGGAGGACGCCGGTTCCGATCTGTGCCGATTCGGTAGTTCCGTTACCGGTTCCGCTGCCAGGCTTAAGTTCAGTACATAAGTACAAAAATTAATATCCTAATAGCATTTGTATATAATCTAGACAAAAATTATGGGAGGTGGGGGTGGGGTAGGGGTGTGGGGTGGGGGGGATGGGGGTACAGGGTGGGGTGAAGATGAGGTGTGTTGAAGGGTGGGGAGGACGAAATCAATGTGGAATGCTAGTTGTGGAACTTGTTTTCCCTACTTCCACTAGGGAAGTCATTTTCTCATTTTTAAGGAACTTGTTTTCCTAGAGAAAATATTTTCCAAAAACTATGAACAACCGAAAGTGGAAAAACTGAAAAACATTCTCCATACGGAACACACCCTTAGTTTCACAAGTAACACCAGTAACACCAATTATTTTTGTAGCTAAGTTGTTTTATTCAGTCATGAAATAGAACCAACTTTAAGCCCATTTACCAACCCTGGCCCTAATTTAGGAGAAAAAGAGAACATTTGGAGTACAGAGAGAAAAATAAGAAGTGTGAATAAGACATGATCAGTAGGAAAAGAATGAGTGAGTAAATGCCCAAAAGGATTGTTTGCTTCGGAATACATTACCTGTCCAGACCATAAGTTCTAGATGCAGGAAACTGATACAGTCTATGACCCACAACCAAACTAGCAAGATTTGGGTTTCCTTTACCATCACGGTCAAATCCAGTGATGAATACATCTGCTTCAGTGCAAACCATATAGTCAATTGCTTCCCACAGTAACCGATGAGCATTAGTTCTCAACTCCATGATGGTACTTTCCGGCTCATCGTCACTCTCGGCTACCCAACCCCACCAACCTTCAACATTGTACATCTTCGGTCGTGCTGGGGGAGGTGGTAGTGGACGAGGTCGTGGGCCAGAATTTTTCCATGCCTGTGATCTCATGACCACATTATCTGAAGGTGGAGGTATTGAATATTGGTCAACAAGGTTTGCCTCCTGACCATATACTTTATCCCACTCCAGAGGAGAGCTTAAGGAAGTCCTATCAACAACATTCTCAAACATAGCATGCAGTGGAATTAACTTCTTCACCCCACCAAAGACCTCTCCGCCAGATATATAAATGATAGTGTCGGATGAGTAACCATATGCTCGAAGGAGAATACCAATCTGTCAGAAAATTCACTTGACTAAATATTATTTCAAACAAAATTTTCTCAATATATACCTATATATTATAATGAATTACGTTTCTCAATACATACCTTCCCATGTCTTAACTTACTGAGGTAATACAGAGACATGAAGAACAAATGACCACAGTAAGACAAGCCCCATCGTATGAAAAGGGGCAATTAACATGAAAAGCATTAGATAAGTTGGTCTTGAAACTATTGCTAGGAAGGACGTCACAAGTTCTCATATTTAGTAATGCAAGAATTCGTGGGAAGATTTTATATTAAACTGAAGGATGCAAGGTACCTCTTCAGGCATGAGAGGACACAAGCCATTACGATATTGTTCTGCTGAATCTGAAGAAAGATTCCTCTTCAGAATTCCACGTTTTATCATCCATGCACGCCTGTGCATGATGAGTTCAGTATGTACATCCTAGAGGAAAAATATATGGGCAGAACATACGTCAGATACAAGACAAATAATATGTGCAAAGCTAAACCTTGGTTCGCCATATGATGCTCCCAAGTTCTGAACATACCTGAAAAAGTTCTGCACAACCATAATATGCTAAAGCATCTCTGGTCATCCCCGGATCATAGGCAATAAATGGTTGTCCTGAAGCTCTTATTCTGTGAGAACACAAGAAATAAGCATAACCAAAAACAATCTTCATTTCAATGAGTAATAGAAATTAGTAAGTTACCTATTCAAGATTTTAATAGCGAGAATTTGGACCTCCTCTCTGAACCGTAAGGCATGAAAAGCAACCCTGCATCTCAGCTTTTGATACTCAACAAGTGGTGGAGGCAGGATAGACTGACTCATACACAGTAAAACATGACAGTCAAAATGTGAAGAAACAGTATGGTCAGAATGGACATGAAGAGCGGATGCATAGATCATCAGAAAAGAAGAATGAAGAAATAGGACTGCATATTCAAAAGAAGAACAAAGTGTCAAGCAGCATTGCAACAATAAATATGCTGAACCAAACACAGCTAAAATATTTCCAATTAATGGATGACACATATTTACAATACATTATCTAAAAAGTTAAATTGAACTCAACCTTCTACAATTTACAGCATTCTTTCCGCAAAGCATAATGTTCCATAGTTTTATAGATATGTAACAACTATTGGGTCTTTGAGTACTAGTATAAAGATGAGAAGTCAGCAAACAATTACTTTACTGGAGATCAAAGATTAGGAGGTACATGCTTATGTAGATGAATGGTGATATAAGAAAGAGTTGGTTATCAAAAAAAAAAAAAAAGGGTGAAAAAGAAAAGAGTCACTATTATGCTTCCATTTCAAGTCAAACTTGGTTGCATGAATGCAGAAGAGCTTGTGTAATAGAGATGAAAATGATTCCACCTCTTCCAAAATTATGATTCTCCTACTTTATCGAATTGGATGTCCTCGTAAAACTTCTTTTGAAATAATCCACATTTGTAAATTCTAATGCAACAAACCATCAGTGTAATATTATGATCTTAAAAAAAAAAGTAAAATCCAAGGGCATATTTTATTTGAAATAAAGGTAATGGATGTTACCTGCAAGCATCCACCACTATGAACAAGAAGTTCAACCACAGAGTGCTTAGTCAACATAGGAAGAACATGGTGCAGGTAAAAATATGGGGATGCCCCATGGGGAACTTTAAATGAAGGAATTTCTTTCTTTCTCCTCGCTCCTTTCAGATCTTTTGGAAGGGTTTTTACAATTTTGACATCTTTTGCTAGTGCTGCTATGAACTGATCCTCATTATAGAGGTACGGGAAACTTTTGAACTGAGTGCTGCAAAAATGAAGTAGCAAAATGTATAACGACTCGATCAGGCAGTTTAGCCATTTTGCAGTTGTATGTAATATAGATAATCATTCCATTAATATTTTAAATGTACTCCATAAGTTGAGCTCTGAAAGCAATAGTATGTATTGGCTATTCTGTACGTTCTGCCTTCACACTCTTAAGGTTATCAAAAAGACTATCCTCTACTGATTAAGAAAAGTTGAGAGCTGAGGCCAATGTCCCATCATTTCTCTTTCTGTTTTTTTTTTTTTAAAAAAAAAAGATATCTCATCTTTATGGAAAAAAGACTAGTATCATTCAATTTTTGCATCAATTCTCCAGATTTAATAAATTTGACAGAACCTTATTCCTTTGCTGCTTGTGGTTGATTGGATCTCTGGAATGACCAGGGTAGCGTTGAGGAGTCTCGCAACTACAACAACATCAGAAATCTGCCAGACAATTGAAGCCTAATAAATTACTGGAGTATTTAAAAGCAAGCCTATTATGCACCAGAGGATACCTTACCGCATTCCTAATCTCATGGAAACCCCCACGTATCTTGACAAAGATGAATCCAGTTGATTGCATTTCAGGAGCTGCAACAAGGTCACAATTGAAACAAATAGTAACGAGTAGAAAAAGAAATGGAAAACACCAAGCACAGCAGAAAATTTCTACTTACACATTTTTCAAACATTTTATTCCAGAATGGATGTTAAAGGTTACTAAAGAAGATGTGTGAAGTTGGCCTAGCCTCAGATTATATTAATATAGTAAAAGGATTGGCACTGGATAAGAAATGGCCAATTGCAGCATATGCAAGAACTCCACTATGAAAATATCAAGGCAGATTTCAGAAGGTCACAAAATGGATTATAGAAATGTCAAAATATCTTATGGAGTTTACAGTTAGTTAATTCATCCAGAAATACCAAATATTCCTTACCACACTCCACTCATTTAACTGTTTAAGTTAAGTTGCTTAAAGTACATCAACTTAAGCAGCTGGAGAGCATTGATTCAAGCAAAACGCTTGTTACTTGCACATGATTTTCTAAAAGTAAGTTCACATGCCCTTTGTAAAACAGAAAAATATTGCATCTGGAACTATATAGATGAATGGACATAATGCAACTGTCCTCAGATGTAGTTGACAGCTTAATATTTACTTCAGGTTTTGATTAGAGTTAGGAAACATCTAAATGGAGATGTTCGTCTTTATTTGATTGAAGATGGATGAACGAACACTTGGGCCGGAAACTGATTAGTCAGGGAAAATATGGTCCTTAACTCGATTATTTCCTAATAATTATTGTATCTCACAAGTCACATTAATTGGTTAATCAACAATATCTCAACCTTGAACTACAGTTATAAGTGATTGGGAACATTACAATTTCGAAATGCCAAACAAATTACCAAAGACTGCTATAATTGGCATGATATAGGCCACAAAAAATATGAAGGTGAATCTAACCTGCATAATCTCCACTTCGATTTGCAAGAGGATGTAAAGATTCAAAATGTCTAACTGGAGCCCATAGTCTACTGTAAGATGGATGCTGCATGAGAAAGCGTTCCATCAGTAGCCAACAAGAATACACATAATCAGCTCCAGCAACAGTAACTAACCATTCAGATCCATCAGCCCCCGGCAAAACACAAGAGTAACATGAACTATAGTTATTGCCGTTAACTCAAGCAAGAGAATGCAGCAGTCTAAAACAGGGATTTGAAGCTCAAGAAAAGTTAGAAAATTAAAACAGGAAGAACTAAAGATGAGATCTTGGAAGGGGTTAAGCCTATATTGCTCGGACTCTCCAATTGTTGCCACACCCCTGTCAGATTCTCCAAAATGCACTACTTTTTGGAGTATCCGGCACACACTCATTGAAATTTTTGAAGATTCCGAACAACACAGGTTTAATCACACATTACATTATCAGACCCCAAAAAAGAACAAACTAAGCATATTACCATTAACTCAAACAAGCAATTGCAGCAATCTAAAATAGGGATTTGTAGTTTAGCATAAAAAGTTTAAAAAATAAAAAACAGGAATAACTAAAGATGAGATCTTGAAGGGATTTAAGCACATTACATAACATTAGCAGACACCAAAAAAAGTGTATCAGGAAACAATTTTTTAACCAATAACTCAAGCAAAGCAAATGCAGCAATCTAAAAGAGGGATTTTGAAGCTAAAACAAAAAGTTAAAGAATCAAAACATGAAGAACTAAAGATTAGATTTTTGAGGGGTTTAAGCACATTACATTGCATCAGCAGACCCCAAAAACCAGAATAACATGAAACTAATTTTGTCACCATGAACTCACATGAAGCAAGAGCATCAGTCTGAAACAGAAACTGAAGCAAAAAAAAGTTCAAGAAAATTAAGAGAAAGGACTAAAGATGAGATCTTGGAGGGGTTTTATTAAGCACATTACATTACTAATGGAGAGATCTGATTTCTTGAATTTAGGCATCCATGACATGATTGTAACTGAAGAATGGTACTCATAAACAATCCCATATGTATGTTTAGCTAGAAGAAAATGGGTTAATAAAGAAAGAACAGATAGAACTAGCCCAGCTAAAGCAACCAACTTCAGTTTAGACTTGAATAACATCTTCCCTTCATTTTTCACTGACACCCACTTCATCTTGTTGCTTTGCACAGCCCCAGTATCACAAAAAGACAGAATTGGATAAATAATTTGAGGATATGTGGGTTGTTCATCAATAGTAGTATATATAGTACTAAAAGATGATGAAAAAAGAACTATTTGAATAATTGAGGGGCTTGAGCAAAATGAAAGGAGAAGTCAAAGTCAAGAGATTCATGAGAAGAGAGATAGAGACAACTCAACCGCGTATACAATGTTGTTATTACAAATGCTCAATGCTCATTCTTATATAAACAGGCGCGTGGAGAGCTTCACTTTGTTTTTCCCTTTACTATTTACAAGTCGTTTGGAAGGTTGTAAAGAATAGTGTTGAAAACATTATACTAAATTTAAAACAATAATATTAGAGATTAGTAATTCAGATATTAGTTAAGTTCACATTATTTATTAATATAGTATTTATTAAAAATAATATGTATTATACGTTTTATTAAAAAAATTAATTATTAATACAATATTAATATGTATTATACATTTTATTAAAAAAATTAATTATTAATACAATATTTGCTAATATCATTGTTTGTTATCTATTAATTATACATAGGATAATATCAAATAGAGTGTATAACTAATGTACATTGAACAATTGCACAAACAAGGAAATAGTAATATCAAAACTAGCTTCAGTCTCTAAAAAAAATAATCTACAATACGTTCTTATAGGTAATTTCTCGTACGATTGGTCAGGCATTTACCAACAATGAAAACTCATCTAAACATTGTAACATGAAAGAATATAATATAGATTTTCTTAGCAATTGATATATCTTGATTCATGCATCAATTCAAGAAGATTATGTCAATCGAATTTCTATATTACATATCATAATTTATCCTACCCAATGTGTATCCTAATGACAATAGTAGGCTGGCACTAGAGCCGTCACTATGGGCTAGGCCTGTTGGGCCGGCCTGGCTTAACCCGAGATTTAATAGGTTTGAGCTAAAAAATTTGAAGCTCATTTTTAAAAAAAGGCTTTTCAGCTCGGCCTGAATAAGCTTGCTGATTTGTGGGGCTTGAGAAATATAGGTAGAGCCGGCCCATGGGCCAATAAAAATTAATTAAAAAATATAATATAATATTAAAATTTGAAATTAAAGAGATCCAAACTCAAAATCTATTTAAAGTTTTTTAGGAAATCACTAAGTATAGAAGTTGCATCCACCATGAAAATGTCCAAACACTTGTTGCTACTCGAAACTGATTACATGGTTTTTCTCTAACTGGTAATATATTTTTGTGTACATTTAAATATTATAATTCTCAATTTAGTTATTTTTTAATATTTAACTAATTAAAACCGCATATAAATTGCAGATAAAAATGAAGATGTTAAGACAACCTTCACACAAGTTGATTCAGATATGCTTGATGAAGATGATCATGAAGTGTTAGATACGCCATAGGTTTTATGAAGTGTTAGATATGCCATAAATTTCATGATTTTTAAAGGAGTTTATTTTTTACTTTTTTATGGTTGGAATATTATCATATTTATTGTGTTTTATTGTGATCATTGCAAAACAGTTAGGTTAATATTTCTATTTAGATATTTATACTTATACTTGAAAAAAAACTTAATAAATATTATAAAGATAATTTTATTTGTGGATTTTATTAACAAGTAGTAACATTAACACCATGTAATATTGTTTTGTCGATATTTATGATAATATTTTTAAATTATAATTTATAATTTAATTTAATAATTATAAAAAAATATATAACTTTTAAAAAAGTGGGCTGGCCCGGCAAGCCTGTAGCCCACGTACTTGTGGGTTGGGCCGATCGTTTTCTGGCCCACACCAAAAATGGGCTAGCCTGGTTTGGCCTGTAAAATGTCAAAGCATGTATGGGTTAGCCCGGATGGGGTGGGCTAGCCCATATTGACAGCTCTAGCTGGCACCATCCAAAATTGATACTGTCACGACCCGAGCCTACACCCTAGACGTGGCCGACACTCGAGAACCATTGTTGGTCCCCAAACGAACCCTCATCCTAGCTGACTACAAGTGGAAGACTAAAGGCCTGTTTGGATTGGCTTTTGGCTTATGACTTATAAGCCAAAATCCATAAGTTAGGATTTCTAACTTATGACTTTTGACTTATTTTTGTTATTTTGGCTTTAAAATAAGTGCTTTATAAGCACTTTTTAACTTTACTCAAATGCTTCAAAACTGCTTAAAAGCTATTTTGGCTTAAAAACACCTAAAATAAGTCAATCCAAACGGGCACTAACTCAAGCATACAAAAGCTTAAAAACTGAATTAAGTTCAATAACTCAAATACTCAATCTTTAAAAAGATCTGAAAACTACTCAATAGATAAACTCAGAGTTTGAAAAAAAAACAACTCAAAGAAGATACATACTGAAAACTACTCAAAATTTTCTATCTATGAAGCCTCTACTATTACAAAAGGATATCGAGACAAGACTCACGACATCTCAAAACTACTAACTGTAAGATAAAGGTGAAGTACTCCGAAATATGAAAAGGCTCACCAACGCTGACTGGAGTATCACATGACCTCAACGAAGCGCCTGTTGATGATCTTGAATACTTGTATTTGTATCATGAAATGATGCAGGCCAAATGGCTCAGTATATGGAATGTACGACCATGTAAGGGGAATTCTAAAGCATAAACATAAGCTTGAACTTGATAAACAAGAAACATACTTACCTCTTCTCAACTCACTCAGCTCAAGAATATGATACTTAACTCAAGATACTCAACTCAAAGATACTCAACTCAACTCAAAGGTATGATACTCAACTCAAAGGTACTCAACTCAAGATACTCAAGGATAAAACAACAATAAAAGATGCAATATGTGGAAAGTTTTTAAAACAGTAGATAGCAACTCAATGTATTGAAGAATACAATAACAACTCAATTTGTATATAAAAATACAATATAACTCAGTGGGAGATTCTCTAACCAACAATCATCACTATGAGTTATATGACGATTCAACGTCTCGCCCACGCTGCCAGAAATGTCCTATACCTTGCTGGGGTATAGAACTCCTCAACTAAGTGGATTCACTAATCTATGCTAAAAAGCATTAAGGAATCATCTAAAAAGTATGACCCTTTCTACCCACATTGGCTATATAATTTATGGAGGCTGTGAGTTGTCTGAACTCTCCCCCATATCGGTGCTCAATACTACTCCCAAAATATAACTAGCTCATTTGTTTAAAAACATAACTCTTTCTGTATTTTGACATTATTACTCAAAAATCTTTCTCTTAAAAGAGATGGTACTCAAACTGCTCAAAACTCTTTTGGAAATCCAGTTTTCTCTAATCTTAAATGTAAAAACTTTACTCTTAGGAATACTTAGTTCCCATATATCATTTTAAAGAAAATGAACTTAGCTCTACTCTTTCTCAACTTAGTGCTCAAATCTTTAAAATAATTTGTAAAAAGACCTCTTAGAATAGGGTTCATGCCGAATTATGGACGTGAACGAATCAATTCAAGGTTTTTAATAACCATGCATAGGACTCAATACTTGGAACTCAACAACTCCAGAACTCAAGGAGTCAATGATACTACTCATCTCAAGAATGCTCGACTCGGAGGGTTCATGCGAAATTATGGGCATGAACTACTCAACTCAAGGACTCAATGATACTTCTCATCTCAAGACTGCTCGACTCATAGGGTTCATGCGGAATTATGGACATGAACTACTCAACTTAAGGACCTTTATGGGTAACATGTAGTAGTCCCATCATTAGAAATATAATCCCAAAATGATTAGGAACTTAATTGTCAAGACTTAGAATTTGAAAATACTACTCTTCTCAAAGATACTCAACTGATGGAGTTCATGCGGAATTTATGGGCATGAACGACTCGACTCAAGGGTCTAAATAACAATATGGAACTCAGGTATACGACTCTTTTCATTCTCATACTTACTTCCTCAAAACTTAGCTCAAATCGATAATTGATTGTCACGACCCAGACCGTTGTGATTGGCACCCACACTAACCCTCCGATGGGAGAACCGATACTACAACCCAACTAAGCAGCCTTAACCAATATACTATGCATTTAAAGATACGGAAGAAGATTTAAATGCAGAAATTATATAGAGTTCCCATAAACTCCAAAGGTTTAAATAAACTAGCCAAACTAATGTAGAAGAACAACCCCTAGAACCTGAAAGTCATTGTACCAAAACATCTAAAGTGCAACATTTATAAGAAAAAGGGGCGCAACCCTGAAACTAAACAAACACCCTAAACAAATAGTCTGAGTCCGAAAAGAGTGGACTTAAACAAGAGAGATCTATGGCAGCCTGAAAGAACTGGCTCACCCTTGAATTCGGTCACACTCAATAGTCACCTAACTAAGGTCTATCAATAGTCGTCTGATACTTAATAAAGAACAAGCAAGTGCAGTATTAGTACACAACCACAATGTATTGGTAGGATCACGTGGCTATTCTAGTAAGCGAAATATATATATATATATATATATATATTCGTTATCATTTCAGGATCAATGTACAATTTTACATTCTCAATACAAGTATATATGAAAAGTCAATGGTCCTCTCATGGAACCCATACCCAAAGTGTTAGTGTGTCGGAACGTGATACTCGATCTCAATTAGTGTGCCGGACGTGACACCCGATCCCATATGTGCGCCGAAACGTGGCACCCGATCCAAGTTAGTGTGTCAAAACGTGACACCTGATCCAAGTTAGTGTGTCAAAACATGACACCTGATCCAATATATATGTCCGATCCCAGTTATTGTGTCGGAACGTGACACCCGATCCATATAACAAGCCACAATCACAATCACAATGTACATTCTCATAATCATACAATCAAGTGTTGATTCATGACATACAATCATTCGTTCATACTCAATTACATTATGTGTGATCAATAGGCTT
This sequence comes from Solanum stenotomum, assembly GCF_019186545.1. NCBI lineage: Eukaryota > Viridiplantae > Streptophyta > Magnoliopsida > Solanales > Solanaceae > Solanum > Solanum stenotomum. The sequence goes on along the minus strand of NC_064284.1, from coordinate 55,222,225 downwards.
CATTCATACACATACATGCATTACAATGAAGCAATTACTAACATACATCACACAAAACATGAAATCACAACCATCACCTACCTCGAAACCAAGCTTGAATCCTCCTAAGACACTTGAGCCTTCCCTTTTCGGATTCTTTCCGCTTGTTCGTGGTCTAAAAACATACAATTAACGCAAGAATCAATAAACGAGGCCTAATTATCCGGATTATAATCAACAATATCAACCCTAGGCCAACCCAAGATCCCAATACCCAAATTAGGGCTTTTTCCACCATTAACTTCAGATCAAAACCTTCCCCCAATGATAATTACCCAAGAAATTACGTTCTACGGATCGAAATACGGATTAGGGGAGTTAAATCCTTACCTTTAGTGCTAGAAGAGGTGGAAAACTATCAAGAACTTTCCTTGGGTCGTCCCTTAGCTCTCAAGAACGAAACTTGTAGAATAATAATATTTTTTGGGTTTATTTTCTACTTAAGTCGTGTCTGTCTCGCTGTGGCGAACTCATCCCGCTACAGTGGCCCCGCCCTGGAGGCTTGCACAGAGATAGAGAGCTAAGTTAAGAGTTCCAAACCCCTATTTCACAACACACCTTCATCCTATGACACTCAAAAAATACCCGTTCACGCCAAGATCAGTTTCGGGAATTATACTTACCCGAATTCGATTTCATAAAGTCGTACGGGTTCCTTAACGACTTAGCTATCTACTCATGTGATAAAATTCATAATTAGATCTCTCGTTTATTACCAAATCTTCCTAGACCTCACTGACTCTGATTTCATTCAAATCAGGGCAAGGAATTCCCAAGTTACTACAAAAAGTTTTTTTGGCCCCAATTCTTTTCCCGTTGGATTTTCTATAACAACGGAAATATGTCGTTACATTGATCTCAAAGGATTCACAATTGAACTCAAAGACTTTCTTGAACTCTACTCTTAACTCTTTCTTGAATTTGAATTATGAATTATGAATTATGAATTCAAGAGTTATGATTCATGATATGAAGGATCTTGATCATAGTGAGACTCATGACTACATTCTCTACACTCTCATGCTCACTTACTTGAGTCTGAAAACAAGTTATTAGAAATTGTAGAAGACTCCTCAAAAAGACTCAAAGAGACTTTCTCAAATAACTCTGAAGAACTCTCAAGACTTAATTCTTAACTCTACCTTGAATTTGAATTATGGATTCAAAGTTATGATTCATGTTATGAATGATTTCTAGATGTTTAGAAGTAGTTTAGAATTGATAGGGCATGAATGTACCCTTTTAAATGACTCAGACGGGCAAAACGACGAAGAAGGGGTAGGGGCAGGTCACCCTGGTGCACTCAGTTGCGCAGGGTGCCAGCCCTTTACCTACAGAGGTGTGGTTGGGGCATAATGGCTGGCGTGGGGCGCCAGGCCCCAACCCAGAAAACCCCGACGACTTTTATTTCTCATTTTCTGACCCTAACTCGCCTAGAATTGAATGGTTTCTTCCCCAATCACTTTGATTCGAATACCCAACCAAAGTACACAAGAATAAACTAAAAAAAGTCTCTTAAAATCCATATGATTATCTCAAGAACTCATCGAAATCCCAACAAAACAAGATTTAGAATGAAACTTTAATAACATTGATCAAGAACTCATCAAGAGCTTAAATTGCTCAATATTTATGGATAGATTCGCAAAAGAAACTCATGATTGGTGTGTGGGTGAATGAACCCAATACTATGGAAGCTTACATACCTCTTAGGGATCAAAACCTTGGTGAAATCCACAACGAAACCTCAAGAACTTGACGAAACCTTGACTTTTCTCCTCTTTTCTCCTATTTTATCTTCTTGAACTCTTTTAAAACCCTAGCATGAATTATGATTGTGTAAACTGAACCAAATCAGTTTAGATACCTATTTAATTAGTAAATATGAATTAAATATGATAGGGTAAGGAAAAGACTAAAATACCCCTCTTAAATCTGGGTTACTTTCCTTAAATAGACAACTTGACTTCAAATGGGAATATCTCCCTCATACAAGCTCAAAAATTAGCAAACTCGATGGCGTTGGAAAGATGACTCGGAGATCTTTCATTTGATATCTTATGGGTCTCTTAACTCATCCTGTACTGAAAGATATGGTCATTTGAAGTTGACCCAAAACTTAAAAGAACTAAGGAATGACTTGAATGAATTCTCTTTAATTCTTTTTGGAACTCAAGGTGCTACATCTAGTGACCCGACCTTAATACTTAAGAAATTTTAAATTCCTTGGTAAAATCCTACTCACAACGAAGGATGGTTCGAGTCTTAGTTCAAAACTTTTCTGGGAGTCTCAATGGCTTCCGATCGGGTGCTCGAAATTGGTTTGGTATTCATGTAAACAAACTAACTATGCTACTTTATTAAATTAGACGTTTCAACAGAGGTAGTATCGATAAAAGTGGGTTCCACACCCAACACTCCGTTTTAGCCATAAGCCACAAGGTTGTTGAAAATGTGTCAGGGGGCCTCGAGACCCAAATCAAAGGTCCATCCAGATCAAACTCGACTTTTTGGAGCTAATTAAACCATCATAATTGCATTATAAGGTCGTTTACCTTAATATTTTTTTTTATCAAAGTCAACCATTCAAACTGTTGATGCTCTAAAATAGAAAAAACTTGCATAAAAACAAAATAAATGTCTCGGTGACCGAACTATCAATCCCATCAAGTCATAAATGACTTTGGTCTTCAGTAGGAAAACTGTAAACGCCAAAAATACTAAAAACATAGAAAATAACCTAGCCTCTTCAGATCATTGTACTTGAAAATCCTATAAGTGAGGCACCAGAATCGGAGAACATGACAAAAAAGCAAATGCAATATATTAGATATATACAAGAAGATGAGAATCTAGAGAAAAAAACCTACACAAAAAGCAAATATGGAGATCTTTAACCAAGGAGAATAAGTAACCTAAAAAGCGGAGTAAAAATGGAGAAAATAGGCAATATTCTACCACTTTAGATTACTACAAAAAACAATAAGGTAAAATTAACCACTAATGATGAATGTTAGATAAAATACTTATTGGGGATATAAGGTTTGTTAACACTCATAGCTTTTTGAGAAGTTAATTGTAATGACCAGGTCGGTTATTTATTGTTTTTAGTGGAAATTACCATTTTCCCCTCCTGATGTTGATCTCGAGTCATTTTTTCTTGAGTTTGAAAAGTTGGTTTTGAATTTGAGTTAAAAATTGAGATTTTTGTTAAGTTTTGAGTTTGAAAGGCAAAGTTGTTGAGAAAGTGATTTTCCGTGTCTTTTGGAGTTTCGAGTGTTGGAATGGGATTCCATTGATTTCATCGGTCCCAAAATTGCCTAGTTGAAGCCTTGGTTGATTTCTGAGTGGTCTCGATTTTTTTAGCCTTTTTAAGTGTGGGTTAGTTTCTTGTGGTTTTCACGGATGTCAAGTCTAGGAGACGTCGAATTTGTGTTTTGATGGTTCCAGTGAGTCTGAAACTTTGAGTATAATTGATTTTTGAATGTGGTTTGTGTGTATGGGGTTTCAAATGAATCCCGAGGGTCCTTCTGATGACTTTGAGTTTGGATGATTTTTGGTTTCTGTTCTGATGCATGGCCATATTGGAAAACTGTATGCACAACGGAAGCATACATCTTACAGGAATAATAGACAACACGTTCTTTATGCTAGAACACGTACAATCATGTTAGAGCATATAAACTTTTCTGAAATTTAATTCAAGAATTACCTCTTGAAGCGTGAGCAGATACCTTCAAGTGAATCCACAAGCTAGAACCTTCAAGCGAATCCACAAGCTAGTCCACAAATTAGACGACAGTTCTATGGTCTTCTACAGTGATCCCAAGTTCACTTCTGAACTTTCAATACTTGGGTGGGAAAGTATCTTATAGATAACTTATATTTTTTAAGGGTTATAAGAATCCCTTTTTATAGAGATTTCTTCCTAGTCCAAGCAGAAAGAATACCATGTCTTTCCTTAGAATAGAAAGACATATACATCTCCCTTTCCTTAGAATAGAAAAAGTCATGTTCTTTCCTTAGAATAGAAAAAATGATATACTTATCCCTTGCCTTAGAATAGAGAAAGGCACATAATTCTCCCTTTCCTTAGAATAGAGAAAGACACTTACTTCTCCCTTTCCCTTTATAATAGATTCTAAGTTCTAGTTAAATATGGGCATGATACTAATCAATAAATTAAATTACTGACGAACTTAATTCAATGATCAATTTCCTTTAGAACACTGCTTAACTTATTTCATGTGTCGGATTCATAAATCCACTTGCAAGGTTTGACACGATGAAAACTTTTAAGCTTCTAAAAAAGGCATTTCATCAATCTCTATATCGATACATGGATTCCGTCAACTAACTTATTATTTAATCAATATATATTATCATCATCCAATCTTCTAGGTATATTGACCCATCTTAGAATTTCACTTTTTAATAAATCAAAACGATAATTAATATATACGGATCATAATAGTTATATCAGGATTAAGAATATAAGTACATTTAATAGTTTAAAGAATATGCTTTTGTCAGTCAGTCTAAAGCAACTATCTCTACTCAGTCCCGTTCAATATATATAAAATGCACTAGCACAAGAAGTTGGAACTATACCATTCCCATAATCAAGATAAACTACATATAATCTTGTGCTACAATCGTACCAATGACATGTCCAATTCCATCTTAGATTGTGAACAAAAAACTTTATACTTAGAAGAACCGATGATTTAATCCTCTGTGTATAAGCTTAAACTCTATATATTAAATCATCTACTATATAAGTAAACAAACACCATAAACGAATATACGATCTATTAACAATGAATAAATAATTATTCTATAATAAATATTATATCTAAATACATGGTTAATAGTTTATATTCCAACAATTTCCCACTTAGACTTTTAACCATCACGATTGTTATAATGTACTATATATAAATGCATGGTTACTATTATATACCCTAACAATGTCCCACTAAGATATTTAATCTTGAAAATTGTTAGAATACTATTTCTAAACACATGATTAATAGTATATACCCTAACAATCTCCCACTTAGACTGCTAACAATGCATTTATAACTTTCACATATATTCCTTTTATGTTTCTTATCAAAAGGATCTTACCAAGTTGTTTTCCTATGCAACTTCGTCTAGTAATGTTGAGTCATAACTTATCGATTTTGTATTAGATCTTCAGAGGCCCTATCATAAAACATTTCAAAAGTTTACTTCTTTATAGGAGTTTTATCATGAAAGTCCCCTTAAACATGCAAAATCAATCATTCTTCATTATGATTCTCCCACTACGACTAAGTCCTACTATAATAGTCACACTTTCATGTTCTTGAGTCATAATATTTTCCTCAAAACCTTGTGGTATTGAAATATTAGCAACTTTTTCATGTAGTGTTCTTTAATTTGCTCAACATCACTCCCTCTGCTTAAAGTAGTAGTTTTCTTATGTTTAGTAATGTTTCTCCCACTACTTAAATGCAATGGAACGTCAATTCTGACATATCGATTAGTTGTTCTTGAGCGTCTGAATTTACAACTGACTCATTTGTTATTTGTTTGTTCAGTTCCTGTAAAACTAGTTTACTTTTAGGAACATGGATTATTAATTGTCCTTTTCTAGAAATCTGACAATTGTCTTAACAATTGCCTTGTTTTCTTTAGGACAATGAAATAAACCTTCTTTCATTGTTTTTGGATATTCAATTAACACATACACATTGCATTCCTGATTTGAAAGGAATTGAATTCAAATGTGATATGTAGTTCTAAGAATATATCCCAAAAGAAATAAAACAACGAAATAAGCTAATCATTAATCTTATCATCTTCATAAGAGTATATTTATTTTTTCTTTTACACAAATTTCTTATAGAGTGTCTGGTGTAGACAATTAAATACAATTGTTCTATCAGATAAGTGACTCATCAGTTCTGCAGATAGGTATACATCACTACAATCAGATTGCAATGACTTTATATATTTTACATGATGCTATTTTCATTTGTCTTAAAATATTTTGAGTTTATCAAGACATTCAGACTTACAAAACATCNGTCTGGTGTAGACAATTAAATACAATTGTTCTATCAGATAAGTGACTCATCAGTTCTGCAGATAGGTATACATCACTACAATCAGATTGCAATGACTTTATATATTTTACATGATGGTATTTTCATTTGTCTTAAAATATTTTGAGTTTATCAAGACATTCAGACTTACAAAACATCAAAAAATATATTCATATCATGAGTAACCTTCTGAAAATCTCAGAATACTCAAATTCACCTCTTGCCTGAATGATCATTTACCGAACAAATCAGAATAGATTAATTCTAACTTATCACTGCCTTTATTTCCTTTTTAAGAGGAAAGGTTTCTTAGTCATTTTTCTTTCTAAACATGACTCACATGTTGGTAGTGACTTCAATTTCAATGAATCATTACGCCCATTCTTTAACCAACTTCAAAGTTCTATCTAGAATGAATGACGCATAAAATAGTGTACAAATAAGTTTCATTCATTTTAAAAGATATTTTCTCTTATGAGATAGATTAATATTAAATTCCTGAGGAAAAAAAATCATGCATCAATATACAATACGAGATAACATATTTATCAAACTCAAAAGAGTTACAAGAAAAATATATTAAGTGTCCATCTCTTATTTAGTTAGAAATTGAAAATACTTTCATCTAACATGAACATATATACTGCAATTTTTTTAAATTAATATATTATCTCTATCGAAAGAAATACTTGAGTAGTATTAAGTGAGTCCGTAAAGTCTATTGAGAATTTCACATATAATACATTAAATAGCTCATAATATGTCGAATAATACTAAATAACAAAATTCAGGGCTCATTTATACATATATATCCATGCATCTCAAATAGCCAATTGATGGGATTGGAGAAATACTCATGCAATACACATGTACAATGACTGATTATTCACTCCATAAACTTATACAGACCTAACTCAGATGGAGAGTCTACTGTTAGTTTAAGTCAAGGAAAAATCACTTTAGTTACATTGATCCAATCACATATTACTCAGTTAAAGAGAGTTAGTAGAGCTTATCAAAACTAGAGATTATATACATAGTGACTTGTATTAATTTCATCTGATATGGAGGAAGGTCTAAGCGAACACATGAACTTAATACTTCACTAGAATTTAGTCATCCATAGAGAACAAACTCTATCACCATTGTATCATAGTCGAGTAATTTTTCATTTAAATTAATTTTCAAGATACAAAAATATCTAAAAAAATAACTTCATCTAAACGACCTCAAATTGCCAAATCACTTCATAACTGTGAATATTTTTAATTTGACCGTTTCTGATGAACCTACTAAATTTCAGATCAAATAGAGTTTAAAAATAATATTTATCTCCAAAGTTATGATCAAATTCAGATTCAAACGATTTAAGAAGAAATAATCAGATCAATATCATTATCATATATCAATTCATGTGAAATATAACGTTTAGGTATGTTCCTTATTTAACATAAGTATAATTGACATAAACACTGACCTTATCATATTCAAATTAAATTTTAATGTGACAAACTACCTAAAACCCATCTAAATAATTTTTGATGGAACCATCAAATTTCAAGTCAACTAGGGATCAAAAAATTCATGACCACCTATATTATGACCAAATCTGAAAAATAATCATTTTAGATATAGTTAAAGATTAAAATAACTTGATTCACATTTCCATTCTCTTCTAATAATTATCTCATGAGCATACAACATATGTGTGTCTTCCCTTTGTCTAAGACATACAACACCTTCTTATATCAAATTGTCCTTTTTGTTAATATACCTTAGAATTCAAGATATGACGTTTCTCTCTTTCAGACTAATGAAAACATGATGAATTAATTAAGTAATATTAGTATCTAAAGGTAAATTTTCTTTCGGGTAAATAAACCTTTACTAGTATACATTTATGCACGACAATTTATATATGATACATTGATTATATTCTAATGACTTAGATAAATAGATCACTTTCGTAAATCCTATTAATAATCATAATTCTCAATTCATACATTGTAATCTCACATATGTAAAATATTAAGAATTATGAATAATTCCAAATAAATAAACCATTTAATGGTATCCATTTATTAATTATAAAATTCTTAACATCTATATGTGTTAATATATTTACATGAGAGGGAGAAATAATATGCTCATATAATTAAAAAATTTGTAGAATAAAATCAAGCCAATTCCAATTAGCTCTAACTGGTGCATCATACTAGTCAACTAGACAAACTAATAATTTTAATGGACCACAAAAAATTGTAGCTAACAAGGCAAACGATTAACAATAACAATGTAACTTGTATGCCACAAGAAAGTTTTTACTTCTCCACCGGGCACGTCAATTGCTTACTGTTAGGTAAGGATAAACTTTTCCCACTTTTGTTTTGTTTTATTATTTTTTATTTTATAATAGTGGAAGTCCAACATGATTTAAAGAATCAAGGAGTACTTCTGCTAATGATTTCAATGAAGAGTTGGATTTTTTTTTCACTGCCACATCTTACATGAACAAGAAATTGGACGCTTAATTTTCTTTTCACATAAAACAAATTAAGAAAAATAGGTCACCGCCACTGTTTACTTTTTATCTTTGTTTTCAATAATATACCAACAAAAGCGTGCATTTTATGTATTTGTAAAGCTATTTCGAAACCAAAATTGCCACAAACACTTCATAAACTTTTCACATTTCTTGCAAAAAAAATAAAATCAGATGATATATACTTTAGTTATCTATAAAGATGTAAGCATGACTCTTAATGCCAATTGTTGAAAAACTATATGCACAGTGGAAGCATACCTGAATCATACAACTTACATGAATAATAGACAACACATTGTTTATGCTAGAACAAGTACAATCATGTTAGAGCATATAAACTTTTCTGAAATTTAATTTAAGAATTACCTCTTGAAGCGTGAGCAGATACATTCAAGTGAATCCACAAGCTAGTCGACAAGCTAGAACCTTCAAGTGGATCCACAAGCTAGTCCACAAATTGGACGACCGTTGTATGGTCTTCACTTTCGAACTCTCAATACTTGGGTGGGAAAGTATCATATAGATAACTTATATTTTCTCAAGGGTTAGAAGAATTCCTATTTATAGATATTTCTTTCTAGTCCAAGGAAAATGAATACCATGTCTTTCCTTAGAATAGAAAGACATGTACATCTCCCTTTCCTTAGAATAGAAAAAGTCATGTCCTTCTCCCTTTCCTTAGAATAGAAAAAAATGATATACTTCTCCCTTGCCGAGGCTTCCTATTATGGAAATAATTCCAAATAATTAATTTGAATTATTCGTACCATAATAAATTACAAATTATTCCACTAGAAATTCGTAATTGCACTCCTCTATTTATCTTTCAAAATTCTCCATTAAACACATATGTAATTACCCATGTTAAGATTATAGATACTAATCAATAAATTAAATTAGTGACGAACTTAATTCATTGATCAATTTCCTTTAGAACGCTGCTTAACTTATTTCATGTGTCGGATTCATAAATCCACTTGCAAGACTTGACATGATGAAACTTTTAAACTTCTCAAAAAGGCATATCATCAGTCTCTATATCGATACATGAATTCCATCAACTAACTTATTATTTCACCAATATATATATATATATATATATATATATATATATATATATTATCATCAACCAATCTGCCAGGTATATTGACCCATCTTAGAATCTCGCCTTTTAATAAATCAAAATGATAATTAACATATACAGATCATAATAGTTATATCAAGATTAAGAATATAAGTACATTTAATAGTTTAGAGAATATGTGTTTGTCAGTCAGTCTAAAACAACTATCTCTACTCAGTCCCTTTCAATACATACAAAATGCACTAGCACAAGAAGTTGGAACGATATCATTCTGATAATCAAGATAAACTACATATAATCTTGTGCTACAATCGTACTGATTGCATGTCAATTCCCATCTTAGATTGTGAACAAAAAAATCGATGATTTAATCCTCTGTGTATAAGCTTAAACTCTATACACTAAATCATATACTATATAAGTAAACAGACACCATAAATGAATATATGATCTATTATTAAAAATGAATAAATAATTATTCTATAATAAATACTATGTCTAAACACATGGTTAATAGTATATATTCCAACACGCCATGTGGTCATAGCAATTGTGAGACTCCCTCATCGCGATCACGTAGCATCATCTTGAGGTGCATCACGATTGCGTGGGTCTTGCCGTGATAACGATATAGTTTTATTCATCACGATCGTGTGACTCTAGGTCACGGTCGAGATGAGAATTTGAGATCTGGGTAGGTAATATTTTTCTAAAATTGGGGTTTCAACTCCATTTCTCCATTTTTGAGTTTTGGAAGTTTTGGGGAGGAGATTTGCATCAGGTTTTTGAGTAAAATCTTTTGGGTGACATTTCTTAACTCTAAATCTTCGATTACCCATTATTATTATTATTATTATTATTATTATTATTATTATTATTGTTATTGATATTATGAGTTTAAATCACGATTTTGGGTTGATAAATTGGGAGTTCTTCATAAACTTGAATTTTGAAGTAAAAGTGAGTTATGAACTGATTTTCAAGCTCATTTTGAAATGATTTTCCCTAATGAGTTCCTAAAGCCTTGAGTAATGTTTGCAAGTATTACATTTTGGATTCAAACCTTAATTTTAGAATTGAGTTTTGTGTTGATTGACCCACCATTCAAGGGAATGGTTGTGAGCGTTGTTTCTGGAAAATGATTGTAAATACTTGCTTATAGATTGTGTGGCTTCAGAAGTGATTCGAAAGGGGAAGACTTAACTATTGGAGTGATTGTTGATTGATTTACAGCAAGTGGCTTCCTAAACCTTGTATTCTAGTTTGAATTCGTATGCTTCATTTGTTGATTGCACATTGGGAGTAATGAGAATGAGGTGAAGGGTTTAAATTGTCCACTTGCTATATCTAAATGAATAAAAAGAGGTTGAAATGAAAAGGGTTATGAATTGAACATGCTGACATGAATTACCTTAATGTAACCCTTATTGATTGATTGATGAAATGCTTGAAAGTATGAATGTGGACTTGAATTGTGTAAATTGTTGTCTCTTCTATGTGGTGTGATATTGCTTGTGTTCTTTGATCGTTGAACACCGTGATGAGACATGTGATGTGTCATTATGTCGAGGTCTTTGCAGGCGAGTGCTATGATGTCTAGGTTTTTATCGGCGAGTGTTATTATGCTGAGGTCTTTGCCGGTGAGTGTTATTATGCTCAGGTCTTTACTGACGAGTGTTATTATGTTGAGGTCTTTGCAGGCGAGTGTCATTATGCCGAGGTCTTTGCCGGTAAGTGTTATCATGCCGAGGTCTTTGCCAACGAGTGTTATTATGCTGAGATCTTTGCCGGCAAGTGTAATTATGTCGATGTCTTTGCCTGTGAGTGTTATAGAGCCGATGGCGAATGATTCCGGCTAGTGATGATCATTGTGATTTGATACACTTGATGCTTATGCGTGACTTACTTGTGAATTGTAATTGATGTGCTTGTTATGTGTGACTGATATACTTGTCATTGAGATTGACTTATTTTCTTTATTTGGTTATTGAGTTGTGAAGTTTGAACTGTGAATGTTGGGCATGTGAGCCGTGTATTGTAGAATTCCTAGGTTGGGCTGATTTTTGTGCAGGTTGTAGTTTGAAGAGGTTTGATTGGAGTGTAAGGGATATTCGATTTCGGGCTAGTTGCTTTGTTTAATAGGTTGCTTGTTAGGTAACGTGTTTTTGGTATTTGATGAGAAAAAATATATCGAATATATCTATGTTATTTAAATTTAGTACTAATATTTTTATATTTCTTTGAAGAGCATGTCTCGATTTAATAAGAAAAACATCAAACAAGGAAATATGCGACAAAGAAATTCAAGTACTGATTTTTCTATCGAAAATTCAACATAAACAAAATGAAGAAAGAAATGTATGAAAATATTGCTATTGTCAAAATAAAATGAGCAAACTATGTGGGACCCACTAATTAAAAGAAAACTTCAAAGGAAATGAAAGAGACTGAAAAATATAGAAGGAAACAAATGATGCAACTTATGTGGGACCCAATGCATTCAAAACAAGAAAAGAAAGACGGATGAAAAAAGAAGAAGAAAATAATATGATTGGAAGATTTATATGAAGTCGCAAGCTTAAATTTACATTAGTTCCATAACTAGATTTTTATAAATAAAAATCTTAGTTAAGCAGTTGGAGGGGAGAGAGCACAATACTTTCAAATAGTTTTCTTCATTCAATTTTTTTATTTTATGTTTGAAATATTAAAATTTTGATTTTAATTAAGCAGCGGCATTATTCCTCTCGAATATTTCTTCTATTTTGTTATTTAATGGTGAGGAATATATTTGTTAGTAGTACCAAACTTAGTATGGAGTAGTTTTCTATAGTGTTTGGAAAATGATGAATCTTGATATATCTATATAATAGTAAGTATTATTCCTAAATTTTACGTACATGAGCCTAAACTTTATATTTGATTTTTATCCGTCTTACAGTTAGATGCTATTTTATTGACTAACTGTCACGACCCCAGCCTACACCCTGAACGTGACCGACACTCGAGAACCATTGCTGGTCCCCAAGCGAACCCTCATCCTGGCTGACTACAAGCAGAAGGCTAACTTAAGCATACAAAGCTTAAAACATAATAAAATTCATTGAAACTCAAATAATTAACTCAGAATATAATTGTATATTCAACTAGCCAAAACTAGGCAACTCAAGTCTTTAAAACATTTAACAAGATAAATGAAACAAACTTATGAAACTCTCATGTCTATCTATGAAGCCTCTAACTGACAAAGATGGAGGTCGGGACAAGATCCACGACATCCTAACAACTGATATAACTGAAAGTACAAGTGGAACCTTTCGGAAGCAAGGAGGCTCACCATAGCTAACTCGAACTGTATGTGGTATTAACGAAGCGCCTGTTAATGACCCTGAATACCTGTATCTACTTCATGAAACGATGCAGGCCAAATGACTCAGTACGTGGAATGTACGAGCATGTAAGGGGTGTTCTAAAGCATAAACATAGGCTTGAACTTGATAAAAAGGAAACATACTTACCTCTTCTGAACTCACTCAACTCAAGAATAAGATACTCAACTCAAATATATGATATTCAACTCAAAGGTACTCAACTATGGATACTCAACTCAATATAAAGTAACAATAAGAGATGCAATATATGAAAAACTTTTACAACAGTAGAAAACAACTCAATGTATTTAAGAATACAATATACTCAATTTGTATGCAAGAATACAATATAAAATCTGTTTGTATATGAAAATACAAAATACTCTGTGTATATAAGAATACAAAATATCTCTGTGGGAGTTTCTCTAACCGACAACCATCACTTTGAGCTATGTGATGATACAACGTCTCGCCCACACTGCCAGAACTGTCCTATACTTTGCCAGAGTATAACACCTACTGACTAAGTGGATCCACTAGTCTATGCTAAAAAGCATTAAGAAATCATCTAAAAAATATGACCCTTTCTACCCACGTTGTCCACATGGTTTATGGGGTCTGTGAGTTATCTGGACTCTCCCCCATATCGGTGCTCAATACTACTCCCAAAATATACTAGCTCATATGTTTAAAAACATAACTCTTTTTGAGTTTTGAGATTATTACTCAAAAATCTTTTTCTTAAAAGAGATGGTACTCAAACTGCTCAAAACTCTTTTGGAAATCTCAGTTTTCTCTTATCTTAAATGAAAATATTTACTCTTGAGAATACTTAGTTCCCATATATCATTTTAAAGAAAATGAACTCAACTCTGCTCTTTCTCAAAAAAATTCAAAAATCATATTATAATATAATCATTGATGACTCGGGAAGTCATACTGCATAAACATTGATGGTATATCTTCATACCATACTGCTCATACATTGATGGCATACTCGATTGTCATATTAATCATGTTTTAAAAAAAACTCTTTTCTCAAAACTCATCTTTACTTTCTCAAAACTCAGTTTAAGAACTCAAGTGTTGGCTTTAAAAATCTTTTCAAAATTTATAACTCAAATCATAGGGTTCATGCGGAATTATGGACATGAACTACTCAACTCAAGAATGTTAATGATACCTCTCATCTCAATACTGCTCGATTCATGGGGTTCATGCAGAATTATGGGCATGAACTACTCAACTCAAGGGTTTCATGGGTAACATGTAGTAGTCCCATCAGTAGGAATATAATCTCAAAAGGATAAGGAACTCAATGCTCAAAGACTTAGAACTCAAAGATACTACTGCTCTCAAAGATGCATAATGTATGAAGTACATGCGGAATTTATGGGCATGAATGACTCGACTCGATGGTCTAAAGAACATTATGGAACTCATATATACGACTCTTCTCATTCTCATACTTACCTCAAGAATAATCAAATCTAGGGGTAGAATCCTAGATTTCTCTTTTACTGATTTGAAAGTAGATGTAGGGCGTGAGGACGAACTAGTCCAACACTATGATAACCTTACATACCTAGAAGAACAAGGTTCTGGAAGAATCTTGAAGAAGAACTTGATTAAAAGCTTTGAAAACCCTAGCTTGAAGGTAAACGATCAAGAAAACCTTTCTTGAGATTCTTGAATTAGTTTCTTGAAATCGCTATGGCCAAGAATTATGATTTTCATTAGTTATTCATAATTGTATGGAGGATTCTGAGTTGGAAAGAAAATGGAATTCTTGGAGAAAGACATACCTTGAAGAAGGATCTTGAAAAAGATTGAAAGAATCTTGAATGGAGTCTTCTACTTTAATTTTTCCTTAGGGTTTTGCCTTAGGGTTTGAGATAGAAGAGAATTATGGATTAAAAGATGAAAATTTGATTGTTTTAAGCCTTTTATTAGTCAAGAAATTCGTTTAGGGTTTTCTTGGAGGTAAAAAGACAAAAACGACTCTTTTTAATGTTTTCCCGTTGGCTAATTCGTAATAGCATTGTATAAGTTACTAAAATAGTCATAAACTTTTACTCAATAATTGGATTACGAAATTAGTGGCGTTGGAAAGTAGATTCAAATACCTTTAATTGGATAGGTTATGACCCACATAACTCTTTATATTCTAAGAGATATGGTCGTTTGAAGTTGAACCAAGTAGAATCTTACATCAAAACTTAATTGATAAGAAAACTTCAAGAACACTTATCAAGAACTTAAATCCTTAAATTTCAAGAACGAAATTACGTTGAATAAATCATGATTGGCGTGTGGGTGAATGAACTCAACACTATGGAAGCTTACATACCTCAAAGAACTAGGTTCTTGGAGAAATCTTGAATTTCTTGAACGAACGCTTGAAACTTTGAACTTTTTCTCCTCTTGAATCTTCTCTCTATAACCCTAAACGCTTTTGGGGATGAATGAAACTAATTCTAATCAGTTTAGAATCCTATAACCTTACTAAAAAGGCTTAAATTTGATTGGATAAGGAAAAGACCAAAATACCCCTCATATTTTCGGGTAACTTTCCTTAATTGGACAGCTTGACTTCAAACCGGACATATCTCCCTCATACGAGCTCAAAATTTAGCAAACTCGGTGGCATTGGAAAGATAATTTGAAGACCTTTCATTGGAAATCTTATGGGCCACCTAACACATCCTGTACTGAAGGTTATGGTCATCTAAGTTGACCTAAAACTTAGAAGAACCTAGGAATGACTTGAATGAACTCTCTTTGATTCTTTTTGGAACTCAAGGTGCTATGTCTAGTGATCTTAATACTTAAGAAATTTTGAATTCCTTAGTAAAATCCTACCCACAACGAAGGATGGTTCGACTTAGTTCAAAATTTTTTGGGGGTGTTACAATATCTCCCCCTTGGGATCATTCGTCCTCGAATGACGACTGGACTGGGTATGGAATGGGGTTACTCTTACTAAGGTCTGAGTCTAATGGTATGCTCTTACTATATTCAAGTTTAACCCAAAATCCTAAGGTTCGGGTTCTAAACTTCGATAGAGAATCTCATCCCAAGACTATTACTCTTTACCACCACATTGAATCAACCATGGGCTCTTATCAAGAACCACCTAATGTTTAACAACTCCACATTCAAGCTTATTACTCTAACAACTCCATGGACTCCTACTAAACAACTCCTTAAGAAGTTCTCATCCTCTCATCATCTCTGTCATACCAACTAGAATTTCCCGCATGACTATTCGGAACCAGATAAGGATCTCACATAACTATTCCTCACTTGACTTGATTTCTCATCTTGTCATCTCCCCCTTGGTTCTAAAGATGAAACTTGAAAGCTATGAACCTATTCCATCATCTCTAACTGGTCTACATCCTCTTTTACTCTAACACTCGGGAGAAGCTTATCTCATGACTAGCGAACTCTTCATAAGCAGGTACTAAGACCTCTTTCTAAGGTGTTTCTGTTATCCTCTTCTGATTACATACCCTCTCGGTATACCTCGTAATGTTCTTGTTACTCTTGTAACTTAGCCACACTTCACCGCGCGCCCTTATCTAAACGTTAGGATCTCTCACTAGTACTACTTATATTCATTGCATCAAACATTTCAATTTCTCACCTACTCTTATGTCAAGTCTACCAGATCAAATCTCAAGACTAACATCATCACCCTCATGTTACCATTCTTTGGATCATGACACTCGTCTTAAATTCAAGCTTAATGTTCATTACTAAACCCGAATATCAATATGATCGCTCGCCTACTATGATATACCGCATTACTTGATCAGTTCTATAACCTTCTGAACATCATGACCCTCTCAAACAAATCATAAGTCTAGCTTAGATCTATCACTTTATGAATACTTTTGCTCTTCTATTCGACACTTACACTTGGTCATTACCTACACAATGACACTTCATCACAAGCTCCTTTCTAGCTAAAACACACTTTACCTGCTATGATGGAATCTTCACAACTCACCACTTCTTAGTCTACCCATAAGGGAAAACTCCTCATTAACAACTTACTAGGTGCATGACTATAGTAACACATATCTTTAAAACACTATCTCCCTTTCTTATATCACTAAACCTCTGTAGACTTTCCTCTAACTTTGGGCTCTTCCACTACTATTGCTCATGATCTCGTAACTCATGCTACCTTTTCGGGTGAAAATACTACCTAAGCTCTACACATACCTCCTCATAAGGATTTCAGCTGAAACAAGGCTTAAGGAAAAGAGTACAACTCGCTTTAAGCTCAAATGCACGATTCATATGAAGGCATTACTCTGAAACTGAACACTTACTCACTCATTGGCTTCTCTCAAGCCCCTCTAGGGTCTCATAACTTTCTCAAGACTCTTGTTAAGAATAACTCATCCATAAGGATCTTCGGATTTACTTTTCAACCACTTTAAGCATGAGAGGTAGTCGAATGAATATGAGAAACTCACGAGTTATAATAAATCTCTATGACCTAGCTCTATTGCACGATTAAGAGTATGAAAGAAGGGAAACTTTTCTTAAATGTCCGTAGTCCCTCATTTATAGAAGTGGGCCCCTCACAGCCATAAACAAGATCCTACTTGACACGGCTTCATAGACACCCTAGGACACTTGAACTCTGTGCTCTGATACCAAGTTTGTCAAGATTCGAGCCTACACCTTGGACATGGCCAGCACTCAAGAACCACTGCTGGTCCCTAAGCGAACTTAGAAGAACCTAGTAATGACTTGAATTAACTCTCTTTAATTCTTTTTGGAACTCAAGGAGCTATATCTAGTGATCTTAATACTTAAGAAATTTTTGAATTCCTTGGTAAAATCCTACTCACAACGAAGGATGGTTCGAGTCTTAGTTCAAAAATTTTCTGAGGTGTTACACTAACATTTATTTATTTTATACTACACATTAATATATTACTAATTCTATAATCTCGAAGGCAGAAGAAGTAATTAATTAAAGTATTGATTAGATTATTAAATTATAATTTGTGGCATCTACCCATTTTGTGTTATAATTAATTCTACACTTAATTGTATTCGAGAGATGCAAATAGTGTAACAATCAGTTATAACAAGTAAGGTAACCGAAAGAGACTTACTTTCAAGAGCATGTTTTAGTTCAAGTACATATTTCTGGTTCTTCAATATTACTATTTTGACAATTAAATTGTATAATCGAGAGGAGTACATTTAATTGTTCAGCTGCAGTAATATTACATAAATATAATCGTAGGAGGTATTTATACTTTTTATGAGAAATAGAAATTACAGAATAAAAAAATTACTTTATGTAGAAATATCAAGTGAAGTCAAAATCCCAATACCTTTTAACCTATTTCGGAAAATAAAAAAATTATTTTCTCTATTTACAAGGTATTAACTAAAATTAAATTACCGTTCAATGCTTTCTAAATTATCCTAAATAGTAATTAGAACAAGAAACGTCTATAAAATAGATAAACCAATCTCTGTGGGTCCGACATCTTTTTATACTAAGTTGACAGAGCACGAGTAAAAACACATACACGTCAAGAACTCGTCAAATTTTTGGCGTCATTATCGGGGATTGGCAAAAGTCTACTATAGATTAATTGTTTTACTACTATTTTGAGTTTTTTCATTCTTCCAAAATAATAATAATATTATTAATTTACCCTTTAATTATTTTTAAAGTGAAATTTCAGGAAGTATATGACCCGTTCTTCTTCAAGAGAATTAGTTACATATAATTATGAGATTGAAAAATTTCTACGCTTCTTACAAAAAGAACAAACTCCTCAATCTCATACCTATTCACAAAAAGAAATGGAGAACGATGAGATTAATAACAACCCACTTTGACCACATCAAATGGAAGAACAATTTGATGAAATAGCACCACGACGTGATAGGGCTCTTAGAGATTATGCAAGACCTGGTCACTTTGAAGGAGAATCAAGTGTGAGAAGGCCACCAATAGCAACAAATAACTTTGAAATTCGCACATGCTTGATTCAGATCATTCAAAATTCATGTCAATTTATAGGTTATGCAAGTGAAGATCCTCACACTCACCTAATTGATTTCCTTGAGTTAGTTGAAACTTGTAAATACAATGGGGTCACAACATATGCTGTCATGCTGTCACTTTGTCTTTTGTCACTGAAATGAGAGGCCAAGACATGGCTACGAAGCTTACCAAGAGGCTCCATTACTAAATGGGACCAAATGACCCAAAAATTTCTTAATAAATACTTTTCCCTTGCAAAAACAACTAAAATGAAGCAAGAAATTAATAACTTTATACAGACAGACATTGTATCTGTTTATTAAGCATGTAAAAGACTAAGTGCAATGTTTAGATAATGTCCATACCATGAAATTTCAAATCCTGATATTTTGTACATTTTTTACCATGGCCTTAAAGCATCGACTAGAAATGTAACTGATGCAGCATTAGGGGGATCTATAATGAGCAAAACAACTGCAGAAGCTATCAATGGCCATTTGACTGAATAATTATCAAGAAGGCAACACGAGTCAATCAAGCTGAAGCATTGAATTCATTAACACAACAAATTACAGCCCTCACACAAAAATTTGAGACTTTTCAGGTAAGTTCTCAATCATTACCTCAACTTGAAAATTGTGAAGTTTGTGGAGCTAATGATCTAAATCATGAGTGTCAAGTTTTAGTACAAAATGATGAACATGCAAGGCTATTGAGTACAACAATAATTATCCATTTAGTAGTCCTATGGCACAGAAAATCCGGAGTTTCAATGGAGTAATCCTAATGGCTCTGAAAACCCTCAACGTTTTTTAACCAAAAGCAACATTTATAAGAGCCACCTGGTTTTCAAAGTCAAAATAGAGGACAACAAAATTTTCAACAATACCAAAAAAAACCCCAAATTAATCAGCTATAAAATTTTGAATACTTGATTAGCAAACACTTAAGGCTACTGACCTGATACACAAACACATAAGGGCCACTAATGAGAAGGCTGAAAGTCACCATTCAGCTATCAAGAACTTGGAAATTTAGGTGAGCCAAATAGCAACACTCGTGTCTGGACAAATTTAAGGTGCTCTGCCAAACAACACAGAAAAAAATCCTGAGGAACATCTCACAGCTATCTCTTTGCGCTCGGGTAAAAATCTTAATGATCCATATGCAAGTAAACAAGAAGATTCACAAAATATGAAACAGATAAATGAAGGTGAGAGTAAAGAAAATTTGAATTCTCTGAAAAACAAAAAGATACAAAATGAAAGGTACATGAAAACTTCTTACTATGTACCTCTTCCTTTTCCCCAAAAAATGAAAAAAGAAAAACTTGACAAACAATTTTCAAAATTTCTTGAAATCTTAAAACAACTCTACATTAACATACCTTTCACAGATGCATTAACACAAATGCCTTCATATGGTAAATTTCTTAAAGATATATTATCAAGAAAAGGAAAATTGGAAGAAGTTTCTGTAGTTAAGCTGTAACAACCCAAACCATCGTTATTTATGAAAATAAAATGTTGAGGGAAAACTGAGTCCACCATCCCACCACAGCGGGCCAATTACCACTAGGGCGGTGGCGCCAGAGCAGCAGAGTCCGCGCCTAAGCGGGATGGACAAGACAAAACTTAAATAATGCGAAACCTTATTTTCTCCCTTTTCCCAAAACACCAAAAATAGGCGAGGATTGCCCTAGAAACCCTCAAAAAGCTTCTTTAAGATTGGGAAGGAAGGAGAAGGAGATTTCTAGCGTGAGGAGGTAGATACCTTGTGAATTCTTGGTCAAATCCACCGTCACGAGGTCTGAAAACAAGAATCTAAGCCATAATTTCGTGCAATTGCTTGGCGCCCAGGTAGGCTAGGTTTATTTAATTAAGTAGTTTCAAATCCGTTATTCACTGCATGGTATATTGATTTTGATGGTAGAATTCATGCTTAGGCTTTCGTGCACCAAAAGGAGATGTTTGTAATTGTACACTAGGTGTTAAATCAGAAGTATACAGTAGGAGGAAGCCTTAGTCGATGAACTAGGGATAAGTGATGGGTTGATTTCCTAATTGAGAGATTGATGTCGATTTATTTGCGATATTCTGTGTTTGTGTGCATGCGAAGAATGATATAATTGTTGAGACAAACCTAATGAATTGATTATGAACAATGAATGCCAAGAACATGAGCATTTGACTATATGATGCGAATATTGTGAGTTATGGGTGTGATTGTGCTTGTATTGTGATGCATGGGATCGGGTTTCACATACCGACACACTAACTTGCATTGGATCAGGTGCTACGTTCCGGCACACTAACTGGGATCGTATGTCACGTATCGAAATACATATTGCATTGGATCAGGTGCTACGTTCCGACAAGCTAACTGGGATCAGATGTCACGTACCGACATACATATTAGATCGGGTCCCACGATAATCACACTAATAGTTTGGATTTGGCTTCCATGAGAGGACCATTGACTTGTATTATATGAGTAATTACTTGATATGGATAATGTGGATTTGGACATGTTTGATGAAATGATTATTGGATTGTACATTATGTTCTTATATGTGAGGGTTGAGATGTTGTAAATCAATTAGAGATATCTGGTTGTGTAATGAAATTTGAATGGTAGAGTCCCGAATCGAGTTATAGTATGGTAAGGGGGAATTAAGATTTTGGGTGCTATATTGTTATTTAGAATGTGGTCATGGGTATTATTGCTGAGGATTTGGGTGGTGTTTAGTGGTAGTGTTAATTGTTGGGGTTTTCCCCAGAAAGAGATTAGTATGGAGACCGTTAATGAGCTTGATAGGAAGTACTATGGAGTCGGGGGTTACGTGGTAATGTGGAATGAGTAAGGGGTTAGAGTCAAGTATGCTAGCGGAATTTAAGTATTCGGATGTGGTAAGGATAGTAAATATAAAAGGTGGAGGAATGAATAGTCTTATTGCATGTTTCGCTAGTTGATTTCTTATATTATGCGGTGGATATTCGGGTTGACCGATGATGCCTACCAGTATGTGTGGTTGTACTGATACTACTCTTTCTATGACTTTTTGGCATAGTCTGGATGCAGGTTCGGTGATGTTTCATAGGTGAACACGAAGACAATCTCTAACAACTTCTACTTTTCTTCCATGTGGTGGGAGATGTGTCATTTATATATTATTATGTCATGTACTTTTAGTAGCTCTTGTAATTGTTTAGACTAGATCCCTGGGGTGTTAATTACTGTAACAACCCTAAAAATGAAATAAGAAAACAAGAGCTTCTCGTGTGTTTTGGAAGTTGGTAATTTGTTAAAAAGAAGAGTTTTGGCTTTTAAGGTTTAGTTTGTAGAGTTTTGAGGTCGAACGTTAAGGGATGACCATGACGTATGGAGACTAGTCTTTTGAGATAACGTGTTTTAGTGGTGTAATGTTGCCCTAGTCTTGTTTGAAAGGGGTTTAAGGAGTCAATGTCAAGGCACGTGTTAGACTCTATGCTATGAGACCTACTCTAGGTTGGTTGAGGGTGCTAGACAAGGAGCCAAGCCAAAAAGGGGCAACCCTAAAAGCCAAGTCTGTCCCAAGTTAGCTGCTCACTGCCCCAAAGACCACGGGCACCTCCACGACCAGTGGTGCCCTAGACTGTACGTATACTTGGGCGTGAAGATCACTTGGTCTCAAGGGAGGCAAGGCAACTTTGCCTAGGTGCTGCCTCATCTTCAAGAGCTCCACCACGACTCGTGGTGTGCACCACAGATCGTGGGAGACTCCGTGAAGATGCCTTGGGCCCTTGAGGGCTTGACATGGTGGAGATGCCCACTGGTCAAGGGACCACGGGCACCACCACGAGCCGTGGTGCCCTTCACGACCCGTCCAAGTGGGCGTGGTCCCTGAAGGGGCTGCCTCATTTAGGGGGTTTTGGGTAATTTCTTTTAAATGTTTTAATATGTGGGGTTGATTTTAAAAGGTTTATATGATAATTATAAATAGTTTTAAGTCTTAAAACCTTCCTTTAGCTCATTATTCTTAAATACCCAAATCAAAACCTCCAAAATTCTTCTCTCTCAGTATTTCTCTCTCAACTCAAGGAAGAAGAAGAAGTGGGAACTAGGGTTTGGATTCAAAGCTTTCTTCATCAAATTTCTTTGGGAATTCATCAACTAAGGTATGGTGGCTCTTTATCTTGGGCTAGTTTTCACCATAGAGCCAAATCTCAAAATGGTTTTCAAGGATTTCAAAAGTTATGAAAAACCCCAATTCTTCCTCAAACGCACGGGTTCTTGCATTAAATGGTTTCAAATGATTTATTTTGATTATATAATGGTTTAATTGATGTTTTTAGGTTAAAAACTCCATGGATCCATGATCTCCCTAAATTCCTAAATTTGGCTTATGAAGTGGGTTTGATAATTATGATTGTATATTGATGGAATTGTGTTTAGATTGATTTGTATTACTGATTCCTATTGTTATCTATATCTATTGTTGGTGGATTGTTGGTATATGGATGAGTTGAGAATTATAGCCTTGTAGGCAAGTCATGGGTAAATTCTCTTGTGATGTTAGAATTGTTGGGAATCAGATAATGGTGATTATGGCTTTGGAGAATGGTAAGTTGACCTACTTTCATGCTATATTGAAATTGTTCTTGTTGGATTGATCCACTTATGGTGGAGGTGTTTACTTATTGAATGTGTATCGATTATGGCCTTGAAGGCATTATATAGTGAATTGAAGTATTGTCTTAAGGTGTGTCTACATGTGTGTGCAATATGAGGATTATGTACGTGGTGTTCAAGAATAGTATGATAGTATATTATACAATGTGCATATATTGTGATTGAAAGTATGTTCTCTATTAATGTTTATATCTGATGATGATGGGCTATAAAAGGTCTCTATATGGTAACGTTGTCTCTTGAATTGGTAGACCTAGATTGTTAACCTCTCTTTAAATGAATGAATGAATGTCTAGGATCAGTAGACCTAAAGTTGGTGCCCTTCTATGAATGACTAATGAGGTATTCTAGACTATGACTTGAATCAGTTAGACCTAAGTAGGGTACCCTTTCATTGTGAGTCTAGACCCCTAAGTGAATGTAAACCTTGAAGCGGTAGACCTTATGATGGTGCCTCTTTCTTGCGTGAAATGATAGACTTGGAGTTGGTGGGCTGGAACGGTAGAAACCTTCTCTAAGAAAGTCAATGAGCTATCCTTTATGAACCTTGATCGGTAGATCTTTGTGGTGCCCTTCTTGGTAGAGTATTATGGGTCAGTAGGCCTAATCATGGAGCCTTCTCTAGTACTCATATGTGAATGAAATTACTCTATGGGAACTAAGGCTAAGCATTGAGTGGATATGGTTAAGATGGTAGCTCTTCCCGAGTATGAGGCAAGAGTACAATGAACGTCTTTGGATATACCCTAAACTATGTGCCTACATGGGATGTGTATTAGTTCTACCCATGGCAAGTAGAACACCTTCCACGGTGTGGGGTCTTATGACACCGAATTCCATGCCTAGCTAGTATGGTCTATGTAGGTTAATGCCTATTCCCTTCATGTGGGATGTGCACTCTAGTTACTTGATAGGTTCTATTACGTGTAGGTAGTAGTATGGGATGCTATCTACACATGGCACGAGTAGGCCTTAAAGGTACTAAAGTGAGTTCCCTAAGTCTTTAATGACTATTATGTGAGTCCCCTATATGCATGAATATCTCCTTAAATGTCTCTACTAATGAATGTTGACTTATTGGTTTATGTTGAAAGGGAAAGGTCCTTATCTTTGGTTGCCTTGAGGAACACTTAGGTGTAGCATGAAGAGGTAGTATGGGCTGCCCCTCCATGTCTTACTTAGGTTGGGCTTAGGGTAACTTTAGGTGGAGGGTCTAAGATGATGAAATGGTCTATTTGACAAATGTGCATTTGTGTTGAAAATTGGTAATAGTTGAGCATGCTTATAATATGGATATTGTCTTGTATGTGGATGTTGACTTGTAATGTGTCTCTTATACATGTGGCTTATGTATATGTATCAAAAAATGGCATAAAAGCTTATACCTTGAATAAATGTTCCTTTTTTCATGTTTTTGCATAGTCATCATACTTAGTACTTGATTATGCTATCCCCATTCTTTTTCATGTTTTACTACAAGTGTAGGTGTTGGCAAGTGAGGTTCTTTCCATTGTGAAGCTTGGGATTAGAGTTTCTTTCAACACTTTTTGGTATGTCCTCATATGTCGAGGGCACGGATTCTATGTTCTAGTTTCTTTTATTAACACTTTGTAATAGACTTGTAGTATTCTTCTTTATTGTAAAGGGCCGTGTCTCTAGTATGTTTCTTTGTGACTTGGGTCTAAGTTGGCCATGTGAGACTCGTATTCCGCTTGTGTATAAAGACTTCTTTAAAATGTGGTTGACTTTCAAGTCTTATGAGTTTGTTTTAAAAAAAGGTTTTAATTCCGCACTATTTTATTGCTATGTGATGAATGAATGCTAAGGGCTTGTATAAGACCTCTTCGAGGTTGAATATGCCATGTTGCGACTTGGGGGTGATCTCGAGTCGTGACAATACTTTACAAATCTTAACTGGAATTGTATTCAAAAACCCTTTTTTATAAATTTGCATGAATCTCTGTTATTCACCAGTTTTCTTAATCTTTCGCATGTTTTAATTATTTGGAATCGAGGGTTCCCCTACTTAGGTGTTAGAGTAGGTGCCTACACATCCCGATGGGTTGGGTCGTGACAATTGGTATCAGAGCCCAGGTTACCGGTCTCCTAATACAGGAACAAAATTTGGAATAGACTTCTACGGATTGGTGTGTTGACGTCCACATCTAATCCTCAGGAATTTATGAAACATTCTAAGAAGTCATTCCATTTCTTCTCTCCTTTCGTGTGAGTTGTTGCTCGTGGTGTGAGTTGAGTCCTATTGGTATATCCCGATTCCAATTGGTATCTCAACAAAAGAAACCAAACGCCGTAGTCCCGACTGACGGGGTCCAAGAAAAGTAAATTGGAATCGAGAAGATTCCAATTGGTATTTGACCTTAGAGGTTGTACGAATTCATGGATGATCTGTAATGGTCATCGATGGAGTGAACTAACTAATAATTTGGACTTGTCTATGAGTTGTAAGTTGAAACTGTGAATACGCTCTTAATATTGTCTAAATTAACTATTTGTGTGAAAGGTGTGTTTTCTTGGAGGGGATGACATGACTATGTGTACTACATTTCTTGTATGAATTTTGATATGTGAAATATGCTAGCCTAATTTTTTCGAAACCGTGCCAATTGTGATTGCTTTTGTTTCGTGAACTTGTTGTTGAAAAGAAAAGTCATGACTAAATTTTGGTGCAAGGGCTTAGATAATCTATGAAGTGATTCGTAAGCAAAATGTGTCTGTGTGTTGTGACTGTCTATAACTGTGAGAGTGTATGGGCATATCCTAGGGATGTGCGTGCTTGTGGTGTTGAATTTATGAGAATGAATTTTGAAGTGCGTATCGTTGGGTTGACTCGGGGTAGACTTTGACCATCCTAAGTAAGGGAATTATCCTAAATTCCTGGTTATAGCCTGGGAATCAAGGGAGAATTTTAGAAATGAGAAAAACCTCAGAGAATTTTAGCCTGGTTTCTCTTTCTGTCGGGGCAGCTGGGACGAGATTCTTCTCGCAAAGGCGAGGCCGCTAGCGCAAGATTTCTCTTGCCACAGCGGGATAGGGCGAGATGGAATCTCAGGCTTGTCTCCCCTGTTTTCCCTAATCACACATATGGACCCCGAGTCGTGTCTGAACTAATCCCTGCAATTCAGCCAGTACTCAGCAAAAAAGTAGTAAGTTATAAACCTTAGCATTTAGTATTAACGTGGGAAAATCTGCTAGAAAATAGCATCCGTGTGCTTACAAAAATGTCAGGGAAGCAAAAAGGGAAATGAAATATTGTGCATTACATGCCAGTAAGAGCGAAAACCAAATCAGGGTCCTTGGGAATGGGAAGTGTCCATGTCCTCGGGGGCTATCTCACTGGTCTAGGCATCACTCAACTAGGGAAACTCCTAGAAGTCCTTTGGCTTAAGTGTGGGGAGCTCCTGCTGGGGGGCTACGCATGAGAAGATAACCTTCAGAGTCTTCCACATCTGGCCCAATAGGCGATCCCTTGCTAAGTTTTTTTCCCCTCCCATCGCAGCTAGCGGTGGATCATCTCCAAATGAAGGGCGGTGGAGGGTGGAGCCGACATTGAGGCACTAGCGTGGAACCCTCCAAGTTTCCTCCGGATGGCTGCCAAGTCCTCGTCCACCTATGCACTTGAGAGTGGGGCCTGGGATTGGGTGGGAAGAGTGTCGTCACCTGCATCATCGTCTCCTCCCTCTTCATCCGCCTCCGCAGCCGGCTGACTGCTGCTGGCCCTATCTGTCCTTCTCCTCTTGCTCCTGGAGGTAGTACCCTGCCTAATCAACAGAGGGTGAAATGGGGGATCTATGGGGGTACCTCGTCAGTGTCCAGGAGTGGCACTCCCGCCCGCTTGCACAACGCAGTCACTAGTCCAGGTAGGAAGAACACCTTTTTATTTCCTCGATAGAACACCTTCCATTCTGAAATGATCTATGCGCCCACGTTCAGTCCTATGCCCTGTATCACGCATGCCACCACCAAAGCCCGAGGAAATGTCACGTCAGTACGGTTGCCCGACGGGCGGATCCTCCTAGTAACAAAGTGTAGCCACCTCTTAGCCTCCGGTGACCAGTCAGTTCTAGTGATGCCCTCTATAGTTGCCCAGTAAAGCTTATCCTGGAGCGTAGGCTCCACCAGCGTATCCCTCAACCAGCCTAAGTCCATCTCCCTCAACTTAGTCTCGTACTCTGTGTTGGGAACCTCAGGCACCTCGAGTATGTCATTAATGGATGGAGCATTCAAGGGGATGTCGACTCCACGGATGTAGATGGTAAGGTGAGGATCGTCCCAGCGCAGAGTAGGTAGGACGACATAGAACTCCCTTACCCAAGTGAAACGCACAGCAGGGGGAACCTCTGTCAGTGGGATTCCAGCCAAAATCCAGTAGCCGAGCATAAATGGCAGGTGTCTTCTCCTCTAATTTCAGCAAATGGAAACCCCTCTCACGACATAACTTGGTGTTCTGGTGATTGTGATATCGTTCCCGACTTGCAGCATTGGGAAACTGGACAAAAGGAAAATTTTCATCATTTGCTGTAGCCATATTAGACAAGCCTGTAAAATTTATAAAACATATACGTTAGAACTCGATGGGATTAGACAATATTTGGTTTAACATATTTTTTTTTCTAGCCTTAAAGGGACCCATGCCACTATTTCCCCAGGTCCCGCCATAACGGCAAAATCCCGCCAAATCGGGATGATGGAGGCTACCACAGCGGGATGAAGGTCGCTAGAGTGGCCTTCATCTGGGATGAACTCCATGCGCGATCATGTGCCTCTTCATCCCGAAACCATTGTTTTCAATAGAATTTCAGCATATCATAGTCTAATAAGTATCCTAGAACCCAAATATGCAATCATTTTAGCAAAATAACCCCTAAATAATGTCCAAATCCAAGCTTTTCATTAGGAGGCTTTTAAACTTCTCCCACCTATTTTGGTACCGATTCGACTGAATATTTATGAAATCTTTACGCCCAGGATGTTGTGGAGACGTTAGGGACGTAAGGGAAGTATCCATGCTACATTTATCTATCGAAACTAGCAACCTAAGTTTGTTTTCAAATAAGTACCCCAAAACTGTTTAAATTCGATCAATTAGTTGTCATGCTATCATAGTTAAGTATGTAGTGAAGTAAAAAGTGTAAGGAACAAGAAATTTACCTTCATTTGACGTTTGGAGCGAAGTGATTGAGAGTGTTTTTGAGTTTAGGGAGAAATAAAAAAATGATCTTCTTTTCCCCCTTTATTGCCTTTGATCTCCCGCCACAGCGGGAGATCCCTCTCCACAGCTGCCCCACCTCAGCGGAAGGGCCGCCACCCTGGTGGGAGATCCCTCTCCACAGCGGCCCCGCCTCAGCGAAAGGGCTGCCGCCCTGGCGGGATCAGGCTGTGTAAGATTGGATGCGTTTATTTCTCTACGTGTTGCCTCTTTTCCTTTACCGATCCTTTGAGTGTAGAACCCTTCCGGGCTTAATGTCACTCCCTGAGCCTACACCCTGGACGTGCCCGACACTCGAGAACCATTGCTGGCCGTAAGCGAACCCTTGGCCTGACTTATTTACTCAGCGGAAAACTTTAAGTATTAATAAAAGGATTTATATGATAAATAACTCAATTGTCTCAAACTGAACTCATAATGTTCTAAAAATAAACATTTAACTTAGCCAAAATGACAACTCAAATCTGAACATAAGCCAATAACAAAATGATGATGAATGAACTAACATCTGATTGACTATCTATGAAGCCTCTAAAACAACTGAGATGGATGTCGGTATAGGCCCACGACATCCTAATGAACTAAAATGTTAAAGTAATGAAAGAGGGGGATCCTCCAAAATGCAAGGAGGCTCACCAACAACTCTGAAGCTCAACTGGATCAACGATGCGCTGGATGCTGATCCTGGTTACCTGCGTCTGCATCATAAGTTTATGCAGGCCAACTGGCATCAATACATTAAATGTACGAGTGTACGAGTTGGAATACTAAACACAACTTAAGCTTGAAAAGAATCTAAAAGGAACTAAAGAACTTACCTGGCTCAACTCAACATAAATGAACTCATTTCAATATAAAGTAGTTTAAAAAACAAGTGCAATATAAGGAAATGCTGTTTAAAACATGATGTCAAATCTGTGTATTTAGAAATACAATAATAACTATGTATGTATGCAAATATACAATATGAAATCTGTTTGTATATAAAAATACAAATTACTGCTGTGGGAGTTTCTCTAACCGACAACCATTACTTAAGAGCTATAGTGATGATACAACGTTTTACCTCACGCTGCCAAGGTCCGTCCTATACCTTGCCGGGGGTATAGAACCTAACTTACTAAGTGAATCCACTAGTCTATGCTAATAAGCACTAAATGAATCATCTTAAAAGTATGACCCTTTTCTACCCATGGTGGCTACATGGTTTTTGGGGGCTGTGAGTTGTCTGAATTCTCCCCCATATCGGTGCTCAATACTACTCCCAAAAATATAATATTAGCTCTTATGTTCAAAAACATACTTCTTTCTGTGATTTGAGATTAGTGCTAAAAAACTTAGCTCAAAGGCTATCTTGGAAATCAAAGTTTCCCCTCTTTCTTCATTTAGAAAGCGATTACTCTTTTATGAAAACTAGCCCGTAGGCTCTTTGGAAATCGAGGTTTCCTTTCTTGTTTAAATTTGAAAATATTTTAAACCCTTTGGGAATACATAGATAGTCCCCATATACGTTTGAAGAAATGAACTTCAAGCTTTACTCTTTACTCTTTACTCAACTTGAACTTTAAGTCATAAAACAAAGTTAAAACATTTGGAAAACTCTAAGAACTTCTCTTGACTTTGATCTTAACTGCTATTGACCTGACTCTTAACTGGTCCTTGAATTGAATTATGGATTCAAAGATTGTGATTTGTGATTGGAAAGATCTCTCCTGATGTTTAGGAATGATTTTCGATAACTAAACATGAGAAATGATCAAGAATCGATTCTAGGGAACTACTTCACGACACGGAGGTAATTTAAAATCTTAGGTCCCAAATAAATTTTTTAGGCAGAACGCTCTGTGTCCGCTCCATGACGTGAAATAACTTTTCCCAAAACTGGGGAGTGGGTCTGCGACTCGTAGACACTACCAGATTTCGACCGACGAAATTTCTTCCTCGTTTTTCAACTCTAAACCCTCTAAACTTTGATGGTTCTTTTCCAAAATACTTAGGATCATTTATACCCACAATATATGATAGATTCAAACCAAAATTACACCCGGAAACATGACTCAAACCCCAAAAAAGTTCAACTAAACAACCCACAAGAATTCAACCAAATTTCATCAAGAACTTAAAGGATTTACTTTCAAATCAAACATATTTCGCTGAATTGAATCATGATTGGTGTATGGGTGAACTAACCTAATGCTATGTTATCTCACATACCTTGTAGAGATCACCCCCGACGAAATCCACAAGCTAATCTCGATGATCTTGACGAATCTTGCATCTCTTCTCCTTTCTCCTCTTTTTTTGTCTCTTCTCCAAGCCCTAACGTATTTTGGTAAAAGCGTAAACTGATCTAATTCTGTATAGACCCTAACTTAATTACCTAAAAGGAAATAAAATAATTGGGCAAGGAAAAGACCAAACTACCCTTTAAAAATCTGGATTGAACTTTCCTTATTCCAATAGCCCAACTTCCAAAGGGCATATCTTACTCATACAAATTCGAAATCGCGCAAACTCAGCGGCGTTGGAAATATCATTCCAAGAGATTTCCAACCATAACTGGAAGTGCTCCTTACTCATCCTGAGCTAGAAGTTAAGGCTATTTGAAGTTGACCAAAAACTCACTTTTTTCTTAACTTAACAAAATATCCAGATTTTCATTCTACCCAAAAATGCCTATTTCAAATTCTTAGCTTCTTCCTAGGCATTTCAAATTGCGAGATGTTACAATATCTCCCCCTTGGGAATAATCGTTCTCGAATGAATTATTCTTACTAGGCTAAGGGTGTAACATGCAACATTCAGCTCAAACACCCACAAGCAAATGAGAAGCAACATGCCAACTTATAAATAAATACTAAGAAATGATTAGTACCTTAATTCAGAACTTCTCTGGATTCGAGGAGATGTGGATATCTCTTATTTATATCCTCCTCATCTTCCTAAGTAGTTTCTTCAACAAATTGGTTCCTCCAAAGGACTTTGACTGATGCTACCTCTTTTGTTCTCCACTTGCAAACTTGACAATCTAGAATTTGAATCGGAATCTCTTTATAAGATAAACTATCTTTGATCCCAATATCTTCCGTTGGTATTATCAATGAAGGATCGCCCATGCACTTATTCAACATGAAGACATGAAATACTGGATGAACCGCGACTAACTCTTGTGGTAGCTCCAACTCATAAGCTACATTACTTACCCTTTTTAATATTCTGTAAGGGCCAATATAGCCGGGACTAAGCTTCCCCTTTCTTACCAAACCTCATAACACCCTTCATGGGTGAAACTTTAAGATATACCCAATCATCTACTTCGAACTCTAACGCCCTTCTCCTAACATCAGTGTAGGATTTCTGAAGACTCTGCGCCGTTTTCAACCTCTCTTGAATCACTTTCACCTTCTCCATAGCTTGATGAACTAGATCTGGTCCTATCAACCCTGGTTCACCAACTTCAAACCATCCAATAGGAGATCTGCATCTTCTCCCATATAGAGCTTTATATGGAGCCATCTGGATGCTAGAGTGGTAACTATTATTGTATGCAAATTCAATAAGGGGTAGGTGATCATCCTAATTACCTTTGAAATCAATCACACAGGCCCTCAACATATCCTCTAAGGTCTGAATAGTGCACTTTGCTTGACCATCTGTCTGAGGATGAAAAGCAGTACTCAAGTTCACCTTTGAACCAAAGCCTTTCTGGAATGACTTCCAAAACTGTGCAGTAAATTGAGCACCCCTATCTGATATAATCGAAACAGGGACTCCATGAAGTCTTACCACCTCCTGAATATACAACCTGGCATAATCTTCTACTGAATGGGTGGTCTTTACCGGCAAAAAAATGGGCTGATTTTGTCATTCTGTCGACAATCACCCAAATAGAATCATATTGCATGCGAGACCTTGGTAAACCTGTGATGAACATATTAATCATCTCCCACTTCCATTCCGGAAGTTCATACTCTGAGCCAAACCGATGGGCCTTTGATGCTCTACTTTAACTTGTTGGCAATTTGGGCGCTTAGCAACAAATTCTGCAATGACCTTCTTCATGCTATTCCACCAATACACCTCTCTCAGATCACGATACATCTTTGTGGAACCCGTATGAATGGAATATATGGAGCTATGAGCTTCCTCCATGATCCTCTCTTGGAGACCATCCACCATTGGTACACACAACTTGCCTTGATACCTCAATACACCATCTCCCCCTTGTTCAAAAGCCATTACTTTTTGCTTATGGACATTTTCCTTCAATTCAAGCAAAATAGGGTCTTGGTCTTGCTTGCCTTTTACTTCTGACACTAATGATGATTCAGTCTCATTCATCACCACTACTTCTCCTTTTGTGGAATCCATAAGTCTGACTCCCAAGCGTGCAAGTCTATGCACATCTTTTGCTAACTCTCTCTTTTCTTCCTCAACATGGGCGGTACTACCCATAGACAACCTGCTTAAGGCATCATCAACGACATTAGCCTTACTTGGGTGGTAAAGAATACTCATGTCATAATCCTTGCGTAATTCTAACCACATCCTCTGTCTGAGATTAAGCTCTTTCTAAGAAAACACATGATGAAGGCACTTGTGATCGGTGAACTCATCCACATGAACACCATTAAGATAATGGCACCATATTTTCAAAGCAAATACCACATCAGCCAATTCTAAATCATGGGTTGGGTAGTTCTTCTCATGAACTTTCAATTGTCTGGAGGCATAAGTTATAACCTTGCCATTCTGCATTAATACACAACCCAAACCAACTCTAGATGCATCACAATACACCACAAAGCCCTGCGTACCTCTGGTGAGGTCAATACTGGGGCAGTAGTCAATCTCTTTTTCAATTCCTGAAAGCTTTTCTCACAAGTTTCAGACCATTGGAAATTCACTATTTTCTGAGTCAACTTGATCAAAAGGGATGAAATAAATGAGAACCTCTCTACGAACCTTCTATAATATCGAGCCAAACCCAAGAAACTCTTAATATCATTAGAGATATGGGTCTAGGCTAATTCTACACTGCCTCTATCTTTTGGGTATCAACTCTAATTCCCTCTCCAAACACAATGTGGCCTAAGAGTGCCACAGACTCTAGCCAAAACTCACACTTAGAAAACTTGGAATATAACTCTCTATCTCTTTAAGTCTGGAGAACTATTCTGAGATGATTAGCATGATCTTCTTCATTCCTTGAATAGATTAGTATGTCATCAATAAAGACGATAACAAACATATCTAAATAAGGTTTGAATACTCTGTTCATAAGGTCCATAAATGCTGTAGGCGCATTGGTTAAACCAAAGGACATGGCTAAGAACTCATAATGACCATAACGGTTCCTAAAAGCTGTCTTTGGAATATCACATTCCCTTACTCTTAACTGATGGTAGCCAGATCTGAGGTCTATCTTAGAGAAACAGGTGGCACCCTGAAGCTGATAGAAAAATCATCAATTCTTGAAAGAGGATACTTATTCTTGATGGTAACCTTGCTCAATTGGCAGTAATCTATACACATCCTAAGGGAACCATCTTACTTTCTCACAAACAAGACCGGAGCGCCCCAAGGTGAGACACTTGGTCGAATAAAACCCTTATCTACGAGATCCTTCAACTGTTTTTTTCACTCTTTCAACTCTGCTGGTGCTATGCTATATGGAAGAATAGAGATAGGATGAGTATCTGGAAGTATGTCTATGTCGAAGTCTATTTCTCTCTTAGGAGGGACTCCGGGTAGATCACCTGGAAAGACTTCTGGAAACTCTTTTACTACTGAAACTGACTGAATAAGAGGTATCTCAACACTAGAGTCATTAATTCGGACTAAGTGATAGACACACCCCTTGGAAACTAACTTTGTCGCCTTAAGGTATGAAATAAAATGACCCTTAGGCAGTGTTGAACTACTCTTTAACTTTATAACTGGATCACTGGAAACTGGAACTTGCCTACTCGAGTTCTACAATCTATTGATGCATAATAGACATGAAGCCAATCCATACCTAGAATGGCATCAAACTAGAACCATGGCTAACTCAAATAAATCAACCATGGTACTCTTGTGATTGACGAAAATGGAACAATCACGATAGACTCTTTCTGCTAGAATAGACTCACCATCAGGTGTAGAAACACTGAAGGCTCAAGAAGTTGCTCAGGAAGAACATCAAAATTGAAGACTTGGATCATACTAGTGACAACATCTGGAGAATCCTCTTGCTCTCGGCGACTAGCGATAGCATAAAGGCGATTTTCTTCTCCGCCTGCCCTTGAAGTAGCTCATCTAGATGCAACTCTATCTGGTGGAGCAACTGAAGAAGACTGGGCTCTATTGCTCCCAATACCATTATTTTGTCCACTCTTAGGACACTCTATCATAAAATGACCGTTCTGGGTACACTTGAAAGCAACTAGTGGAGTCATCACGACATATCCATGAGTGGCTTCTACCACACTTAGAACATGCAGGAGTCTTAGTACCCCCTTATGCCTTACTACCTTGCCAATGTGCAGGCCTAGCTCTGAAGTTCTGAGAATTTTGACTATTGTACTTACATTTGTTCCTTGGTGTAGGTGCACTAGCATATGATGGAGCAGGTCCTTTCTGCTTATGTTGGAAAGAAGACCTCTTCGCATTGCTCTTTTGCTGCCCGGATTCATTCCCTGATGTCTTAGACCTCTTATTGTCAAACTCTTCTCTATCCTTCAGCTGGTCCTTCTCAACTAGTTGCACATGGATCATTAGCCTTGCTATGCCCATGTCACCTATTAGCATGACTGCCTTACTTTCCTTATCTGACAGACGAGGCAACCCAACAACGAATTAACTCTTCATACTCCTCATGTTGGCAACCATCTCTTTGCTTCTCTTAGATTACATGGAAAGAAACGCCCCATGAAAGTCTTCTCAAAATAGTCCAACTCACAAACGGTTACTCGTAAGCACGAGTTATTAAGAAACATTTTAGAGATAAACTCTAATGCACGAAATAAATATGAAAGAAGTGAAGCATTTCCTAAATGTTGCCGCCTCCTAATAATAGATGTGGCGCACTTCACACCGATAACTAGGACTCTACAGATACGACTTCATAAAATCCCTAGGACTCTTGAACTTTTTGCTCTAATACCAAGTTTGTCACCCCCCGAGCATACACCCTAGACGTGGCCGACACTCGAGAACCATTGCTGGCCCTAAGCAAACCCTTGACCTGGCTTACTTACTCAGCAGAAGACTTTAAGCATTAAGAAAATGATTCATATGCTAAATAATTCAACTGTCTCAAACTGAACTCATAATGTTCTAAAAATAAACATTTAACTTAGCCAAAATGGCAACTCAAATCTGAACATAAGCCAATAACAAAATGATGACGAATGAACTAACATCTGACTGACTATCTGTGAAGACTCTAAAACAACTGAGATGGATGTCGGGATAGGCCCACGACATCCTAATGAACTAAAATGATAAAGTAATGAAAGAGGGGGATCCTCTAGAATGCAAGGAGGCTCACCAACAACTCTGAAGCTCAACTGGATCAACGATGCGGGATCAACGATGCGCTGGATGTTGATCCTGGTTACCTTTGTCTGCATCATAAGATGATGCAGGCCAACTGACATCAGTACATTGAATGTACGAGTATGCGAGTTGGAATGCTAAACACAACTTAAGCTTGAAAAGAATCTGAAAGGAACTAAAGAACTTACCTGGCTCAACTCAACATAAATGAACTCATTTCAATATAAAGTAGTTTAAAAACAAGTGCAATATAAGGAAAAACTGTTTAAAACATGATGTCAACTCTGTGTATTTAAAAATACAATAATAACTCTATATGTATGCAAAAATACAATATGAACTCTGTTTGTATATAAAAATACAAAATACTGCTGTGGGAGTTTCTTTAACCGACAACCATCACTTAAGAGCTATAGTGATGATACAACGTTTTACCTCACGCTGCCAAGGTCCGTGCTATAACTTGCCGGGGGTATAGAACCTAACTCACTAAGTGGATCCACTAGTCTATGCTATAAAACACTAAAGGAATCATCTAAAAAATATGACTCTTTTCTACCCATGGTGGCTACATGGTTTATGGGGGCTGTGAGTTGTCTGAACTCTCCCCTATATCGGTGCTCAATACTACTCCCAAAAATATAATATTAGCTCTTATGTTTAAAAACATACTTCTTTCTATGATTTGAGATTAGTGCTAAAAAACTTAGCTCAAAGGCTATCTTGGAAATCAAAGTTTCCCCTCTTGCTTCATTTAGTAAGCGATTGCTCTTTTATGAAAACTATCCCGAAGGCTCTTTGGAAATCGAGATTTCCTTTTTTGTTGGAATGTGAAAACATTTTAAATCCTTTGGGAATACATAGTCCCCATATACTTTTGAAGAAATGAACTTCAAGCTTTACTCTTTATTCTTTACTCAACTTGAACTTTAAGTCTTAAAACAAAGTTAAAACATTTGAAAAAGACTTTTAGAAAACTCTAAGAACTTCTCTTGACTTGATTCTTAATCGGTCCTTGAATTGAATTATGGATTCATGGATTGTGATTTGTGATTGGAAAGATCTCCTGATGTTTAGGAATGATTTTAGATAACTAAACATGATAAAATGATCAAGAATGGATTCTGGCGAAGTACTCCGCAACGCGGAGGTGATTTAAAATCTTAGGTCGCGAATAAAATTTTTAGGCAGAACGCTCCGTGTCCGCTCTGCGACGTGAAATAACTTTTCCCAAAACTGGGGAGTGGGTTCGCGACGTGGAGACACTACCAGATTTCAACCGACGAAATTTCTTCCTCGTTTTTCAACTCTAAACCCTCTAAACTTCGATGGTTCTTTTCCCAAATACTTAGCATCATTTATACCCACAATATCTGATATATTCAAACCAAAATTACACCTATAACCATGAATCAAACACCAAGAAAGTTCAACAAAATAACCCACAAGAATTCAACCGAATTTCATCAAGAACTTAAAGGATTTACTTTCAAATCAAACATATTTCGCTGAATTGAATCATGATTGGCGCGTGGGTGAACTAACCTAACGCTATGTGATCTCACGTACCTCATATAGATCACCCCCGATGAAATCCACGAGCTAATCTCGACGATCTTGACGAATCTTGCTTCTCTTCTCCTTTCTCCTCTTCTTTTCTCTCTTCTCAAAGCCCTAGCGTATTTTGGTAAAAGCGTAAAATGATCTAATTCTGTTTAGACACTTACTTAATTACCAAAAATGAAATAAAATAATTGGGCAAGGAAAAGACCAAACTACCCTTTAAAAATCCAGATTTAACTTTCCTTATTCCAATAGCCCAACTTCCAAAGGGTATATCTTACTTATACAAACTCGGAATCGCGCAAACTCAGCGGCGTTGGAAAGATAATTTCCAAGAGATTTCCTACCATATCTGGAAGTGCTACTTACTCATACTGAGGTAGAATTTTATGGCCGTTTGAAGTTGACCAAAAACTCACTTTTTTCCTAACTTAACAAAATTTCCAGATTTTCATTCTTCCCAAAAATGACTATTTCAAATTGTTCGATTCTTCCTAGTTATTTCAAATTGCAAGATGTTGCACTTAAGAAAAATCTTCATCCTCTGTGGTTCTGTAGTGGTTCAATCCTCTAGTTGGGATATACTCCGAAAGGAACTCGTGGTTATCCCTTCTCTAGTCATTCGGGGATGAACGATGGGTAAATTGGTATCTATTGTAATGACCCAAACTGTCGTTATTTATGAAAGGAAAATGTCGAAGGAAAACTAGGTCCACATCCCACTACAACGTGGCAGTTGCTGCTAGGGCGGCGGCTCCATAGCGAGATGGACGGGACAAAACTTAAATAACGCAAAACTTTATTGTCTCCCTTTCCCAAACCACCAAAAGTAGGCGAGGATTACCCTAGAAATCCTCAAAAAGTTGTTTTAAGCTTGGGAAGGAACGAGAAGGAGATTTCTAGCGTGAGAAGGTTGATATCTTATGAATTCTTGGTCAAATACACCGTCACGAGGTCCAAAAACAAGAATCGAAGCCATAATTTCGTGCAGTTGCTTTGCGCCCAGGTAGGCTAGGTTTATTTAA
The DNA here is from genome assembly GCF_019186545.1 of Solanum stenotomum. NCBI lineage: Eukaryota > Viridiplantae > Streptophyta > Magnoliopsida > Solanales > Solanaceae > Solanum > Solanum stenotomum. The sequence continues at coordinate 55,183,035 of NC_064284.1, read as the reverse complement.
TTGAGTAGTTTCAAATCCGTTATTCACTGCGTGCTATATTGAATTTGATGGTAGAATTCATGCATAGGCTTTCGTGCATCGAAATGGGATATTTTTACTTGTACCCTAGGTGTTCAATCAGATGTATACCGTAGGAGGAAGCCTTAGTCGATGAAATAGGGATATGTGATGGGTGTATTTCCTAATTGCGAGATTGATCTCGATTTATTTCCGATATTCTGTGTTTGTGTGCATGCAAAGAATGATATAAATGTGGAGACAAACCTAATGAATTAATTATGAACAATGAATGCCAAGAACTTGAGCACTTGACTATATGATGCGAATATTGTGCGTTATGGATGTGATTGTGCTTGTATTGTGATGCATGGGATCGGGTGTCACGTACTGACACACTAACCTGCATTGGATCGGCTGTTACGTTCCGGCACACTAACTGGGATCATATGTCACGTACCGATATACATATTGCATTGGATCAGGTGCTACATTCCGGCAAGCTAACTGAGATCGTATGTCACATACCGACATACATATTGGATCGGGTGCCATGACCCAACACACTAATAGTTTGGGTATGGGTTCCATGAGAGGACCATTGACTTGTCTTATATGCGTAATTACTTGATATAGATAATGTGGATTTGGACATGTTTGATGAAATGATTATTGGATTGTACATTATGTTCTTATATGTGGGGGTTGCGATGTTGTAAGTCAATTGGAGATATCTGGTTGTGTAATGAATCGTGAATGGTAGAGTCCCAAATCGAGTTGTAGTATGGTAAGGGGGTGCTATATTGTTATTTAGAATGTGGTCATGGGTATTATTGCTGAGGATTTGGGTGGTGTTTAGTGGTAGTGTTAATGGTTGGGATTTCCCCCCAGAAAGGGATTAGTATGGAGACCGTTAATGAGCTTGATAGGAAGTATTATGGAGTCGGGGGTTACGTGGTGATGTGGAATGAGTAAGGGGTTAGAGTCAAGTATGCTAGTGGAATTTAAGTATTCAGATGTGGTAAGGATAGTAAATATATAGGTGGAGGAATGAATAGTCTTATTGCATGTTTCACTAGTTGATTTCTTATATTATGTGGTGGGTATTCAAGTTGATTGATGATGCCTACCAGTACGTGTGGTTGTACTGATACTACTCTTGCTATGCCTTTTTGGCATAGTCTGGATGTAGGTTCGATGATGTTTCGTAGGTGAAGACGAAGGCAATCTCCAACAACTTCTAATTTTCTTCCATGTGGTGGGAGCTGTGGTATTTATATATTGTTATGTCCTATACTGTTAGTCGCTCTTGCACTTATTTAAACTAGATCCCTGGTGGCGTTAATTATTTTACAAGTCTTACTTGGAATTGTATTTAAAAACTCTTATTTATAAATTTGTATGAATTTATTTTATTTGCCAGTTTTCTTAATCTTCCGTATGTTTTAATTATTGGGAATCGAGGGTTCTCCTACTTAGGTGTTATAGTAGGTGCCCACACGGTCTGGTGGGTTGGGTCGTGATATAAGCTTACCGAAAAATATAGTGCTATACTTCAAAATAAGATTCTATAGAAACTTGGTGATCCGAGAAGTTTCACAGTTTCTTGTACTTTAGGAGATGCTCATTTTGAAAAAGCATTATGCGATTCTGGTGCTTCAATAAATCTTATGCCTTTATCCAATTTTTAAAAAATTAGAACTTGGTAAGATGAGAGATAGCGGAGTATCTCTTCAATTGGCTAACCAAAGTACTAAAAAACCAAGAGGAGTAATTGAAGATGTTCTTGTGAGGGTTAATAAATTTGTGTTTCCCATAGATTTCATAGTACTTGAAATGGAAGAGAACAGTACCATTAATTTTAGGTAGACCATTTCTCGTGACAGGAAGATAAATTATTGATGTTCATCAAGGAGAATTAATCTTGCGAGTCGATGAGGAAAGAATAATCTTTGACATGCAAAAAATAATGAAGTTTCTCGAAGATGAATCTTCATCTTCTGGTTTTCATATTAATTTAATAGATCCTCTTGTAGATGAATACAAGGATAACCAATTAATTTCTGATTCATTGGAAAGATGTTTGGTCTAGTTAAGTACCTCAAGTGATGAAAACTGCATAACAGAGGCAAAAACACTAGGAAAAGACAAAGACAATGAGGAAACCTCACCAAACGAATTTAAAACAAAAATTGAACCAAAACCACTTCCATCCCATTTGAAATACATTTTTCTTGAATCTGAATTATGTCCAGTAATCATTTCCTCTTCTTTGACCATTGAACAAGAACAAAAATTGATTAGAGTATTGAAAAAACACAAAAAAGCTTTAGGGTGGACCATTAATGACATCAAAGGAATAAGTCCATCTATTTGCATGCGTATGATCCTCATGGAAGATAATTACAAACCAATAGTTCAATCCCCATTGAAGATTAAATACAAAAATGCAAGAAGTTATAAAAAATGAAGTGAAAACTTCTTACATCAGTTATTATTTATCCAATATCTCACATGACTTAAGATAGTACCAAAACAAGATGGTATGACAACAATAAAAAATAAAAATTATGAACTCATACCTTCAAGAACAGTCACATGATGAAGAGTCTGTATTGATAAGCTTAATAAGGTTACAAGAAAATATCATTTTCCTCTTCCTTTTATTGATCAAATGCTTGAACGAATTGCAGATCATAGTTTCTATTGTTTTCTTGATGGATATTCTGGATATAATCAAATGTCTATTTCTCCGGTAGATCAGGATAAAACCACATTTACATGTCTCCAAAGTACGTTTGCTTATCCAAAAATGTCATTTGGACTATGCAACGCCCTGCTACATTCCAGCTCTGTATGTTAGCAATTTGTTTAGATATGAATGAAAAGTTCCTTGAAATTTTCATGGACGATTTCACACTTTTTGGTAAGACATTCGAAGATTGTCTCGACTATTTAACTTTGGTGCTTAAAATATGTGAAGAGACAAACTTGGTCCTAAACCGGGAAAAATGTCATTTTATGACAACAGAGGGAATTATTTTAGGACATAAAATCACCGCTAAAGAAATAGAAATTGATAAAGCAAAAATTGATCTAAGAGCATGATTGTTTCCCCCTAATACTGTAAGAGACATTAGAAGTTTCTTAGGACATGCACGTTTTTACAGAAGGTTTATAAAAGATTTTCTAAATTTCAAAACCACTGACTAACTTATTAATGAAAGATGTGAAGTTTGAATTTTCAAATGATGGCAGGAAAGCATTTGAAATACTCAAGGCACAACTGTCTAAAGCCCCAATAGTTGTTTCTCCTAATTGGAGCTAGCCATTTGAAATAATGTGCTATGCAAGTGATACAATCGTTAGAGCTGTATTAGGACCAAAAAAGGAACAAAATTTTCAGGCCTATTTACTATGCTAGTAGGACACTTAATGAAGCGCAAAAGAATTGTACTACAACTGAGAAAGAACTACTAGCAGTAGTATTTGCATTTGACAAATTTCATTCTTATTAATTGGAAACAAAGTTACAGTATTTATTGATCATGAAGCTTTAAAGTATCTCTTAACAAAAAAAGATTCTAGATCTAGGTTCCTAAGAGGAATACTTCTTTTACAATAATTTGATCTTGATATAAAAGATAGGAAAATAGTAGGTAATCAAGTAGCTGATCATTTGTCATGTCTGGTAAATCCTCCTACCAAGTCATCAGATATCAAGGAGAAATTTTCCGACGAACATATATACGCAATCATATTAGCTATTAACCAATCACCTTGGTTTTCTGGCATAACAAATTATTTAGTTGGAGGACGAATCCCAAAAGATTTTTCTTATGAACAGAGAAAAAAATTTAAAAAGGATGCAAGCCATTATTTTTGGGAAGATCCTTATTTCTTTAAATTTTGTGTAGATGGAATAATTAGGAAATGTGTACCAGAAATAGAAATGAACAATATCTTAAGTTATTTTCATGTTGGAGCAGTGGGAGGACACTATGGAGGAAAGAGACAGCTGCAAAGTTACTTGAAGTAGGTTTTTTTTGGCCCACTTTATTAAAGGATGCAAGAAATTATGTCACAACTTGACACAAATGCCAGAGAAGCGGTAACATTATAAAAAGGATGAACTACCTCTTAACTCTATTTTGGTATTTGAAATTTTTGATATTTGGGGCATCGATTTTATGTGACCATTTCCTCCATCAAATGGTTGTGAATACATTCTAGTAGTTGTAGACTATGTTTCAAGGTGGCTAGAAACTGTAGCTACTAAGAAAAATGATTCTTGTGTTGTTTGTGATTTCCTCAAGAAAAATATTTTTTCTAGATTTGAAACCCCACGAGTTATTATAAGTGATCAAGGAATACATTTTATAAACAGACAATTCGCTAATTTATTATAAAACATATGGAGTAACACATAAGAAAGGAACTCCATATCATGCCCAAACGAATGGGCAAGTAGAAGTGTCAAACAGGGAATCAAAAAGACTTTTAGAAAAAACTGTTGGATCTTCTCGAAAAGATTGGTCTATAAAATCAGATGATGCTTTGTGGGGATATAGACCAGCTTTCAAAACACCAATTGACACATCTCCTTATAGATTAGTCTTTGGAAAAGCCTATCATTTACATGTAGAATTGGAAAATAAAGCTTATTGGGCAATAAAAATGTTTAGTCTCGATTTGTCAGATGCAGGAAAAAATCGATAGTTGCAACTTGATGAATTGGAAGAGTTTAGACTTGAAGCATATGAAAATACTAAATTGTACAAGGAAAAGATAAAAATACTGCACGATAATCTCATTCTCCATAAGGAATGTAAATTGGGAGATCATGTTCTATTGTACAACTGTCGATTAAGACTATTTCCCTGAAAATTCAATTCACAATGGACATGACCGTATGTCATCACAGAAGTAACCACATATGGTGCCGTAGAAATACAAAATAAAAGTGGGAAAGAAAAATTCAAGGTAAATGGCCATCGTTTGAACTCCTATGTCACAAATTTTTTTGACAAACAAGTATATATAATCATAATAATAATAATAATAATAATAATAATAATAATAATAATAATAATTTTTATTGTGTGTATCTATATGCTTCATATGTCTAGATATATAATAAGTCATCTTTGATTCTATTTTATTATAGTGTTGCTATTATTATTATTATTATTATAAATTAAAAACATTATATCTGTAAAAATAATTTTTAAAAATAAAAAATAATAATAATTAAAAAAATCCCACTTATATTTTGTTAAGTCAATAGATAGATAATAATGTAGGGATACATATGAGTATATGGGACTATAAAAGAAAAGACATGTGCGTGCGTGCGTGTATGTGTCTGGTATTTAGTTAACATACATTCCTTAACAAGAGAATGCTTCTAAAAATTTCTATAATAATAATCTATAACACTTGGGCAAAACATGACTTGTACCTATATAGTAGTATTTCTTTTCTTAAAGGAAAGGAAAAGTTGAGATAACTACAAATATGAATTGAAAAATGTTGAGTTGTAGGAAAGTTATATCACATAAAGTTAAACGGTTATAAAAATGGACAAATTGGTTTCTGCTTTCCTTATCTCTTTATAAAAGTTTGAATCATCATTTTGCTTTCTTTATCCCTTCATAAAGTTTTTACTATAAATATATATATAAAACAACTCACTTTCACAGATCTCTTGGTAATACTCCTTCATTATTTTTTTATCTTGACTGCCACAACAATATGGAGTTAGAAAAAGATGAAAATAATTTTATCACCCAACTCATAATAACCCAAATCAAAATAATAAACCATAATTTGATAAGAGTAAGTTCATATCAGCAACAACAATGGAGTGGGCCCTTAGAAATATACGTCGTGGGATTATTGATGAAAGAGGTACTGATTTTTTATCACTAGATAATGACCAAATCATGAACATGCTTGTCATAATTGAACGCTTAAAATGGTCAAAATTTGCCAAAAATCCTGAAGCAGCAATATCAATTATAGCTCAAGAGTTCTATGCCAACATGGACGTAGAAAACCTCACCTCCACAGTTCGAGGTAATATCATCCCTTTCAATAGAGAAGTCATAAACGAATTATATGATACTCCACAATGTGATGAACATGTGTTTCAAGGGCTATTTGAAGAAAGTAATTTTGATATCTTTACTGTACATATGTTTCCATATGAAATGGATTGGCACTTTGACGCTGAAGGAAAGAGGGATTGGTTTGCCACTAGAAATCTCAGTATGTCAGCAAAAATATGGATGTTATTATTAAATGGCTGCTTGAACCCTGATCGCTATTCTGGTGAGGTAAGAGTTGAGAAAGCGGCTTGGTTATATGCATTGGAAAATGGATTCACAATTAATGTTGGACGGATAATTAGTGAGAATATGGTACGTTGTCAGATTATGAGAACAGTAAAAACTTTATACCATGAAACACTATAACGAAATTGGTAGGACGTTTTCGGAGGAGACCATCACCTTCGTTGAGATTTCTTCATCTGTGCAACATTGGATGGACAAGTCGTAATCAATTAGGACCATGTGTGGGACCTATGAATACACCAGGACCTTCAAAAAGTATGGAAAAAAAAGAAAGGACATCCATAACTCTCTACAGAGTTGAAAAGGGTTTAGGAAAAAAATCAACCAACTTATTATTCATCAACAATCTATAAAAGAAGATTTTAATGCATTTAAAACTCAATTCTCCTACCCCATAAATAATGCTATATATAACATGGGATATATATCACAATTTTCAAATACCCACGTTGTATATCCTCCGCTTGGAGTTCAAGATATGAGTTTTCAATGTTTAAATACGGTCAATCGAGGCAGATTCAGGACATGTGTCAAATTTTTTCAAAAGAGCAGCTAAGCTTTCAAAGAATGGTGCCACCATTTGTTTAGGATATGATAATAGGATTTCTTTGATTTGTCCTGTAAATTTTAACTTTTTTAGGTATTATATTAATAGTAGCCTCTTTGAGCCTGTAGTCTTTTGTTGGTAGCTATATTTTTACCTCGACTCTTTTATTGAATCCCTAAATTTTGCACCTTGCTTCCTTGAGCACTATAGCATAGACGTATTTCAATTGTTAAATCTGAAAAAAAATGATGGTTTAGTAAAAAATGTAATCAATGATAGCTACAAAGTTATTTAAAATCTCTTTTTTGAAAGAATGTGACATAAAAAAGGAAGAGAAAAACAAAAAATTCTTTGAGAAAAAAATTGATTCAAGTATTTTTGAGATGATGAGAATTACCTGTGAAATAATTAGAGAGGGCTGAAAATAAAGAGAGGAAAATAATAGGTGAAAAAGTCTAAAAGTGCAAAGTGCTTAGGGAAGTGTAAGTCACTATTATATAGTTTTCCTACCCATCCCCTAGCTTATATAACAACCTGTTAAAGTCTTATTTGATTCTATTGAATCATTCTTAATTAGTGGAGATATACATAGTAGGCAAGCCTATAGTTCTTTGTGCATACATGTGAATTTTATTTGTGAGTGTAAGAGTTGTTCTTGATGCTAACTCCTTAATTTATATTCAATCTTTTGAATTGAGTGTGTGGACTATTTCTTTTTGTGCGGGGTACTTGTTTTATGATAGATAGATGATAGTATTAACTTTCTTTGATGAGAGTAGGTGACTAAGCTTAAATTTAATGAGGTCAGAGTCCTTCCTTGAGGTTAGGAAGCTAGAGATTTATTGTTTAATTGCATATCTTGCATAATGATTGAGAAGTGTACTTGATGTTGCGAAATTTGTGGATGGCTTAATTGTTTGTATCAACCAAAGTAGTGGTATTCCTAATATAATTGTTTTTGAGATAAGCTCTAATGCTTGCTTGAGGATGAGTAAAAGTTTAAGTATGGGGTGTTGATGTGTGGCCATATATATATATATATATATATATATATATTAATCATTATTTATCTCATATTTAGTATATTTATAAGTATTTTTTTAGCATCGATTTTATGGATTGTGCTTGGCAGTATATTTAATTTGTAGGATTAAATTGGTATGAAGATGAAAAAGTTTGGAGCTAAAACTAATTAAAGATGAAAGATTAATAGAAGAAAAATCAAGCATATAGTTTAATGGATTAGTTAGAATATAATCATATATAATAGATAAGAAGTGAATATTACACGTTGCATATTGCATATTGTAAAATGCAAAGTGAGCTGTGCCACGTGTTAAATTATGAAGGCAACAATAACGATTGAAGTCTGGGCGATCCACTGTCATGCAAAATCATTTTGGGTTTTGAGTTCCCAATTTGTTTTGGACTTAAATATTTTATTTAGAGTTTTCTACATTTATAAATAGTCTATAAGAATAATTATTAGCGAAAATTATAGAAATCCCACCTTTTAGTTTGCTTATTATCATTATCCCCTATAAGTTTTACAAATCTCCAAAATCCCTCATTTTCGCGCATCAGATTAGTGTATCTCGCACATCAGATTAGTGTATCTCGCGCATCAGATTAGTGTATCTCGCACATCAGATTAGTGTATCATGTATAAAATATACATCAGATTAGTGTATCATGTATAAAATGTAATGTATCTTACTTAAGATTAATGTATCAGTGCTTATATTATTGTATCCGTTTGAGGGATTTCTGTAATTAGGGATAAATTGTAATTTTGCCTTAAAAGTATGTGATTTTTGTAATTTGCCCAAATTATTAAGGGATCATACTTGTCATTATACTTTTTAGGGTTCTCTTTTTCCTTTTCTTTTCTTAGACATTAGTAGCTAAAGACCCGTATTCTAGGGTTGTGGCTACGAATGATTGTTTAGTATTGAATTTTATGGATTGAAGTTGGTTATCACATAAATTGTTCTTTTGTTCTTGATTTAAAATTTTGTGATTGGCCACCATTGAAATAAACTCATTGTCCAAATTGAAATTGGGAGAGGAATCGGAGGATAGATCGTGGGACAAAAGCGGCATGATCTTCTCTAGAAACTAGATTTGATTTTTATCTAGGATAGGGATATACCTAGAGACCTTGCTTGGTTACTAAACAAGATGAGAGCTTAATGCTCCGTAATTAGTTCAGTCTATCCCCGCTCAACGATGTAGTTAGATTGTAAATTATGCTAGGCGATTAGAGCCTGAGAGACCATGATTATATATTCAACCTTGTAATCAGTAATTTGATAACAATTGATGTCCATAGAAAAAGATATTATGCATGAATTCTAAGTAGGTTGCAGCCTTGGAATTTTTTCAGTCATTAGTATATATACGTCTTTACTCTTTTATTCTTGTATTCTAAAAGGTCAAACTCTTTTGTACGCTTGAATAAATTGTTAGGATTAGTGTAATTTAGTAAAATAGTTAATCGATAAGTCATTTGAGTTCGATAATCTTAGTTTTTTAAAGCCACTATATTACTTGCGTGACCACGTAAATTTGCGTGTGCATTTAAAAGCAACACCAGGTTAATACGACTATCCTGTGACATGTGTTTATCCGGTTGTTTGTGTGGAATGAATGCTTGGAGAGTGACTTGACTATGTTTGTGTGAAATAATGTCCATGATATATGCCATTAGCATATTTTGCATCTGATTTTCTAAAGGAGGCAAGTTTTAAAACACTTACTGGTTTTACTATGTTTTTTATTGATTTTACTGATGGAAATTTGATTTTTTATTTTTGAAAGGAAATGCATTATTTTCGCCTTCCTATGCATATGTTGATAAGATCTGGTGGTCAGCAGATTGAACTCTAGGTTTTAATTTTATTCCATTTCTAGTTTAGTTGGGGCGGATTCCGTAATTTTCTCGGGGGTCCACAAGACAACAAATGAGATAATTTTGGAACTTTTTATTTAAACATGCATTGACCACATAAGCATCACATCTCATTGGGTGTTTGTTTGCGTGTGATTAGTTGGCCTGTATAGTTAGAATGTTGTTGTCTTTTGTGTTTCCTTACTTTTAGCCTTATATCAAACTCCGTGTTTTTAACAACCTATTCCCGTCGTTATAGAAAAGCCAATAGAAAATTTTTGGGCCAGAAAACTTTTTGGCAGTAACTTGGAATTTTCCAACCTAGTCCAGATTTGCAAGCAATTAGAGTTAGTAAGATCTAGGGAAATCTGGTAACAATTGGGAGATCTAATTATGAATTTTACCATATGAGTGGATAGCTAGGACGTTAAGGAACCCGTACGACTTGACGAAATTGAATTCGAGCGAGTAGAACTTTCGAAACTGATCTTAGCGTGACATGTATTTTCTATGTTTCATGGGACGAAGGTGTGTTGTGAAATGGGAGTTTGAAACTCTTAAATCAACTCATTGGTTCCGTGCAACCTGTTGTGGCGAAATTATTCCCATCAGGGTGGGGCCAATATAGCGGGGTGAGGACCGTTATGGCGAGGCAGACGCGACTTAAGTCGGAAATAAACCCTAAAAAATATTATTATTCTGCACTTTCGACTTTGAGAGCTAAGGATTGACCCCAGGTGTTTTCTTTGAGAGCTAAATGTAAGGATTTCACTCCCAGAATCCATTTTTCGATCTGTAGAACTTAGTTTCTTGGGTAATTATCGATGGAGAAGAGTTTTAATCTGAGATTTACGGTGGAAGAAACCCTAAACTGGGTATGGGGATCAATGGTTTGACCTAGGGTTGATTTTATTGACTATAATCCGGGTAATTTGGTCTTGTTTATTGATCCTCGTGTTATATTGATTGTTTGTAGACCAAGAACAAGCGGAAAGAATTCGAAAAGGGAATAATCAAGTTTCTTAGGGGATTCAAGCTTTGTTTGAGGTAGATGAGAGTTGTGATTTCATGTTGTGTGATATATGTTTTTACTTGCTTCATGGTAATGCATGTATGTGTGAGAACGTTGCATTATTGATCACACAAATCGTAAATGAGGATGATTGAATAATTGTATGCCATGAATCATGACTTGATTGTATAATTATGAGAATGTATATGGCGACTGTGATTGTGGCTTGTTGAATGGATCAGGTGTTACGTTCCAACACACTAACTTGGATCGAGTGCCAAGTTTCGGTGCATATATGGGATCGGGTGTCACGTCCGGCACACTAACTTGGATCGTGTACCACCTACCGATACACTAACAGTTTGGGTGTGGGTTCAATAAGAGGACCATTGACTTGTAATTGATATTTTCGTATCTACCTGCTATTGATAATATGGAATTGGACATGTTTCCTAATAAGATGACTGATATTGTATATGTTCGGTATATGCCTGTTTTATTATGTTGTGATTATTTGCATATGTTTCACTTATTGAGATAGATGTGTGATCCTATCAGTACACTGTGGTTGTTTACTTTGCTTGTTCTTTGTTGAGTACATGCCATCTTCATGCGGCTATTGATAAACCTTAATTAGGTGACTATTGAGCGTGATCGGATTCAAGAATGAGACAGTTCTTTCAGGCTGCCATGGATCTCTCTTGTTTAAGTTCACTCTTTTCGGACTCAGACTATTTGTTTAAAGTGCTTGTTTAGTTTCGGAGTTGTACCTCTTGTTCTTAGACTTGTCGTTAGTAGAGTTTTAGTACAATGATTTTCAGGTGCTAGGAGTTGTTCTTCCGCATTAGTTTGGCTAGTTTATTTAAACCTTTGAGTTTATGGGAACTCTATATAATTTCTGTATTTAAACTTGGTTCCGTATCTTTAAATGCTTTAGTTTTCGTTAATTTGGTTAGATGGGTTGTAGTAAATGTTCTCCCACCGGAGGGTTAGTGTAGGTGCCAATCACGATAGTCTGGGTCGTGACACTGTTAGTTCTATATCATGCTTCTTATTTATATATATGATCTATGTTGACACCTAATTTTGACCGGCCTATAATCCTTTCCAAATCGCTATTCGATTAAATATGTATTTTGAAACCTATTTATTTTAGTAAATGTTCAAATTTATATCTATGTTTTTTCTAAATAATTATATACTCTAATATTCATAATTTACAAAATTTGTTAAAGTTTTACATTTTTTTATTAGTATTAGTTGCTAAATTTGAATTAATGAATTTGCTTTAGATATTTAACGTATTAATATTTAAGCCATATGAAAATTAATATGTGAAGTATGTTACTAATTAAATAGTGATCTTGGGCGTATTTGTATGCTTAGGAACTAAATAACACCCATGTTTTGGTCAAGTCCGGAACTATCTTGACTAGTCATTTTAACTCATTTGGACTAACCAATATGATTAGTTATGCAGGTGAGGATAAAAGGAGAAACGAGCGCTAAAATGGGCACTAGGAAGCAAGAGGGGATCCAAGCGAAAAGAGCAATACGAAAATAAAATGAAAATGAAGAACAAGGAAACTACGTATCCTCTCTGCGTCGTGGAGAGGGAATTTATTATTTGTTCGAGAATTGACGTTATAGGCAAAAGACTCCGTATCCTCTCTGCGACGCAGAGAGGAAATGTTCGCATACACCTGGATTCTTGAAGGCTCTCCGCATCGCGATCCTTGGCGCCAAATTTGGTCGATTTCAACTAAATATAGATAGATTCAGATTTTTATTTTATTCTATTTTATTTTTTTGGGTTTTGGAGAACGATGACTTTGGAAACTTTTTCATCTGTTCATAGGGTTCATTCCTAAACTTTTTTCTATTCGATCTTTTTATGTTAATTAAACATTATAAAATTGTGAATCGTGAGTAGCTAATCTCCCTAGTTCTAGGGCTGTGGCTACCGGATGATTGTGTTTTATTAAGTTTAATGGAGATAAGTTAATCATCATATGAATCAATCATTGGTTCTTGTTTTAGTATTTCGTGGTTGATCACCACATAAATAAATGTATTATCCGAATTGAACTCGGGAGAGGAATAAGAGGATAGAACGTGGGGAAAAAAGAGCATTATTTCTCTAGATTTAGGGTTGATTTGTATCTAGGATAGGGATATACCTAGAAACTTTGCTAAATTAACAGACAAGGCGAAATCGTAATGCTCGGTAATTGGTTCAGTCTGTCCCCGCTCAACGATGTAGTTATGCTGTCAATTATCATCTTCGATTAGAGGTTGGGATACCATAATCATATAATTAACCCTGTAATCATTGATTCGATAGTTAGTTAACATCCATTTTAACAAGATATTACGTATGAATCCTTAAGTTAGTTGCATCCCTGTAATTTCCCTAGTCATTATTTGAACTCTCTTGAAATTGAATCGTATTAGTTAATTTTATAATTGGATTAGTGATCGTATCAAAATCCACTTCCCCATTATTGATAACACTTATTTCAAATTGAAATTATTGAAAAGATTGAATAAATCTAATCTTGAGTCCCTGTGGGTACGATACCCGAATCTTGAAAACAACCACTTTAATACTTGCATGACCACTTACACTTTTGTGTGCGTTTGGACGAAACAAGTTTTTGGCGTCGGTGTCAGGGACTTTAAATTAGAAAGTATTTGATTTATCTAATTTTTGAAGTTAGTGAGCAAGTGTTGACAACTTCATCATAGCTATTCATTTTGCAGGTTGTGTTTAAACTTCAAACTGGAAGACTACCAGGACTTGGTAGAGCCTCTCGCTGAACCAGAAAGATTTGTTCATTATCGAAGAAGGCAAAGACGACTCTCGTACCCTGTCCCTATCGTTGCTAGCAAACCAGTAACACCAGTAGGAAAGGGTTGAACAAGACGCACCTGTAGTGATGGCAGAGATGAAAGTAAGAGACGTGGCAATCCCACGCACCACCAGTGTTACTTCATGCATTCAAAAACCTGAAGCTGGTGGTAGATTTGCAAACTGAAAATTTTCTCCTTGGGGAAGCAAGTGCGCGACGCGCCCTCATTCCCTCTATGCACAACTTGCAAGCCTCCTTGACAGCTTGCTTGGCCAAGGTTGGGGTCCTCCTCGGGGCCCCTTAGTGTGGTCCCGGGGAGTCATATTCGAAAGTTTTGACCCTAGGAACATATATTTACCTATTTTAAACCTTTTCATCAGATTATACCATCATACGACACTCCCAAAGCTTCCCAAAACCTAAGGACACACTAGAACACATTCTTCTCTAGTTTCGGACGTCGTGGTCGTTTATTGACGTTTAGACTTGTACTCTTCCAAACCAAATCAATTGCATTACTTAAGGTTTAGAAACATCATTTTTACTATTTTTAAGTCATTATTCATAAGGTGAGGCTCTAACTTAAGTCATAGAATTTTTGGGGTGTTACAATATCCCCCCGTTAGGAATATTCGTCCCCGAATGTCACTTGGACGTCTTTCTAGGGAGACAAAGACTCAAACTAGCAGCACAACAACCAGTCACGTCAACAACATCATATCATCATATCATATAGGAATTTAATCCACAGCATCACTATGCTCAAAACTCTTTACTTCGCATAAATATAGGAGGAACTACCTTCTCCATATTCAATGAGCATCAACATATATATTAAGCAATCAACAAGATATTTCTTTAGCAAGACAACAACAAACATGCTCATTACAACTCTCATGAAGACAACATCACACAACATCTATGGGTGCAATTTCCATCATGAGAAACAAAATTCATGAAAACTCAAAATACAACTTAAGCATGAATTTTCACAAAAATATGCACATACAAGGAAATCATGTTATAATCATCAACACACGTGATTTTCAATTTATACCAAATTATGAGAGACTACTAACCTCAACTATGGCTAGGAGTAGGAGGAAAAAGATGAGGGTAGTGGGACTTCATGTCGGCCTCGGCCTCCCATGTTGCACCATCAACTAGGTGGTTTCTCCATAGGACTTTTACAAAGGCAACCTCTTTATTCCTCAACTTCTTAACTTGACGATCTAAGATTTCGACATGAAGCTCTTCATAAGAAAGGTTCTCATTTACCCTTAAACCTTCTAGAGGGAGAATGAACACTGGGTCACCTATACACATCTTTAACATAGAAATATGGAACACCGGGTGAACCAGGGCCAATTCGATGGGCAATTTCAGCTCATAAGCGACCTTTCCGACAAGCTTCAAGATCTCATAAGGCCCAACATACCTGGGGCTAAGTTTCCCCTTCTTACCAAACCTCATCACCCCTTTCATGGGTGAGATCTTCAAGTAGACCCAATCACCTACTTCAAATTCAAGATCTCTCTTTCTATTATCGGCTTAAGACTTTTGCCGACTATGAGCCATTTTCAACCTATCCCTTATAAGTTGAAATTTTTCCGTAGCCTCATAGACTACCTCAGGACCAAGAAAAGCAAATTCACCTACTTCAAACCACCCAACCGGATATCGACACTTCTACCATAAAGTACTTTAAAGGGTGCCATAGCAATACTCGAGTGGTAGCTAATGTTGTAGGAAAATTCTATTAAAGGTAGGTGGTCATCCCAATTACCTTTGAAGTCAATGACACACGCTCTCAACATGTCCTCTAAGGTTTGGATGGCGCGTTCCGTTTGACCATCCGTTTGAGGGTGAAATGCAATACTAAGTATCACTTGAGTACCAAGCCCACTTGGGAAAGACCTCCAAAAATGGGAAGTAAATTGGGCACTTCTATCCAAAATAACCGACAACGGGGCCTCAAAATGATTCATGTGATCATCCTCACTTTTAGAGTATATCAAGATGTCATCAATAAAGACAATAAGAAATGAGTCTAGAAAATTTCTAAACACACGATTCATAAGGTCCATGAAAGCCGCCGGGGCATTTGTAAGGACAAAGGACATCACTAAGAACTCAAAATGACCATATCTTGTTCGGAAGGCTGTTTTCGGAACATCAACACCTCTCACCCTAAGTTGGTGATAACCCGACCTCAAATCAATTTTTAAAAAGTAACTCGCTCCTTGAAGTTGATCAAATAAGTCATCAATCCTAGGGAGTGGATACTTGTTCTTAATGGTCACCTTATTTAATTATCGGTAATCAATACACATACGAAAAGATCCATCATTCTTCTTCACAAATAACACCGGTGCACCCCAAGGAGATATACTAGGTTGGATGAAACCATTATCCAACAAATCTTTGAGTTGAGCTTTTAATTCCTTCAACTCTGCCGGGGCCATCCGGTAAGGAGGGATTGAAATGGGTTGTTTATTCGGCAATAAATCTATGCCGAAATCTATTTCCCGTTCGGGAGGAACCCCGGGTAAGTCATCGGGAAAGACTTCTGGAAAATCCTTCACTACGGGGACCGACTCCAAAGAAGGAATCTCGGATTCAAGATCCTTGATCCTCACAATATGATAGAGACAACCCTTAGAAATCAACTTACAAGCTTTTAGACATGAAATGATCCTTCCCCTAGGAACGAAATTTCCTCCCTTCCATTCTAAAATGGGTTCATTAGGAAATTGAAAGTTCACAATTCGGGTCCTACTATCTATGGACGCAAAACAAGAATGAAGCCAATCTATCCCCAATATAACATCAAAGTCTAACATATCAAGTTCCACCAAATCAACCAAAGTGTCTCTATTGGGCAAAGATATGGGACAACCCCAATAGACTCTTTTAGCAACTATGGAATCACCCACCGGGGTAGAAACCGAAAAGGGTTTATCTAAGACATCGGGAAGCGTATCAAACTTTATAGCCACTAAAGGGGTTACAAAAGACAAAATTGTCATCGGTATCCAACAATGCATAAATATTTATTGAAAATTCTTGCAACATATCGGTCACAATATCTGGAGAGCTCTCTTGATCACCTCGGGATTGGAGAGCATATAAGCGATTCTTCTTAGGAGAATCGAGATTTGGGCCACTTGCTTTTGCTTGAGCATTTTCCCTTCCTTGTGCCTTTACCATAGGCCAGTCCCTCCTCATGTGGCCGCTCTTACCATAACCATAGCAATTACCTGTGCCAACTAGGCACTTGCCTTCATGTTTTCGACCACATTTTGTACAATAGGCTTCTCAACATAAGGACCACCACCTCTTCCTTCTTGAGACCTGGGGGTAAACACTTTACCTTTGTTGACCCTTGGAGTGCTAGGAGGACCTTGGTTGAAAAACCTCTTTTTTAACTTTGGCTTATCTTGGATTTCAAACCTAACTTTAGAAGAATTTCCATCATCGGCCCTTGACCTCTTCAATTCTCTACTAACTAGCTTATTCTTTTACTCCTCAATTTGCTCGGCATGAACCAGAAGGCGAGAAATGTCCATGCTTGGGATTATCATAGTCGACCTACATTCATTCACCACGAGATCGGACATACCCATAACAAATTTGTTCATTGTAGCTCTAGAGTCCGACACCAAAGTAGGAGTATGCTTGGACAATTGAGTGAACTTGAGGCCATACTCCTTCACACTCATACCCCTTTGACGAAGGTTGATGAATTCTTGCATTTTCCTCTTCGTTAGTTCCAAGGGGAAAAACCTATCAAGAAAAGCCATCTTGAATGTAGCCCAACTTATCGAACCCTCTCTAATAGGTCTCCCCTCCTTCCATTGCATACCACACTTGTGCCACATCTTTGAGTTGATAGGCGGCTAACTCCGTCTTTTCTTGAGAAGACACACCCATAGCCTCTAGAACCTTAAACACTTCATCAATGAATCCTTGTGGATCTTTTTCCAGTTTGGAGCCAAAGAAAGTAAGGGGAGTCATCCTTGTGAAATCCCTTATCCTAGAAGCGGTAGTGCTAGTATTGGGGTTCACTTGCACCCTAGTATCCCTTGCAACTTAAGTGACCAACACTTGAGTCAAATTATGAATAGCCGATCTTATATCAACATTAGACATAGCCCCTTCTTCACTAGGAACTTGAGGGTTTTGAGGAGCTTGAGGAGGAACCGCCTCATTCACATTCCCCTCATCGGCCCTCCTTGCATTGTTCCTTCTTGTATTCATGGCCTATAAACACAAGAGAAGGATTAGAAGAAAAGGACCAAATATAGTTAAGACTCTTAGGCACGACTATGGAATAACAAAAGAGTGAAAGTTCCTAAGCACCTTGTAGCCTCTCATTCATAAGTGTGGCGCGCTTCACACCCATGAACAAGACTCTATTCGACGTGGTATCTTGCGACATGAATCCTACATTATTCTCAACCTTACGCTCTGATACGAAGTTTGTAACGACCCGAGAGCACCCCCTAGTCGTTACCGGTGTATTCGATCGCGAAGAGGTCTTATACAAGCCCTTAGCATTCATCATAACATGTATCATAGAATAAAATCATGGAAAATTTAAAACTTTTACTTTGGAAGTTCAACTTCACTTCATATATGAAAAATAGAATCTAACTTTGTCACAATGCACCATCTAGACATAGAAGTATCGAAAATGGGACTTAGCCCTTACATCAATAAGAAGTCTTGCAAATAGGAAGTACACTAATGTCTTTCAACATAAGCAAAGAACTAAACATAGAAGCTAGATCATAGGGTCTTGTCCTCGGACTTGAGGACTCACTAACTTGGGGAAGCAACTCCAAGTGTCTTGAGAAGTAAGATTGAATCATCAACGGCCCGAACCTATATGTTTGGGAAAAGGCAGAAAAATATGGGTTAGTACAACACAGGTACTAAGTATGGCTACTATGCATAAAAGGACATTTTATTCAAAATATGCTTTTCGCCAAGTAATTCCAATATGCACACAATTAAGTATCATAGTCCAAACCAACATAGTATCATCCCAACATGTAGATAGCCCAAGCAATACTAGTGCAATGCAAAGAATAGAACCTCATAACCCTATTCAAAGCCAAGTATCACATTAAGCAACCTACTTCATGCATACATTCATAAGATCATATTTTATCCTAACTTACCATATTCATAATGATCATACATAACATAGCTTCAACATGCATAAGTCATAACCATCAAAATCATAAGAGAACACTACTACAACCATCTCTTAGGATTCCACAAGTGCAATGTGCAAGAGAAGTCCCATACCCTCCCTTACACTATGTAAAAATCCTTAAGAAAGCCCTAGTAAGAGTTCACACCTTTCATACCTTCATTTACTTTTACATTAGGGAAATATTGAAATAGCCGACATAGACCATGAGAGTTACATGGAATCCGGTGTTCTACTCCCATACCGAAAAGAGACGGTTAACACTTGCCTAAGGTGTAACCATTCCTACATAGCTATCTAGGAGGATCCACTAACCTAGAGTCCTATGTGGGCACATAATTAAGGGTCAAGGAGATTGCTTCTAGAAATCGTAACTTACTAAACTTGGGGGTTTCCATCTCATGAGACAACACATACCATAGGTAATTCGGACTTGCTAAACGTGAGGAAACCCATGTGGGGAGCCAGACTTACTAAACGTGAGACCCCCATCTCATTTTGATTCCCTTTCGGTGCTAAGCATCTAACTCCCTTTTGTAATCATCCTTAGTCATCACATAAGTTCACATTATCCTTTACTAGACTCTCATGTAAACATCTTATCATAATAGCTAATAGGTGTTCCTAAGTGAGAATAATCCTTTCACTTTAGAAACACTAGGAAGTGAGTAAACCTTTCACTTTAACAATACAATATAATCATGAGAACTATCTTTCCATCATATAACCATCATACCGTAACATACATACATAGTTCATAGCTAATTCAAGTGTAGAGGGTTAAGGATGAGGAAACTAGGTCATCAACACCACAACAACACATTAGGTATAGCATCATTACAATCTAAGTAATTCACCTTTCATACTTGAGTTCAAAGAAGAACCAACCTTCATACCTTCTTTCCCTTCGTGGGATATCCATACTTCAATTACCAAGCAATTCATAACCAATACATAATACAAGGTAATTCATGAAGTAATAACATAATCAACATCAATATAAACAATTGACATATTCCCTTCATAGCTTTCAAGGCTTCATTCAAAGACTCAACCCTAATTTCATTGAAATTATACATAACCTAGGGTAGAATCCTCATACAAACATGAATTACATAACATCACATTCAATTCATAGCCTTCAATCAATATCCAACACAAACTAGGATTATAATTAGGAAAAGAAGGAGAAACATGGGTCTCATGGGGAATTCTTCAAGAAACAACCAATATAACATAAATTCATCCATAATTATTCATATAACATCAATTTCACTTTAGAAAGAAGACCCACGTTTTCAGATTGAAACCTAGAAATTGGAGAATTTGAAAGTCATCTTGAAAGGGCCTCTTGGGGAAAGGAATCCCAAGAGTGATAAGCAACCATACCTTATTGATGAATTAACCACAAAAATATGAGTTGAAACATTGGAGAGTTGGTCTTCTTGTTGAAGCTCCAATCTTATTCAATGGAGTTCTTGAGAAGAGAGAGAGTAGAGAGAAGGAGGAGCTTTAGGTTTAGATCTTTGGGGTTTTGTGTCTTAGTGATAAAAGTGAGGTAAATTGACTTAAAAATCATTATATACCCATCCCCTAAATTACCCTAAATACCCCTCACTTAAAAGGACTCTTTAATGAAGTAAAAATAAATTTCTGAATTTTTGCATTTTCGTCGCGAAACAAGTCCGCGACGTGGAGCTGTTCCTTGAAGATATTTGGAATTAAATTTTGAGACAGTAGAGTCCGCGACACGACCGCGTCGCGAACTGAATTTTTTCTCCTTGGGGGAGCAAGTGCGCGATGCGTCCTCATTCCCTCTATGCACAACTTGCAAACTGCCTTGGCAGATTGCTTGGCCAAGGTTGGGGTCCTCCTCGGGGACCCTTAGTGTGGTCCCGGGGAGTCGTATTCGAATGATTTGACCCTAGGAACATATATTTACCTATTTTAAACCTTTTCACCAGATTATACCATCATACGACACTCCCAAACCTGCCCAAAACCTAAGGACACACTAGAACACATTCTTCTCTAGTTTCAGGACGTCGTGATCGTTTCTTGACGTTTAGACTTCTACTCTTCTAAACCTAGTCAACAACATTACTTAAGGTTTAGAAACATCATTTTAACTAATTTTAAGTCATTATTCATAGGGTGAGGCTCTAACTTAAGTCATAGAATTTCCGGGGTGTTACAACTAAAGAGAATGACCTAAATGAGGTAAACGTAGGTATAATAAGCTTATATAGTTTTTAGGAAAGGAATAGAATAATGTAGGGTAAAATTTGGTAAAGAACTAAGGACCCTAAACGTTTTAACTTAAAATTTACTAACCTTCTCGTCCTTGCTCACCCTTTGCACCCTCATGGCTGGCCAAGGGCACTAGGCAACTCGCAAAGTGGACCCTTGGCTCACCCATTTTTCCAGCTAGGTCCAAAATGGGGCCGTTTCACTAGGCGATCTAGGGGTCTTTTGGGCGATTTGCCATGTAGGTTGGCAAGCTATGACTTAGTTCGCCCTTTGTTCCAGAATCAAGGACAAAGGGACAGTCCACTAGGCGACCTTAGGTGCCCTTTGGCGCATCGCCAAGTGACTTGGGAGACCAAGCTGCTCCATCGCCAACAAGTCATCTAGGAGGACAAGTTCTCTTTCACTCTACCTCGATATCTTAGGCCCTCCCAAGGAGTATGAGGGTGAGCAGATTAAGGGGATACTTTCACTCATTCTCCATAAAGTCGAAGAGTACGGCAGAGTGTTGAAGGAGATAAAAGAGAATATCTCAATGCTGAGCCAATTGACAACCTCGCATTCCATGTTCATCCAGCTACTAGAAACCCAAATGGATCAGGTGTTGTCTTGTCTCTACTCAAAGAAATGAAAAGGGTTGCCTAGTGACACTGAGGCAAACCCCAAAAATGAAACTTGAGCGGGGACTTGCGTCGTGCCACGACGTTAACTAAGTTGCTGCTTGGGAGGCAACCCAACTTTTATTTGCTTTGTTTATGTTTTTGAAATAATTGTGTGTCGATTGTGCAGGTTAAAATGTGGAATGTGTTTGAAAAGTGCAAATAGGCGAGTAAAATGTCTGACCAGCGAGTCACCGAAGAGGTCGGCGATCGCGACTTAGTCTATCGTTTGGACCCCCACATTAACTGATGGTCCTGTAAAACTAAGCGAGGTAAGTACCCACTCGGCGTGTTGCCGAGTAGGTCAGCGAGCAAAATTAATGTCGTCGAATGGGCGAGAACTGGACGGTTTTTAAAGGCCAAAGGTTTAAACTTTCAAACTCTCTAACATTTCCTCACTTTCTAACTTCCCAAACTCACATCCGCACTATATTTTTCTATATTTTCTTGTTTATACCGCTTCCTAGTCATCAATACTATGTTTGGAGTTGGATATCTTTGCCGCCTAGCACTTCTACCTATTTATTCGGCATAAAAGGTTGGTTTTCCGAACCCCAAACTTTTAATTAGCAATTTTTACTCATTTGAAATTGTTCCTATCTTAGTGATGTGTGTTGGACCTCTCTAAATCGTAAATATGTGCCTGTTTTACTTGTATTGAATTCGTAGACTTGCCCATATTGCCTAATTGTTGATTTCCCAAACTTTCGTGCTTAAAATTGATCAAAAATTGTTGGGTTGTGCTAATTTGTTGTTGGGTCTAGTCGGGTGAAGTATGAGTAACCCACATTTGTGCCATATGGCGTGCTTTGCCCAATGATGGAGCGGTTGATGTCATTCTCAAGGGCTAAAGTCGTCAAATAGTCAAATTTGGCCAAACCGGGAGAAGTCTAAGTATCCCGGGGGCATGGGTAACATGGGTCTTAGTCTAATTGGGTCAGTGTATGGTTTGATTTTGTTTTCAGGGGCTGTGGGGTTGAATTTGGAAGTGGGGGTTGAAAGAAGGCATGTTGGGCAGTTTGGCAAACTGAGTCGAGCTCGCCGAACCACTTGGTGGTTCACCTAATCTCCCTAGATCGCCTTTAATTTTAAGGAATTGTTAAGTTTGGGTTCTGTAACTTTCGGCAAGAAGCCTGAGTTCACCGAGTACACTCGGCGACTCGCCGCAAGTCTTCTTTGATCGCCCTTTCTGTGCCCCTAACACTTAAAATACACTCTAACTTTCAGCGGGCTAGTCATTCCTCACCGAATGCTATCGCCGATTCACCGAAAGGCCCCTCCCATTGCCGACATGCCAATTTTTCTGAGAAATTTTGAGCCAATCCTTTCGGCAATCCCGATCTGGCTCGCCAAAGTGATTCGGGGACTCGTCGATCGGTTCAGCGAGTCTTTTAGCAACTTTGCTTGAACTATTTCTTACATTCTGTGATGTGTTTGCAAATATGGCTAGACCAAAAATGACTGGTAGAGACATGCTGTCCCACAAGAGGGACTAAAGAATCATAATAAACGAGGATGCAACTGCATCCAGGGTAAAGGTAACTAAACTGCCCACCACAGGTGGGAAAGGAAAGGGAAAAGGCAAGGATCTTTCTCCTGTGTCACCGGAGACCAGCTCCGACAGTGATGAAATCTATGCCACTCACCATACCACTTCTGAGAGTGAGGGTGAGCACCCTCCCCAGTCTATGAATAGACTGAAGATTGAGGGACTGAGGACCATTATAGAGGAGAACATGTTGTCTACTGATGGAGTCATAGACAGATATCCGGAGATCATGAGTTGTGTGGGGTCTCACATATCCAGTTATTCACTCGATCCCATGGCCCTTATGTTCCCAATTGGTTGCAGGAGTTCTACACTACTTACCGATCCCTGGTGTCATAAGGGAAGAAGCCGACAACCAAATTCAAGCCGATAGACTATGTTGTTGTCAGGGGTAGAAAAGTGAAGGGTGATAGTGATGTTATCAATGCAGTCCTGGAATGTTCAACAAGAATTGAAGATGACTATCAATACAAGATTAGGACAAAAACATTAGAAAATACAAAAAAGTGGTTGGCTCCTCTGATATCTAATGGTACTGCCAAGTGGCTCGAGGTTGGAACACCCATTGAAAAGAAGGACCTAAATATAGCAGCAAGGCTTTGGTTTGGCTTCATCAACAATACTATCATGCTATCCTAGAACGAGTAGACTCTCCGCCACGCAAAGGCAACCTGTCTTGGTAGCATCATTGCTGGGACAAGGATAAACTTGGGGATGATTATTGCACAGGAGATGCTCATGAGGGCCAAGCAGCGCCAAACATCTCTACCTTTCCCTTTGTTGATTACCGAGCTATTCAGATGAGCTCAGGTGCCTAGAGATGAAAAGAAAGATGTGGAAGTGATTCCCACTTCTTCTACCGACATTTGAAGGATTGAGGTAGAGTACTTGAAAGATGAGGTAGAGAAGAAGACGGCAGCCCCGGTGGATACATTCCTGGTTGTGGACACTGATGCATTACCTGCAGAGGCACCTTTGCCTACTCCGACCCCTGGGCCTTCAGGTATATCTAGCACTACTCTTTCCATGATGCCTAGTACCTCTACTGCTCCCTTGCTTCCTAGATCTGGTCCTGCTGCTGCTGTCTCCATACCCCCACTTACTCAGGCTGCATTATTACAGATGGGGCAACTTGCCCATTCTATTGATAGACGCGCCTCAAGACTTGAGGCCACCATTCCTGGCAAGATCGAGAGGGCCCTTGTCGATGCTGTGACACATCTGAGTTCTACTATTGATGCCCTTGTGACAAGGATAGCAGTGTGTGAGCGTGGCCAAGAGGCTACTGAGGAAGTGACGGCTCTAAAATTCGCTATTGCTGAGCTGAGGAGAGATGTGGACCAGCTGAAGTCCACCGACATGTCGATGATTTTCGGGACAATGGAGATCCCTGATATGCCAGTTGATCTAGATATGTCTCTGGCTACCACCAGAGATGAGGTTCGAACTGAGGCAGTAGCTGCTGCAAAGTCTGAGGCTGAGACCGATGAGGAGCAGCTGGGTGTTGATGAGGAGGTTTCTTACGAGGGCCTTACAGATATTGATGAGGTCATGGTAGAGTCAGTTGTGCAGATCTCTTTGGCAAATACTTCCTTGGCTGACCCTATTAGTGCTAGTGCTGCAAATGCTACACCAGGCACTGATGCCCCAACAGATGGAGCAACTGCATAAATTGGATTTTCTTTACCTCCCTCTCTGTTTTCTTGATTGATTTTTAGTACTTTATTGCATTTGAGGACAAATTGTTTTTATTTGTGGTTGGGTTAGGTATTTCCATACCTACCTCTTGTGATTATTGTTTTTGTTTATACATTGGGTTTTGTTTATGTTTTGGCATTATTTTGTGAATGTTTGAGCTTGTGGCTTCTTATTTTGAATGTAAATGATTTTTTTGTGCCTTCTGAAAAATATTGCCACCTCTTATGTATTTAATTGTGGTTGTTCTTGTGCAAATTTGAGTGTCGGTCATGATCAATACCGATGGATTAAATAGTGCTTTCAATCGAACAAAAATGAATGCGCGGCTACGATGAGGCCAGATGAAGTTGCATAGGCAATTTGTGAACTTTTTGCATCTCGTTGTGACAAGCCGGTTATCGAATTGAATCTCTTGTGATGAGCATTGCACACTAGAGAAAGTGTGGAGTCTTGTTTGATATTGGTGCTAATGCCTTGTGTGATGAGCTTACCGTGAACCATGTGTGATGATACCTAGAATTTGCCCCGTTGGTCTAGTTGACTAAGTGATGCAAGCTCTTGAATGTTCTTAGATAACAATTTTAAAGATTGAAACAATTTGATATTATACCTCTTTTGTGGCCTGCCTTGTGAGTGTGTGAATTTTGCTTGAACACCCTTTGAGCCTTACCCTTACCCTTTGTTGGAAGAAACTTGAGCAATTGTGACCTTTCTTTACCCCTTCACCCATAATTCTCATGAAATGTGGTTTGCTTGAATAGCCAACTTAAGGTTTTGGCCTAAGTTGGGGGTGTGGTGAAAAGAGAAGGTAAATCAAGAAGTGTGAAGAAATCCCCCTTTACCCATGGTTTTGAAAAAGATGAAACCCCTCCATAAGAAAAAGAAAAAGAAAATAAGAAGGGAAAAGAAAAAGAACGAAAAAGTTGTGAAATAAGGTTTTGAAAGTTGCAAAAGAAATGTGGTTTCTGGCATTCCATGGAAAGTGAATAAGGGGGTGAATTTTGAGCATGAATGAGAATGATGAAGAAAAGGAAAGGAAGTGATGTTCATACCACGTTTCATGAGGATAACAACCACTGAGCCTAAATGACCATACCTGTAGCGACCCTTTTTAAAGAGACCTAACTTATACTTGCGACATTGAAAAGCGATTAACGAGGACATACTCATTATAATCTAGTAGAGGGATTAGACTCACAATGACCTCCTAAAAGTAATTTAGTTAAGGATATACATATTGCCTATTTAAACATTTATTTGATGCTAAAATTGACATGGCGCGGAATTTAACCTATGACTGAAAAACCCTCCCAGAATAATTTAAGCAAATAACTGACGAGCTTTTCATGCATATATTATCCTCACACTTAAGGATGCGAGAAGAAGAATATTACCAACTTCCAAGTACCGAAATCAGCCGGTTCATGCTTCACACAAACATTCAAAACTAATAGTAAATTTTGTATATTACAAGACTTGGGTTTGCACAGCCCAAAAGAACAAAACATATAGACATACTTATATTACAACCCATGGTACATGATCAAATTAGTCCTCAAAATTTCATGGAAATAAACAACACATAGATCATGTACAAGTCCCAAGGTTTATACAAAATATAGATGCTTATATGCAAATGTGATCTTCCTTAAGGCTCTCAAAATCTCCATCTCCAATGGCCAGCTTCATGCATCCTTTCGAACATTCCCTATGATAGAAACAACTATCACTAAGCATATAGCTTAGTGGTGCAATAACTATAGGTTTTGAGCCCTCAGATTCACCAAGTTATCTTTCCCAAGTCATGGGCAACATAATTGAATATAATAAATAAATCAAGTAAACAATATATAAAGAGTATCAAGTTCTATATTTAAAGATCCAAATGTCAAGAACGCTCATAGCACAGTTTTCAAAGATATTCAACAACAAGGCTCGCCCAAAATATACATCATGTCATCGCACCAAGCACAAGTAGGTATGAAGAAGGGTCGACGCCCTGTATCAATAAGGGTCAAAACCCAATAATCAAGAGAACCAAGAACCATATTAAAAATGGCTTTATAGTTCGTACTTAAAATGGATAACTTGCATTCTTAAGACGAACTAAAAATCTAGAGTCAAGATGGCAAATGATTCGAATCAAGATGCAAAATGATCCAAATCAAGAGGCATGCCAATAGTGATAAAGTCACAACCACAAGAAGGACAAGGTCCCAACAAGAGTGCTAAGTAATCAAAAAATCCGTACAAGTGGGCAAGTTACACAAGACTCTTTAACGTCTTAAAGGATACCAACACGACAATGCAAATTGACAAGAGGTAACCAAGGTACCAAGATCAACTTTCATATATACCTGAAGTTAAAAGAGTGCAAGTACAAGTTTATACACAAACCTCAATGCTTAGCTTAGAAACAGTCCAACACAACTTCAAGAGTTCAAACCCGAGACCAACCAACGTATCAAGGTCTTCAACTTGTTCNTGACAAGAGGTAACCAAGGTACCAAGATCAACTTTCATATATACCTGAAGTTAAAAGAGTGCAAGTACAAGTTTATACACAAACCTCAGTGCTTAGCTTAGAAACAGTCCAATACAACTTCAAGAGTTCAAACCGTAGACCAACCAACGTATCAAGGTCTTCAACTTGTTCACAAGTAGATACAACCTTAAAATAAAATTAAATAACTTTTTTAATCCCTAGTAGCTCAATAATGTTAATGTAAAACAGGATTATCATCACAAGTAAGCTTAGCCTGTACAAATACGACTACGCTCCCAAAACAGTAATTCTGGCCAGCCTAGTACCTCATGTTGTAACTTAGATTTGAAAAGGAAAATGGAAAAACTGGACTATATATCCTTCATGAAAGATGTAGGTACATCTCTTAAAGTTGCAAACAATCAAGAATCACCGCAAATGTATTTTGTACAAAAAGATACCATTGATACACTAACAGTTGTTCATACAGGATTTCTAAATCCGAAATCTGGACAAAACTTGTCCTATGTTGCGTCCCATATTTCGAATCCATAACAGCTAAATTAGAGTTTTACATAAACATAATAGTTGTAGGTATATAAATTGTATTTCCAAAACATATTTATTCATTGAAAAATAAGTTCTATAGAACGAGATATTCCAAAAGTACTAAACACTACTTAGCTCAAAAATGGATTTCGACTACCCACCAAACAGAAAGGTGTATCTCATATTCCAGCCAAAAGGACCAAGTTTTTCTCTTGTGATTTTGAGAGTAATATGGTTGGAGAGAGTTCACCAGGTTTCTTATAGGTAAGGAACACGAATTTCACTATAGAGGAGGTGTAAACATATAGTCTCAAGAGTGATGTTTATCACATGCACAACTGCCTCCAAAAGGTAGTTGCCCAAAATAGGGTTGGCTGCCCAAAATGCATACATATATACCTATATGTATAACCCTCACCTCCCTTTCAAGTTATACATAATTCTAATTAGAATATTACGCAAATACCCCAATACAATACCTTAAATTACGATCACAATTTATGTTAAGCAAGTTTGCAAATATCACAACATTTCAAGTTCCCAAAATGAGAGTAAAACATACAGTAGTGATTAAGCAATGGTGTATCAACAAGCGACTCTTGGTTAGCATTTCGGGGTGTTACAATACCTTTGCACTCAACCCCGTTTCAAGCCTTGAAAAGATCTTTGTGATCTTGAGTAAGCTGAAACAAATGTTGGTTGGAAAATAAGGGTAAACCTATGGGTAAAGTCATGCATGTGTTCATCTTTTTGAGTGTGAGAGTTGTATGTGATTCCGAAACTATAAAGTGATGAACCATTGTGTGTGAATATGGAATCATTCTTTGTATGTAGGCATTTGAGTACCTTTGTTGAGCTTGAACTTGCATTTGAAGCATGTATTGTGAACCTGAGAATCGTTGATAATGGTGAGTCACACCTTGAATCTTTGTGTGCATAATTGATCCTTGCATGAGTAAGTTGAGTCTTGTTGTGTTCATTCATGATTGAGTCTTGTGTAGCACTGTTTGAGACATCCTTTTTAAACTGCTGAACTTGAGTTTTACTTGAGGACAAGTAAAAGTTTAAGTTGGGGGTGTTGATGTGTCCGAGATTTGGATTCATTTAGGGCTTTATTTGTATAGATTTGGTGTCCTCAAATGCTTGTTTTGTGCCAATAAATGATGGAAAACCCTTGATTTGCAGGTATATGGATTGAGGAACAAAGTAAGGACACTAATTTGCAAAAAGGAACAAAGAGATGAAAGAATGAAGAAAAGTACGACTGGTGATCGCCAACTCCACTTGGCGAGTCGCCGAACGACCTCTTTCCCGCTTAAAGTTCCAATGTGCCAAGCCATGCATAAGAAAATCAAGTTGGCGAGAGAAATAAGCAGTCGGCGGATCACTGAGTGGTTTCATGATGCAGTGATTTGATATCCCAAAGTTACAAAACTTGAGGAATGCTGAAGGACAAGGCAGGAAGGGCGATGGAACTGACCAAAGGGCGGATCACTGAGTTGATCGGCAAGCCCGACTTAATACGCTGAATGACTCTTCGCAACACATTTTTGGCGACTATAAATACAGTTTTGAACATTTAATTTAGTATCAATTATCGAATTAGGAATTATTATATTTTTTCAGTTTGAACTCTGAGGATTGAGACAAGTTTTCTCTAGTTTTTCCTAAGCTTTGAAGAGTTGAAGTTTTTCACATTTGAGAAATTGGAAGTGGATCTTTGAGATTCTTCGACTTGGAGCATTGTAAGGATGAAATTAATCTTACCTAGTTGATGGAAACTCAATTTGGTAATAATTTTCATCTTTTTATAATGTCTAGCTAAAACTCCAATTCTTGGGGTGTGATTATGGGGTGATTTAGTTTATGGGTATTTCTAATTGTTAGTTTAAATGCTGTTTAGAAGTGAGTTCAATCATTAATTGTGGTTTAATTTAAGAATTGTAGTTGCAAATGCAGTTTGACCTTTGTGTTTTTTACTTGCTCGAGAGAGAGGTTTTAGAACCAATATTATTGATTGATGGACTGTGAGTATTTGGCTGTCATGAGTTCAGCTCGAGAGAGTGAATCCTAAATCTTTTTCCACACATTCAGCTTGAGAGAGTTTACCTCCTCTATAGTCTAGCTTACTCACTAATATCTAGATATTTCCTAACAGTTGCAATTACCCATTTGTCTCATTAGCCTATAATCGAATCACATCCTAATAACCCGTCTCATTATTGCCATTTTTGTCTTGTTTGCTGCTGTTGTAATTGATAATTAAAACCAAAAGCCCCTTATTTGACACTCGTATCATCCCCTGATTTGAATTGTATTTTTATTCGATAATGTCTATTCTTATGACTGATTTGACCATGTTCACACTTTGCTATTGAATCTTGAGCACGTATTGCTCCCTGTGGGATTCGACCCCAACTCATTTAGTTGGGATATATACTGATTAACGATCGTTGACGCTTAGAATTGGATGAAGTGTCTTTGATAGCGTTATTCAATC
Source organism: Solanum stenotomum (assembly GCF_019186545.1). Lineage (NCBI taxonomy): Eukaryota > Viridiplantae > Streptophyta > Magnoliopsida > Solanales > Solanaceae > Solanum > Solanum stenotomum. The sequence goes on along the minus strand of NC_064284.1, from coordinate 55,152,473 downwards.
AATGCGCCAGATGGTCTGGGGCGGTGCCCCAGCAGTGCACCAAAAATAGGTCTCTGAACTTTAGAGGTTGGCGCCCCGCACCAGCAATGCGCCAGGGTCGCCTCCCCCCACCCTTTTTCTATCATTTGCTCCGTTTAAGTCATTTCTAAGTATACCTTTGATCCCTACTGATTCTAATCATTTTAAACTACTTCTAAACATATGAAATCTTTCATATCATGAATCATAACCTTGAATTCATAATTCAAATTCAAGGTAGAGATAAGAGTCATGTCTTGAGAGTTCTTTCTACTCTTTTGAGAAGTCTTTCGCAAACCTTTTAAAACTTGTTTTAAGACTTGAGAACTTGAGTTTGAGAAATATTAGAGTTGAGTTCATTTTCTTTAAATGATATATGGGAACTAAATATTCCCAAGAGTAAATGTTTTCACATTTAAGATGACAGGAAACACCGATTTCCAAAAGAGTTTTTGAGCAATTTTGAGTACCATCTCTTTTAAGAGAAATATTTTTGAGTAATAATCTTAAACTACAGAAAGAGTTATGTTTTTAAACATATGAGCTAGTTACATTTTAGGAGTAGTATTGAGCACCGATATGGGGACGAGTTCAAATAACTCAAAGTCTTCATAAACCATGTAGCCAATGTGGGTAGAAAGGGTCATACTTTTTAGATAATTCTTTATTGCTTTTATGCATAGACTAGTGGATCCACTTAGTAGTAGGTCTTATACCCCGACAAAGTATAAGACAATTCTGGCAGCGTGCGCTAGACGCTTTATCATCATATAACTCATAGTGATGGTTGTCGGTTAGTTAATCTCCCACTGAGATATTTTATATTCTTATATACACAGAGTTATTTATATTTTTGAATACAAATGGAGTTACATTGTATTTTTAAATACATGAAGATTGTAATCTACTTTTTAAAATGCTTTTCTTTATAATGCATATTTACTATTGCTTTATATTGAAATGAGTTGAGTATCCCTAAGTTGAGTTGAGATGAGGTAAGTGTTTCTTTCAGTTCCAGTTCAAGCTTATGTCTTGTTTAGATTTCCCCTCACATGCTCGTATATTCCATATACTGACACCATTGGCCTGCATCTTTTACGATGCAGATATAGGTGACCAGGATCAGCATCCAACACTCCGTTGATCAAGTTGAGTTCCAGAGTTGTTTGGTGAGCCTTCTTGCTTCCAGATGATCCCTTTATTATGTTTTATCATTCCAGTTTTGTTAGGATGACCGTGGGTCTTGTCCCGATATCCCTCATAGTATTAGAGGCTTCATAGATAGATAGACGTTAGTTCATGAGTCTTGTTCATTTCAGTTGTTATGTTCTAGACTTGAGTTGCCCTTGAGGCCAATTTGAATGTTTATTTCTAAATATTCTAAGTTTGCTTTTGAGACATTGAGTAAAGTTATGCTTTTGAGTTCATACTAATTATAAGTAAGTCTTTTGCTAAGAGTTAGGCCAGACCAGGGGTTCACTTGGGGCCAACAATGGTTCTCGAGTTCCAGTCGCGCCCAGGGTGTAGGCTTTGGGCGTGACACACACCCTCTTCATTCATGCCAAATCTGGTGTAAAACTAGTGAGCTCCAAAAACCACAGCTAAAACTAGTGACCTCTAAAAGCTACAAGGCCGCCAACCAGCAATGACCCGTCTCAATCACTCCCTTTTCTCCATTAGAAACCACCAAAACCTCATCATTTTTCTCTTTTTTTCTAGTGAAAAAGTCACAGGAAACAACCCTAAGACCTCAGACCATCACCGAAATCAGACCCAACGAGAACCCACATCGCAAGCAAGCTTCGAGCTCGCAAATCAACAAAATCAGACCCTATCTACGCCAACACCACTTCTGGAAAACAAGTAATCTATATTTTAGTTTTTTATTATAACTTTTTTGTTTCGTGATTTTTCAGATATGGCCGGAGGGGTTCAAACTCTGGCTAATGTTATTTTCATTTATCTTTGATAAAGGTTGTCTTCTCCGATTGACTGTGTTGATATTTTATATCATGTTATTTCGCAATGTATTGGTTTGCTGTTTGTTTGGACTTTAACAGTTGTTATACTTTGAATTTTTTATTTAAATTAAAATGTTTAGTGGCTAAGAAAACTTTTCAACTACGATATCAATTTTAATTTATTGATGTGTCATTATGATAAATGCTATTGATTACATTTCATATTGTTTCATGTAGCTCTTTTAATTTGTCAGGTCACATTTCTTATAGTTTATAGTTTCTATTATTATTGTCTAGTGTTTTTACTTACTTATTGGTCTACTAAGTTTTAATTCTCAAATAAGTTCTTGGTTGATTCCCTCGTTATGTATTTGACTGTTTCTTATCATGTGTTGGTTGACTCTATCTTTAAATATTTCCTTAAAATAATTTTGTTATTTTTTTGTTGCTGTCATAATTATTGTAAAATACAATTAAAATTGGCCAATGAGAAAATCTCTCCGTCGGTTTTGGAGGTCTCCCAATGTTAAAAGACGAAAATTTAGTTTATGTTTATATTTTATTTGTTAAAATTGGCCAATGAAGAAATTACTGTCAATTTCCAAGGCCTCCAATGTTAATAAGATGGGTTTTTTATTCTAAGCTATTATTTGAGTTATTCATTTTTATTAATATTTATTTATTACTAACACTTTTACTAAGTATCTTTACAGGTACCGACAGTTGCTTTCCAAGGAATCTATTCGAAAAAAGTTTGAACAATGTTTTTATTCATTGTTGTGTATATTATCAACGTTAGACAAATTTAGGCCATTTCTTATATTATTGTCGTAGTTTATTATTTTTTTATATTTCATGTTTATTACATTTGTAAATTATATTTTGTCTCCTCAATTTGGAAAAATGAATTTAGCCGGGACCCACCATTGTGGATTTCGAAGGATGCCTAACACTTTCCCTTCGGAATAACTTGAACCCCTTACCTAGAATCTATTAGTTTCATAGACATTTTTCTAAAATTAATTAATTAATTGGTTTCCTAGTTTTCCTATAATTAGGTGGCGGATCCCTTTAAATTGTTTCATTCATTTTCCCCTTTTAAAATTCTTTTAACTCTTTTTAAGATTATTTTTTGTTGAGTTACCGCGATGTTGCGCCTTCTAATGAGATGTCAAACATAATGGAGAATGGTGACTCTGTTGCGGACTTAGAAGTTTTAACCATTATGAGTTCATTTTTTCAAAATGAGGATACTATTCTTTTATTTTGTTATTCATTATATCTTGTATATTTTGTTGATTATTTACATATTGTACTAATTATTAATTCATTACTTGTTGTACATTATTATTGCATTGTGACATAATTTCCACCATTTGGCATTTTTTATTTTACTTAATGGACAATTATGCGAGGCGCAATAATTTGTTATCCAAATTGTTTTTCGGGGTACCCTGGCGAATGTAGTTGGCCACTGGATGGTAACCGATCGCTATCTTCCCCACCCCGAGTAGTCCACATGGGTCACCGGTCCACTCTCAAGTAAAACCCATTCTTAGTTATATACCAGTAGAGCATTTATAGTTTTAACTATATATCAATTAAACTCACAATCTGTTGGAACTACGTTTGACCTGATTCCTGCTTCAACGGGATATGTATATGCCACAACTGGTCGGTCATATTCCCCGTAAGCTTTCCATATTTGTACAACGAAAACTGGGGAAAAATATTTTGTGGAGGTCTCCAAAATTTTTACAAAGGAGATAATTGTATCATGATTGAATATCAGAGGTTGTTATAGCTGAAACAGGGGCAAAAATTTCAAGGAATACCCTAAAAAATTTCACCAAGGTTGTACTCTAACACTAGATTTATGGGAGGATCACTTCAAGTTAATTTTTACTTTTGCATTAATTTTTTGTATGTGATGTTATATTCATTGTATATCTTTGATTTTATTTATAAATCTTACATTCCATTAAAAAGAATGGTTTTATTTGAGATTTTTAAGTTTAGCTTGTCCACCCTTCAATGTGACGCGTGAATTTTTCATTTCAATTACTCCCTTTCAAAAATTAAAATAATTTTTTTGGGCATTTTTTAAGTTGGTTTGTCCGCCCTTCAGTGTGCCCTTTCCTCTGCCAGGGACTTCCACGAAATGAAAATGGGTGGCATCGTCGTATGCTCCACTTTTGTTGCCCTGGTTTATATCCCGGAGTACTCCTATGGCCGATCTGTCACCCAACCTACTTAAACAACCTAAAGGATTGGTCCTGTCCAGTTTGGAGAATGACCCCTTATGGCACGGCTTAGTCAGTTATTCTCGCAGTTCAGATAAGATTCGGACCGGGTTTAAAACTTCTATAGCTAAAAGAGCTAATGCAAGTCTACTAATTGCATTAGTCACGTCTATTTTTGAATTCTTATTTAACTCGTTCGATGTGAAGCCCTTCCACACCTATATGAAGCATCTCCTCTCGAGATTGGTTCTTCCAAAGTTTCCGAATTAGCTTTATAGATTAAGCAAGTGATTCATTGGTTTTTTGTTACTTTTTTTTAAAATAATTAATTTTTTTTGTTGAATTTGGGTTGCCCGCCCCTCAATGTGGCTCATTGATTTTTCAAAACATCTGTAACATGTCATATCTGAACGAACTACACAAACTTGATTCTCATCAATGAGATACGTAGGCAGCCCTTCTAGGGTTGGGTATTCCTTATTTTTTTATTCTTTTGAAATGTTTATATTTTGAAATCATTTTTTGACTTGGTTGATCCCAACATAGTTCAAGTGTGCATATGAAAAATAATTTGTACAATAGAGAAGATTGACTGCTTGTTAAACCATAGATTCTTTTGGTACCTCTCTTTCATACTTTTTTTACACTTGAAAATATTCTCTTGCATGCATTCATGATGAGAACAAAACCAGATTCATTGTTTCATGTGAATTGTGTGGGGAGGTTTTGATTAAATTCAATTGTGTTACTTTGTTGATCTAGAACTTGGCCTAAATGTTTGTTTAGGCAAAATTCGGAGTGATGTTTGATTTAATAAATGATTGTAGGCTTATTTGACCCGTTTGTTCCTTTCAAAGCCCCAAATGACATTAAGTCTTAGTATGTCCCACTTTTAGCCTTGAGCCTTTTCTTGTGATAACCACATTTTTAGCCTATACCCTTTCTGAGTTCTTATACGCACTATCTTTCTTTTGACTTAGCTTTCTTGAGCGCACTGAAGACGTGCAAGTTACAAAAAAGATTCAAAGTTTAAATTTGTCAAAGACAAAGGTTACAATGTCCCTGAAAGTTAAGAATGCAAAAACGACTTCAGAAGAAAGAAGAAAGAGTTGAAAATTCCCCACAAGTTCAAACAAGCCAAATTGCAACAAAAGAAGAAGATTACTCCAAACAAAAAGGAGAAAGTTCAATAGATGATGAGGTGAGGAAAAACTCAGACAAACAAAGCTTCAAAGAAGTCAAAAAGTTCAAAGAGAAGGGAAAATAAAGAGAATCAAATGCTAAAAGCATAACAAATGTTGAAAGCACAAATTTAGTGCAATGCTCAAGAAAGGATTAAGTCACTTTTATCTCTAATGACTATCCTACCCATCCTTAAGCCTACATTAAGAGCCATTAAAATTACCTACATGATTTCGTTTCAAATGTTCTCACATTAGTGTAGATTTACATGTAGGCCAGCCTATGGTATCACAATCCCATGCGTTGAATATTTTTCTGAGTGTGAGTATTTTTTTAAACATCCCCAAATCAAAATACTTTAAATGTGTGTAAATTGGGACTTTCTTTGTGGTAAGGGAACTTGGAACGTAATGTTAGGTTTAGTTCAAAAACCATTGTTTGTAGCAAGATGAGCAAATCTTGTCGTTACTGAAGTACTTTTGGGGTACCACTTGAATCCATAGGAATTACTTTGAAGTCAATATTTGTTAAATGAGAAAGAATTGTGAGAAAATTTTGTACAATACTAATTGTTGGTGCTAACAAAATTAAAATATGTTTCATTATTTAAAAATAAAAATAGGTTGATACCCACTTTTCATACTTGTCCAAATCAATTTTTTGGACCGTTTCATTGTTGATAGTTGTCCAAACCAACTTTGTGGACTGTTTCATTGTCGATACTTGTCCAAACCAACTTTGTGGACCATTTCTGTAACACTCGAAAAACTAGTAGGCTAACCTAGAGCCTTATGTGAGGGTTCTAGGGCTTGATGTTAGGGTTAGAGTCGTAGATATGGCTTACAGTACTTAGAATGAAAGGTTTAGGTTTAAAAAGTCAAGGTACAACTCCCCAAAGACCAACCAAGGGTCTTTAAGGAGGAACCTAGTGTACTGCCCAAGAGAGGCCGCCCAAGGCAGTGGACCCATGGAGGGACTCACGCCCCATAGAAGGCCCCACGCCTCGTGGGTCAAGGTCCCAACAACACTGCCTCAGACCACCACCCACAGATGACCAGCATGCCCCGTGGGTCCACCCTCAGCTTGTGGGCGTGGTTTCGTGGGTGAGGCAATAAATGTGAGTTAGGTGGTTAAGTTGGGGGTTAAGGAAAGTTTCTAGAATTAATTAGGGGTTAAGTGGTGTCATTTTATTAGTAATTAGACCACCTATAAAGCTAGAAATGTTTCTAAATCATTATTTCAATTCACCCAAAAGAGACCCAATTCCCTCCAAGAAATTCTCTCTCTAGAAAACTCAAGAAGAAGAAGAAGAAAGAGACGAGGGTCAAGCTAGGTCAAATTCCTCCATTTATTTCAAGCTTGCTAGGATTTGTAATCAAGTTTTGATTGCTTATTCATTCATGGAGTCCTTCCATCCATGAAACACCCATGATTACCCCCAATTGTGAAGATGAATCCCCAATTCTAGTTAGGGTTCCTTCCTATATTGTGGGTATTCTTGTGTGTTGATCCAATTGAGTGGATATTTGTTGTTTATGACTGTTTATGATGCATTTAAAGGTATTAGTATGATTATATATGTATTCTTGATTAATCTAAGATTATATGGTGAAATTGATATAGTTTGGTTTTATGCCAGGAAAGAGAAAATTGAGGGCTTAAATGTGACCTTTTAAGATTGATGAATTTCTTTTTAAATTGTTTGAGACTAGACCACCTAAATATGAATTCCTTTAAAGTAAGGCTTGTTGATATGAATTGATGGAGATTAAGGCTTATAGACATAAATTGAATAAAGTAAAAGTATACATGGGAATCTATGAACTGTATTGATTGAAATTGAGGCTATATGACGGATCATGAATTAGTAGTGTTGAGATTGAAGTTACATGATGATATATGGCTATAATTGGTTAAGAATGAAGCATGTGGTTTGATTATCTTGAGAATTAGGCATATATGATGACCATGCCATGAGGTGTTGCTTGAGAGTAAAGCTTGTAGTATGAAGGTGAATTCTAGGGCTTTGAGGGTAAAAGCTAATATGAATGAACTGGAATGTAAGACTTGAAGAGTGAAGCTATTACGTATGTTCAATTCTATATGGTATTATTGTGGAAAGACTTCACCAACATGACATATATTATGAGTATATAAGATCGTGAATGTAGTAATTGAACTAATTGAATCATGTTATCATCCATGTCTAATGTAGTAATTCTATATGTGTTGATTGAATATGATGTATTACCCTTGAAGGATAAATTATGTGAATTATGTATGATTATGAGGTTTATTTATATGCTTTAAGAACACTTTAAGAATAAGGTTATTATGATTATGATCTAGTTATTGTGTTGTTGGATGATTATCCTCATGTACATACTTATGTTTGAATATGATATGATGTGAAATTTTTTCTCACAAATATGATGATTCTAAGGGTCAAAGGTTGTTCTCCACTATTGAATCTATGAGCTATCTTATGAATTATGTTGGATTGAGTGTCAAAGCATTCTTCCATGAATATGAACTTAAGTCAAGACTTAATATGTACCCCATGGGAATTATGCTTAGCACCGAGTGTATATTGAATATGAGATCGAAGCTCCCCCGCTAGAAAGAGCGGGTTTCTAGAAAGTATCTCTTGAGATAGAAGCTCCCCCGCTAGAAATGATGGGTTTCTAGTAGCGATCTCCTTATCCCATAAACTACGTTCCCCCGTAGGTTGTTTAGCTATTGCATCCACCTAAAGCTAATATGATTATGGTCTTACCTTAGGCAAGTTATCAACCCTTTTAGGTGTGGGTAACACTGGATTCCATTCTAAGCTCACATGGTCTATGTCAGTTAAGACTTTTTCCCACTATGACAAGAATATGAATTATGAACTATGATTACTCAAGAAGTTATACTTAGTGTGGTTAGTATTATGTGATCTTATTCATGCATTGCACAAGTATGCTTTAAAGGATACTTATGGTATGTCTCTCCTATGATATGATGATCTAAGTAATGAATATGTTTATGACTTATGCTTATGATGTATGCTTAACTTGGATTATTGCGATAAGTTGCTTTCCTTGATATGTTTGACTCAAGGTGAATGTTCTCTTGGCTATGAGAAATAAGCTAAGGATGAGATTAACAGATGGTAAATATGAATGATGACCTGAAGTGACTTTCTTAACATAGGTAGGATTATGGGATCTTATCCATGTATTACACAAGCTTGCCTTGAAGTGGGTTATGAATTGTTTCTTTGACATTATGTTGCTCTAAATGTATTAACTATGCCTATAACTATGAAGTTACCTAATATGCTCACAAGTTATGATTATTGTCTATTTTTCTATAGCCTATGTCTTATGGTGATGTCCCTTATCATATATGACTTATGTTGACTAATGCCTCTTATATGCTTATGTTGATATTTTATGCTAGTAATTATATTTAGTACATTATTGTACTAAAACATACTTTTGCCTACATGCTTATCAAATGTAGGGTTCGGCGATATTGTCTTCCATCCTCGTGGCTAGGTTCATAGTAGAGCAAGAAAAGAATATTTGGTGAGTCCTCATAGAATCTAGGACTTGATCACCCTTTCCTTTTTATGTTTTTCTTTCATGTTAGAACTTGTGTATGGGATGTGTCCCCAACTCATTTCAAGTAATAGACAGTTTGAGACAAGTGTAATAAGACTTCCACTTTGTTTTTATAACTACTTCGATTGTATGAAAAATATTTTAAAATTCCACACTTTTCTATTATCTTATGTTATGATATGCTAAGGACTTGTATGAGACCCCTTCGGGGTCAAGTACGCCATGTTACATCTAGGGTGTACCCCTAGGTCGTGACAAACTTGGTATCAGCGCACAAGGTTTAGAATGGCTCTAGAATGTCTCAAACCCAATCTAGTAGAGTCTTGTTCATAAATGTGTAGCGCACCACATTTATGAATAGGAGGCCATTGGATGTTTAGGAAACTTCACTTCTTCATTCTCTAAGTTGTGCCATAGAGTTTAACTCTATTAGGTCTTTCTCCTAATCCATGCCCGTTGGTTTTCAGGATATGACTACTACAAGGGATAACATTAGAAGGAACGAGGAAGACAATGTGGATCAAGGAGCTCTTCCTCAAGCTCCAATTGACCTTTTTTTGAAGAGAAACTAACTAATGAGAAGTTTAGGGTTGGTTCTCAACTATTGAATCATGCGGGGATAGTAACTCTGGAATTTTATGGGTCAAGGAGGAAGGAAAATCCTCAAGAGTTTATAGATGAGGTCTCTAAGGTGTTAGAGTTTATGGGGGTGACTCCAGTAGAGAAGGCGGAGTTGGGTTCTTACCAAATCAAAGGGATTGCTTAGGTTTGGTTTAATCAGTGGAAAGAGGCTAGACTGGTAGGAATGGGTCCCATAGAGTGGGAAGGGTTCAAGAGTGCCTTTCTAGATAGGTTCTTCCCTTTAGAGATGAGAGAAGCTTTAGTGCTTGAGTTCATTAACCTTAGCCAATGTCATATGAGTGTTAAGGAATATGCATGGAGGTTCAACCAATTGTCTAGGTATGCACCAATTCTAGTGTCCGATCCTAGGTTGGGAATGAGTATGTTTGTGTCCGGTTTGTTCAATTTAGTAGTGAAAGAATGTCATATGGCCACGATTGATCATGATATGAATATTTCCCGCCTCATGATTTATGCTCATCAAATTGAGGAAGAGAAACTTGAAGAAAGGTTTAGGGAGAAAAAGAGGTTTATGATTGATGATGATAATTCTTCTCTTGAAAGGTTCTCCGGACAAGGTCCTTCTAGGTTTCCCCTAAGATTTATTGAAGAGAGGGTGCCTAACCTTAATTCTTGAAGAGGGAGAAATAGTAAATCATTGTTGCCAAAACCTACTTGTGCTAGGTGTGGAAAGAGATATGAGGGTAGATGTTTAGCCAGTATGGAGGGTTGTTATGGTTGTGGTTAGAGCGGCCACAAGAGGAGAGATTGTCCAAGGATGATGGCAAAGGGAAGGGAGAAGAAGCAAATTAGGTCATATGCTCTCCAAGCTAGACGTGAACAAGAGTGTCCTCCAAATGTTACTCCCAGTATGTGTTTTATGCTTATTTAGATTCCGGTTTTGCTTGTCTTTTGTGACTTGATATACTTTGATGTTGTCTTTAGTATGAATGGGCGACATTGTTGTCTTATGTTATTGATGGTAGAACCCTACTTGACCATTTTGAGTTTTGGGTAAGTTGAAAGATTTGATGAAGAGGGTGTTTAGAAGATACATTGGGATGTTCAATGAGTAGCCTTGTCTAAAGAGTAGTAATGTAATGTACCTTGGTTTAGAATGCTTTTGTGTAAGGGATATGAAAGTTCAGTGATGACTTGTTCCGACCTTAGAATTAAAAGTAATGGTACTTAGGAAGTCCACATAGGCTTACTTCCAAGGGGGAGATGGTGTACCTATTGTTGACATTCTTTGAGAGGGCGCAATGTTGCGGTGACTCACCAAAAAATTGTGATTAAATTCTATAAGAGAATTAAAAGAGTTTTAAAAAAGGGGTAAAAGAATTTAAAGGGGTAAAAGGGAGTCGCCACCTAATTTTTAGGAAAACTAGGAAACCAATTAATTGATTAACTTACTAAAATGTCTACGAAACCAATTAATTCTAGTAAGGTGTTCAAGTTATTTTGAAGGGAAGGTTTTAGGCCCCCTTTGAAATTCACAATCGTGGTTCCCGACTGAGTTCATTTTTTCAAATTGAGGAGGAGACAAAAATAATATACAAGAATAATAACACATGTGATATACAGAAGTAATAAAATAAAACAAACAATATAAGAAACGGCGTAAGGTTTGCCTAACATGAATATATACAAAATAATGAATAAAAAGTATAATTCGAACTTCATTCGAACAACTTCAATGGGAAGCACATTTGGGTACCTGTAAAGACACTTAATATAAGTGTTAGTAATGATTAAAATATGAATAAAAATGAATAAATCAAATAATAACTTAAAACTAAAAACCCATCTTATTAATATTGGAGGCCTTGGAAATCGACAGTAATTTCTTCATTGATCAATTTTAACATATAAAGAATATAAACATAAACTAAATTTCCGTCTTTTAACATTGAGGAGGCCTCGTAAACCAACGGAAAGATATTTTCATTGGCCAATTTTAACATATAAAATATTATATTTTCCAAACAAGACTTTAACAAGAGAGGTAATAAACAAACATAAAAAAATAGTAACCAAGACAAGCAAGATGGAGCAGTCATATTAAAGCATAAAAGTAAACAACCGTGAATAAAAGAATGGCCAGAGAGCATTATAAATTATCAAAGTATCATTCTAGCTAACCAATATTTCTATGTATATAAAAAATCCATTTACCAATAGTCAACTGCAACAATTAAAAAAAATAAAAATAACTAAGGAAGAAGAAAATCATCTATTTGTAACCCCAAAACTAAAAATAATCAACAGTAACAAACAAATAAATATGTTAGTGAAAAATTACAAAATAACAGAATTACCGGATTACAATTGTAAACAAAATGAAGAAATTAAATCTCATCAGACTGAGGCGCGGATATCTCTCTCTCTTTAAGGAGATTCAAGCCCACTATAACAAATGTTTTTCACCGGTCTAGCAGTAGTCCTCTTGACTTGTCCCTTTCAGGATACAATAGTGTAATCACAAAATATAACTCAACAACTCTGGACAAGAATTGAGTCCAAAGCTCCACAAAAAGAACACCTCCCTTCAACTAATAAGAACTCTCTTTTTTGACTAACTTTTTCACTCTAATTTTTTCTTAGTGTGTTGTGTATTCTAAACCAAATGAACAAGGGCAATTAATCCTCACTGACAAAGGAGGAAATGCACCATAAGAAAGAATTGTAACTTTCTAATACATGGATCTGCCCACTAACAGATATGTTGACCATGTCAATATGAACTTCTTTATTAATATTAATATGCTATACCATCAATCCCCACTCATATTAGATTAAATAAGAGAGTATATCAATTGAAGGAAGACTACTATGCACAATGAAGGTGTGCTCTGCATTGAACTTCCACTTAGTGAAACAATAATTTTTACTCCAGAGTCGTAGTGAACTTCCACTTAGTGAAACAATAATTTTTACTCCAGAGTCGTAGTGGTCTCAGACTTGAACTATGACTGCTTAAAGGAAATAAAATATCACTGTCCACACTAATAATCAAGGTGTTGACATAAGCTTTAAAATCCAGCACGTTATGGCCTTGTGCTATTCCGATTTCATGAGTGCCTTTGAGAATAAGCCCAATTCTCATAGGTAGCGACCTACTTCCACACTCACATAAGTGAAATCTGTTGAGAGTGGTCCTGTAAGTTTAACACTCCATCCATACGGGCTACAAATATTCATTAAGAGTTTTATCAACTCAACCTTTACAAAGTACTACAGGAAACAATGCACTTACATCATAGGGAGGGTATAAATATATAGTGCATTTTTTCACAACAAGTCATCAGATGATTAGTGTTTCCCTTTGAACCTGGTTATAGGATCTCTAGTCCTTGGGTTGGGTTTCCTCATATATGACTCAAGGATTTATAGGCTTCAACCCCATCCCCCTGGATGTGCTCCAAACCTATTCTTTTGTTAAGGCCTAGTAAGAGGATCTGTAAGATTATCACAAGATTTGACATAAACAACATTAATGGTACCATTTGTCAAATCCGATCTTACATTACTATGTTTCCTCCTTATAGGACAGGATTTACCGTTGTGATAACGGTTTTGAACTCTACCAATCGCAGCGGTGCTATCACAATGAATTAAAATAGGAGGACTTAGTTTTTCAAAATAAGGAATTTGAAATAATAAATCTCTTAACCAATTCGCTTCCTCACTAGCTGAAGCTAAAACAATTAGTTCAGTCTCTATGGTACAGTTAGCAATTATAGTTTGCTTTTTTGATTTCCAACAAATAGCTCCACCACCCAAAGTTAAAACATAACCAGTGGTAAAACACACATCACCTGATAAAGTATTCCAATCTGCATCATAAAAGCGTTCAAGTACAACATGATATTTCTTATAGAACAAACCACAATTTTTTGTTCCAATTAAATATGTCATAACTCTTGTTATAGCATGCCAATGTTCATTACCTGGCTTGCTTGTAAACCTTTCAAGTACTCCTACTGCATATGCAATATCAGGCCTAGTGTAATCAGTCACATATCTCAAACTTTCAATTATGCTAGCATATTCCTTTTGACTTATTACATCATTTTCACTTTCAACACGAAATAAGTGAACACTTGAATCAAAAGGAGTAGCAACATGCTTGCAACCTAGAAAGTTATATTTTTTCAAAATTTTCTCAACATAATGTGACTGGTCAAGGAAAATTCCCTCACATGTTCTTGTTATTTTTATTCCAACAATAAAATTTGCCTCACCAAGATCTTTCATATCAAAATAGCTTCTAAGAGTATTTTTAGCTTCATCAATAACATTCATGTTAGAGCGACAGATCAATAAATCATCAACATATAGGCAAAAGATGATATGTGAATTATTCCAAGACTTATAATATATGCACTTATCACACTCATTTGTTTTAAAACCATTATCAATTACGCAAGAATCAAATTTTTTATGCCATTGCTTTGGTGCCTATTTCAAGCCATATAGGAATTTAGTAAGTTTATATACTTTGCTTTCTTAGCCTGCTTCAACAAAAGAGTCGGGTTGATCCATATAAATTTCCTCATTTAGGTCTCCATTTAAAAAAAAGTAGTTTTTACACCCATTTGATGAATTTGTAAATAAAAAATTGCAGCCATAGCAATTAAAAGTCTTATGGATGTAATTCTTGTTAGCGGTGAAAAGGTATCAAACAATTCTAGGCCTTCTAGTTGTTTAAAACCTTTTGCAACTAGCCTAGTCTTGTATTTGTCAATAGATCCATCTGGTTTCAACTTTTTTCTTAAATCCCATTTGCAACCAATAGTTTTACAACCCGGTGGTAAATCAACTAGCTTCCAAGTTTTATTAGAAATCAGTGATTCCATTTCATCATTTACAACCTCTTTCCAAAAAATAGAATCATATGAAGACAATGCTTCTTTCAAAGTGAGTGGGTTATCTCCAACATTAAACACATAAAAATCAGGACCAAAATATTTTTCTACTCTAGCTCTTTTACTTCTTCTTAACTCAAAATCACCAATTTCTTTATTTTTCAAAGTTGAAATAGATAACTAGGTAGTGATAAAATATTTTGTTCAATTCTTGGACCCCACTATTTTTAGAATCAAATGAAAATATATTTTCATGAAAAAAAGCATCACCGGATTCTATTATAATATTATCTTCAAGATTAAAAAATCTATAGGCAATATTATTTGAAGCATAACCAAGAAAAGCACAAGTAGTAGCTTTCTTACCCAGTTTTGTAATCTTGCGATCCATTAGCCTAACAAAGGCTAGACAACCCCAAACTCTTAGATATCCCAAATTTGGCTTGTAACCTTTCCATAATTCAAAAGGTGCTAGTTTATACTTTTTATGAGGCACATGATTCAACAGATAACAAGCAGTCAAAATAGCTTCACTCCATAAATTTAAAGGTGCATGTGACTCAATAAGCATGATATTATTCAATTCAACCAAAGTTCTATTTTTCCTTTCCACTACACCATTAGATGAAGGAGAATAAGGAGGAGTAGTTTCATGAATTATTCCCAATGATCTAACAAAAGAATTAAACTCATTTGATTCATATTCACGGTTTCTATCACTTCTAATTCTTTTTATTTTTCTTCCAAATTGATTTTCAACCTCATGGAGATAAGTTTTGAAATTTTCAAAAGAATCACTTTTATTTTTCATCAAGTAAATATATGTAAATTTAGAAAAATCACCATGAAAGTGTTAAAATATCTATTACCTCCACGAGTTAAAATTCTATCAAGTTCACAAATATCAGTATGAACTAATTCTAACAAATCAATTTTTCTTTCAACTTGAAAATGAGGCTTTTTAGTGATTTTGGCTTTACTACAAGCCTCACACTTTTTAAAATTATTTTTAATCATTGGAATTAATCCTAAACTACTCATGATTCCAACATAACGATCATTAATATGACACAAACGAGCATGCCAAAAATTTGTAAGAAGGCATATAAACAGAAGTTGAAGCTTTATTCAATTCTACATTCAATTTGAACATCCCATCACAAGCATACCCCTTTCCCACAAAAATATCCTTCTTCACAATTACATATTGATCACATTCAATAATATGTTTCAATCCTGCTTTATTAAGAAGAAAACTAGACATCAAGTTTTTTCTCATTGAAAGAGTATAAAGTACATCTTTCAAAGTTAATACCCTTCTAGATGTAAAACACAATTCAACATCTCCCGTTTCAAGCACTTGAGTTTTGTGAAAATCACCAAACATGATGGTTTTGGACTCCTCAAAATGAATATATTTTTTAAACCACTCTTTGTCATAATAGACATGAAAGTTTTCACCAGAATCAACCCACTATTCATCAACACTTTCAACCATGTTTATGTCGATAATCATCCCCACAAAAGGTTCTTCTGTAACATTTGCCTGAGGGTTAGGACCTACGGAATCTGCAAAATCGAGCAATATGCCCACTCTTACCACAAACAAATCTTGATCCCTTATCTTGAACTTGTTGATTTTGTGCTTGGCTATTTTTACCATTATTTTTCTTGGGAGGTCTACCATTATTTTTCTTGAATATTTTCTTCTTAGGCTTCAAAGAAATATTTTGGTGAGTTTCAAGCATTATTTGAAGTAATTAAATTTACCTTCGTTGTGATGTTGCTCTCTTCTTTTTTGTAAAAGTGCATCTTGGCCCCTTGCCTCTCACCATCGTACTCTTCCACTTTCTCATGTAGAGAAATAAGTTCATCATCATCCATGGAGGTGTCATCAACTTTATTAGGATTCTTCTCAGTTAACACATAAGAAACATTGAGAAGACTTAAAGTAGAAAAGTACTTTAGCCTATCATCTTTTGAAATGGTTACCATTGAACCAAAATGGCTTGTTAAGGTCTCCCATCTTGACATCCATGGTTTTTTCAATTGTAGTCATTTTGAATCCCCTTAAAATTATTAGTGAAAAATTACAAAATAACAGAATTACAAGATTACTATTGAAAACAAAATGAAGAAATAAAATCTCTTAAAGGCTGAGGCGCGGATATCTCGCTATCTTTAAAGAGATTCAAACCCACTGCAGTAAATATTTTTCACCGATCCAATAGTAATCCTCTTGACTTGTCCCCGTCAGGATACAACAGCCTAATCAACAAATATAACTCAACAACTCTGGACAAGAGTTGAGTCCAAAGCTCCACAAAAAGAATACCTCCCTTCAACTAATAATAACTCTCTTTTGTGACTAACTTTTTCACTCTATATTTTTCTTGTATGTTGTGTATTCTAAACCAAATGAATGAGGGCAATTAATCCTCATTTACAAAGGAGGAAATGCACCATAAGAAAGAATTGTAACTTTCTATTGCATGGATCTGCCCACTAATGGATATGTTGACCATGTCAATATGCACTTCTTTATTAATATTAATATGCAATACGAACAATGCAATTAGTCGTTAAACTTGAGCAGGCATGCTATAATAAGGTGGCCGGAGTTTGAGCCCCTCCGGCCAGATCTAAAATGAAAAAATTAAACCATCTTAAACACATCTGAATATAGCAACAAAACAACAAAAAATACAAAGTAAAATAACATCAATTTTGCTAGATTTAGAACCGAAAACTCAAACCTCGCCGGAAATGGAAATGTTGGTGTCCTCCGATGTGAGATCGTTTGGTTGTTGTTACCTCCGGTGAGGTTGATCTTTGAGAGGAGCCGACTGTTTTGGTCTGGAAATAATGGTGGTTTCTCGTTGTTTTTGGCTGCTGGTTTCTTGTCGGAAAAGAGGTTGTTGAGGAAGTATGGAGGTTGGAAATGGAGTGAAATGGGGGTCTTTTAGGTTCGGTTTGGCTTTGTTGTTCGAAGGAAGAAGAAGAGCAGTTGGATCTGTTGGGGTTTTGGGTTTTTGTGGCTGGTTTCTGATGTGCAGGAAAGGGTTTTTTGGGTGGTGGTTTGGGAGGTCGTTTGGTGGAGAAGAAAGAATCGGGGTCTGGTAGTTAAGCTTGTCGGGAAAAGTAGAACAAACGAAAAAGGGGTTTTGATTTGGTGGCTCTGGTTTGCTGGTGGTTTTGGTCATTTTGAGTGGTTTGGCAATGGCTTGGTCGGAGAAGGTGGTGGGATTTCGTAGAGAGTGGTGAAATGAGCTTCTTTCTGATGGTTAATGGCTTGGCATTGATCTGGTGAGGGAGAAGAGAGGAGGCAACAGTCTGGTGGTGATTGGTTTCGTCGAAAAAAAGAGGAAAATGAATGGGTTTTTGGGTGGTGGACTCCCCGGAAAATAATGAACAATTAAAGAATATAAGAATTTGTAAATTACACCCCTAAAAATCTTATACACCCCTTAACTTAATGAGCAAGCTATCCTTTAAATAAGAAATTGAAAACCACAATTAGTACAATACCACTATCTTAAAACCGTGGGTCAAAACTACCAGTTAATAAAATATTTGTGCATGAAATCTTATTCATATCAATATGAATTTTTGGACTGTGCAAAATATCAAAATGAATATTAACAAATGTAACAAATAAAATGAATATGAATAAATGTAATGAATGTAACCAGGTGACATGTAAAAAATGCAATTTAACAGAAATAATGATTTTATAAAAAATGAATAAATATTTAAACGTATTCAATCGGCTGTGACAAAATAATATAAACAGAATTAACCGATAAAGATCCTAATACTTTGATAATAAGGATAATTATCAATAAATTGCACTAAAATGACAAAACATGTAATTTGAACTATTTAAAAAATAAAATACTTAAAAAGTATTAACTTTATAAATATCAGACCAAAATTTGGTGTCAACAACTTGCCCCTTTGTTTGATTAGGATCGATGAAAGATATCTTGGTCAAACAAAGTTGGCGAACCCAAATTTGGTTTAATAAACTTTGAACAAAACAAAATGAGATGTTTAGTAGAGCTTTTGAGCAATACTCTACATTCGTCGACGGGGATGGAAAAAATAAACAAAAGGTAGAGATTGATTGTAAACTGAAAACATTTGCATGCCTTCAATACTACTTGAAAAATTGCACAATAAAGGTAGTATACCTCTTTGAAAGGAGGATGATGTGAATAACATGTCACTTTAAACGAGGTGACGACTTAACTTGTCTCTTGAAAGGTAGATGACCCACTTGAATATAGCATGTCACTTTGAACGAGGAGACAACCCAACGGGTCTCTTTGAAAGGCGAACGACCCAACTTAAATATAACATGTCACTTTGAACGAGGTGACAACCTAACGTGTCTATTTGAAAGGCGGACGACCCAATTTGAATATAAAATGTCACTTTAAATGAGGTGACAATCCAACGTGTCTCTTTGAAAGGCGAACGATCCAATTTGAACATAACATGTCACTTTGAACGAGGTGAAAACCCAACATGTCTCTTTGAAAGGCAGATGACTCAACTTGAACATAACATGCCACTTTGAACGAGGTGACAACCCAATGTATCTCTTTGAAGACGAACGACCCAACTGGAATATAATATGTCACTTTGAACGAGGTGACAACCCAACGTATCTCTTTGAAAAGCGGACTACCCAACCTGAATATAACATGTCACTTTGAACGAGGTGACAACCCAACATGTCTCTTTGAAAGGTGGACCATCCAACTTGAATATAACATGTCACTTTGAATGAGGTGACAACCCAACATGTCTCTTTAAACGACGGATGACCCAACTTGAATATAACATGTCACTTTGAATGAGGTTACAACCCAGCGTATCTCTATGAAAGGCGGAGAACCCAACTGGAATATAACATGTCACTTTGAATGAGGTGACAACCGAACGTGCCTTTTTGAAAGGCGGAGGACCTAACTGGAATATAACATGTCACTTTGAACGAGGTGACAACCGAACGTGTCTCTTTGAAAGGCGGATGACCCAACTGGAATATAACATTTTACTTTGAACGAGGTGATAACCCAACGTGTCTCTTAGAAAGACGGACTACCCACCTTGAATATAACATGTCACATTGAACGAGGTGACAACCCAACGTGTCTCATTGAAAGGAGGACGACCCAACTTGAATATAACATGTCAATTTGAACGAGGTGACAAACCAACGTGTCTCTTTGAAAGGCAGACGACCCAACTTGAATATAACATGTCACTTTAGGTGAAAACCCAACATGACTCTTTGAAAGGCGGACGACCTAACTTGAATATAACATGCCATTTGAAAGGAGATGATAACCCAATCTTGAACTTAATATGAATGGTGTATCACAAAATCTGCAATACAATGTTAGTAATAAATATAACAATAATGCAACATAAATTATGCCAACATGGTCTCATATGACCAAGGTATTAATCAATGCAATAATTCAAACTTAATAACATCATGAATAAAAAAATGTCAATTTTAAATGGAATAACAAAATAAAAGTGTCATATTGACCGACATGACAAACCAATTTTAAAAAGCATCATATTATTTGAGATAACAAATTAATTTTTTTAAAATATCATTTTGAAAGGTATGATGACCTAAAAATAAAATTTTAACTATGAAACAGTCCACAAAGTTACTTTGGACAAGTATCAACATGAAACGGTCCAGAAGTTGGTATGTAAATATATCAACAATGAAACGATCCACAAAGTTGATAAGGAAAAATATCAATAATGAAACAGTCCATAAAGTTAGTATGGACAAATATCAACAATGAAACGGTCCACAAAGTTGGTATGGACAAATATGATGTAAAATGATGTCAGTTTGAAGGGTATGACGACCCAAAGTACAATATTAACAATGACACGGTCCACAATGATTTTGGACAAGTATCAACAATGAAACGGTCCACAAAGTTGGTTTGGACAAATATCAACAATGAAACTGTCCACAAAGTTGGTATGGACAAATATTGAAAAGTGGGTTTCATCCCGTTTTTATTTTATGAACAATGAAACATATTTTAACTTGGTTAGCTCCAACAATAGTATTGTACAAAAATTCTTACAATTCTTTCTCTTTCAATTGAGATTGACTTCGAGGTAATTCCTATGGATTCAAGTGGTACCTCAAATGTACTCAAGTAACGACGAGATTTGTCCATCTTCCTATAAACAAAGTCTTTGAACTAGACCTTAAATCATGTTTCAAGTGCCCTCATTACAAATAAAGTTCCAATTTGCACACATATAATGTATTTTGATACGGGAGCATTTGGAAAAACACTCACACTCAGAGAAATGTTCAATGCATGAAATCGTGATACCATAGGCCTGGCCTTCATGTAAATCTCCACTAACGTGAGAACATTTGAAATGAAATCATGTAGGGCTTGTTAATGACTTGTCATGTAGGCTTAGGGACAAGTAGAATAGTCATTTGGGATAAAAGTGACTAAATCCTTTCTTGAGCATTGCACTTAATTGGTGCTTTCAACATTTATTATGCTTTTAGCGTTTGATTCTATTTGTTGTCCCTTCATTTTGCACTTTTGACTCTTTTTGAAGCTTTACTTGTCTGAGCTTTTTCCCTTTTGAATTTTCTCCTTTTTGTTTAGAGCATTCTTCTTCTTTTGTTGAAATTCTACTTGCTTAAACTTGTGGGGATTTTTCAATCCTATCTTTCTTTTGAAGTCATTCTTGTATTTCTGACTTTCAGGAACTTTGATAACTTTTTTCTTTGACAAATTTTGAACTTTGAATCTTTTTTGTAACTTGTACGATTTCAGTGCGCTCAAGAAAGTCAGGCCAAAAGAGGTATAATACTTATAAGCACTGAAAAATGGTATAGGCTAAATAATGTGGTTATCAAAAGAAAAGGCTAAAGGCTCATAGTGGGACATACTGAGGATTTGGTAGGCTTTGAAAGGCTCAAATGGGTCAAAGAAGACCTACAATCATTTTTCAAATCAAACATTACTCAGGATTCGCCTCAACAACATTCAGGTCAGGTTCTAGATCAACAACACAACACAATTGAATTTAATTCAAAACTCACCACACAATGCCCATGAAACAATGATTCTGGTTTTGTTCTAATCTTGATTTTATGCAAGAGAATATTTTCAAGTGTAACAAAAGTATGAATGAGAGGTACCAAAAGAATCCAAGGCTTAACAAAAAGTCAATCCTCTCCATTTCAACAATTATTTTTCATATGCACACTGGAACTATGTTGGCACCAACCAAGCAAAAAATAACATCAAATTTTAAAAAGAATAAAAAAATAAAGAATCTTTTGAATAAAGAATACCGAACTCAATTAGCGCTGCCTACGTATCTCATTGATGAGAATCATGT
Organism: Solanum stenotomum; assembly: GCF_019186545.1. Classification (NCBI taxonomy): domain Eukaryota; kingdom Viridiplantae; phylum Streptophyta; class Magnoliopsida; order Solanales; family Solanaceae; genus Solanum; species Solanum stenotomum. Next base: position 55,130,550 of record NC_064284.1, on the reverse strand, counting down.
TTATGTAGTTCGTTAAGATATGACATAAAACCTATATTTTGAACAACAAATGAAATTTTGAAAGGAAAAATAATTGGAATGAAACACCAATGACCCAAATTGAAAGACAGGCAACCCAAATTTAACAAAAAATATTTTTTGTTATTTAAAGAAAGCTTAACAAGAATGAAGAAATCAGTGAGTCACATTGAAGGGCGGACCACCCAAATTTAACAAAAAATCATTCTTGTTAATTAAAGAAAAAGTAACGAAAATAAAAAATTAATGACTCACACTGAAGGGCGGACAACCTAACTTAAACAAAGTATTTTTTATTAATTAAAGAAAAAGTAACAAAAATGAAAAATGAATGAGTCACATTGAAGGGTGGACCACCCAAACTTTAAATGTCAAACAAACAATCATTTTTAATGGAATGTAAGATAAATAAAATGAAAGATATGTATATACAATAAATGTAACATCATGTACAGAAAGTTAATACAAAAGGTACAAATGAACTCGGAGTGATGCCTCCTAAATTTGGAGTCTGAGCACAACCTTGGTGAAATTTTTGAGGGATTTCCTTAAAAAATGTATGGGGTTACGTCTTGATCACTCTATGTTCTAGATTGCTTTGAGAAATTCCCTTGAATTTCTATTATCTTGTATGATGTATGATAAATGGCTTGTGTAGGGCCTCTCGGGGTTCTATACCCCATGTTACACCTAGGGTCTACCTTGGGTCGTAACAAACTTGGTATTCAAAGCACAAGGTTTAGAAAGGTCCTAGGAAGACACATCGAATAAAGTCTTGTTCATGAGTCTGAAGCGCGCCACATTTATGAATGAGAGGCTATAAGATGTTTAGGGAACTCCACTTCTTTCATTACTCTAAAGTCTGCAATAGAGTTTAACTTTATAATGTCTCTCTCCTAATCCTTATCCGATGCTCTACATGAAATCGACACTCGAAGGGCATACACTAGAAGGAATGCCGGATAGAATGCGAAACACGAAGTTTCTAAAGTTCATGTTTACCCTTTTGCCAAACAAGTGACTAATGCAAAGTTTAGGATTGCTTTTCAACTGTTGGCTCAAGCTAATAGGGAGGTTGCGGTCCCCATGAACCCAAATGTGGGTACGATGACAACAAGAATGAGAGACTTCACTAGAATGAATACACTGGAGTTTTATGGTTCTAAGGTTGACAAAACTCCTCAAGAGTTCATTGATGAAGTGTATAAGGTATTGATAATAATGGGAGTGACACCGGTTGGAAAGGAAAAATTGGCCACTTACCAACTGAAGAGTGTTGCTCAAGTTTGGTTCAACCAATAGAAGGAAGGGAGGGCAGTACATGTGGGTTCTCTCGATATGGAAACGCTTAAAATTGCCTTACTTGATATATTATTTCCACTTGAAATATGTTTTGATGTTCACACAATTCTTTACGTATGATCATACTATGGTTGTCGATCCTAGGGTAAGAATGAGTAAGTTTGTTTCGGTGTGTTTGAAATGGTGGTTAAGGAATGTCGTACAATTAGTGTTAACGATGATATGAACATGTATTTTCTCATGGTTCATTTTGAACAAATTGAATAGGAGAAACTTATGGAAAGATCTAGGGAACTAAAGAAGGGAAGGACCGGTAATGGTAGCTTCTCAGACACAAGGTCCGATGAACATTGCTTTTTTAAGTTTCGACAAAAGGTTTTCTTGTGAAGGTTCCTCCAATGCTCCTCCTAAGTTCAACCAATATAAGACGTTTAACCCTAAGCCTCGAGTAGGAAACAATAGTGGATCTTCATTGCCTACTTGTGCTAAGTGTGGAAAGAAACATGATGGTAGATGCCTAGTTATTCTAAAGAGTGCTTTGATTGTGTTAAGATGGATCACCTGATAAGGGTTTGTCCCTCAATTGCTAAGAATGAAGGAGATAATCGTTGATGGGCTCAACCTAATATTTTTCGGGTTCTAACGGGAGTCAGAAGTAAAACACATTCTATGTAGTTCAGACTCATCATGAGCAATAAGGTTCTTCTGATGTGGTTATCGATATGTTGAAAGTCTTCCAACTTGATGTTTATGTTTTACTTTACCTTGCTGATACGTTGTATTTTGTGAGGCCATATGTGGATTTGACGTTTGATATTCTTTTGGATGTGTTGTTATTCTTTTTCTATCTCTACTCCTGTTGGTGATTCTATTGTGGCAAATAGGGCCTATAGAAAGTGTCCCGTCTCCCCGTCCCATATAGTCACTCATGCTGAGCTTGTAGAGCATGATATGGTAGATTTTGATGTTATTCTTGGTATAGATTTGATAAATTCATGTTATTCTTCCATCGATTATAGAACCCATGTAGTCAAGTTTAAGTTTCCAAATAAACCCATCCTAGAGTGGAAAGGGGGAAATTTCTATGCCTAAGATTTAGTTTGTTTCTTGTGCTAAAATAAGAAAGATGATTTCTAAGGGTTACATAAATCATCTTGTTTAGGTTAGGGATAAAAATTTCGATATTGACCTTCCTCCAGATATGCAACCTATATCTATTCATCCTTACTGAATGGCTCTAACAGAACTTGAGGAATTGAAGCAGTAGTTGAAAGATTTGTTGGATAAGGGTTTCATCTGATCGAGTATCTCTCCAGGCGCTTCTTGATGAGTCGGAGATTTGGACTCATTTAGGGCTTTATTTACATAGATTTAGTGTCCTCAAATGCTCATTTAGTGCCAATAACTAATGTAAAACCCTTGATTTACAGGTATATGGATTGAGGAACAAAGCAAGGACGCTAATTTGCAAAAAGTAACAAAGCGAGCTGAAAGAATGAAGAAAAGTAAGCCTGGTGATCGCCAAGTCTATTTGGCGAGTCGCCGAATAGCTACTTGATTGCCTAAGGTTCCAGTGTGCCAAGCCATGAAGGAAAGAACCAAGTTGGCGAGAGAAATGAGCAGTCGTTGGATCACCGAGGGATTCCGCGATGAATTATTGGATCACCCAAAGTTACAGAACTTGAAGATGCTGAATACCTAGGCAAAAAGGGAGATAAAAATGACCAAAGGGCGGCTCGCCGAGAGACTCGGCCAGGCCGACTTACTACGCCGAGTGGCTCTTCGCAACATATTTTTGGCGACTATAAATACATTTTTGAACATTTAGTTTAGTATCAATTTAATAGTATCTGAGTTCATATTATTATTTTTTAGAGTTTTGAACTGGGAGACAAGTTTTCTCTAGTCTTTTCCTAAGCTTTGGAGAATTGAAGTTTTTCACTTTCGAGAAATTGGAAGCGGATCTTTGTTATTATTCAAATTGGAACATTGTAAGGGAGAAATCAATCTTACCCTATGGATGGAAACTCAATTTGGTAATGATTTTTGTTTTTTTATAATGTCTAGCTAAAACCACAATTCTTGGGGTGTGATTATGGGCTGATTTAGTTTATGGATATTGCTAATTGTTAGTTTAAATGCTATTTAGAAGTGAGTTCAATCATTAATTGTGGTTTAATTTAAGAATTGTAGTTGCAAATGCAGTTCTACCCTTGTGTTTTTGGCTTGCTCGAGAGAGATGTTTTAAAACTAAGCTTATTGTATGATGGTCGGTGGGTATTAGGTGGACATGGGTTTAGCTCAAGAGAGTGAATCCTAAACTTAATTCCACATATTCAGGTCGAGGGAGTAAATATACTAAGGTGTGGGATGTCCTTATTTTGCATGTTGGTTGATGTTTGAGAGAAATCAACTTGATTCGGGGTAAATTCTTCGAGAGAAAGTTTATCTGCTCTATAGCCTAACTTACTCACTAATATTTTGCTATTTTCTAATATTTGCAATTACCCATTTGTCTATATTAGCCTATAATCGAATCACATCCCAAGAACCCGTCTCATTATTGTTATTTCGTATTGTTTACCGCTGTTTGTAGTTGATAATTCCAAACCAAACCCCCACATTTGACATTCCTGTCACCCCCTAATTTGAATTATGTTCTTATTCGATAAATTCTATTCCTATGATTGATTTGAATACGCTCATACTTTCCATGTGACTCTCTAACACGTACCGCTCCATGTGGGATTCAACCCTAACTCATATAGTTGGGTTTTATACTGACTAGCGATCGTTAACACTTAGAATTGGATGAAGTGTTCTTGAAACGTTAATCAAAATGGCGCCGCTGCAGGGGAGTGGTGTTGTTTGAGTTTTTTTTGGTGAAGTTGAATTTTGTTCTTTTTAGTCCTAGTTGAATCTTCTTATATTTTTTTTAGTTTGTGTTGTTTGAAACAGAAGATATGAGTGTCAACGGAAGGAATGATAGCCAAGTGGGCCACCAAGATGTCATCGACAATCTCAATGATGTCAATGAGCCGAATGCTAATGACCCTAATCTTGTGGGTGGACTTGGTGCCATTCGCTTGCTTCCGGCTGAAGGGAACACTGTTTTCCACATTACAAGCACCATGTTGGAGCTCTTGCAATTGAAAGGGCTGTTTGGTGGGTTGGCTCATGAGGATCCTCATGAGCATATAAGGAACTTTGTTGATGTTTGTGGGCCGTTCTCCTTCCAGAACATATCCCAAGAGTCTGTCCGGTTGAGGTTGTTCCTATTTTCCCTAATGGGAGAAGAATGTAAGTGGTTGCCTGATTGCCAAGAGACTCCATCACTTCGTAGGAAGAGCTTGTCACCGCATTTCAAGTGTGATTTTTCCGTCCTTCAAAGATGATGACACTTAAGGACAACATGCAGAGTATCAAGCGTTTGGAGGGTGAGCCAATCCATGAAACTTGGCTAAGATTTAAGAAGTTGGTGCTATAATGCCCAACTCATGGTTTGCCCGACAACGTTTTGCTGTAATACTCTTACCAAAGCCTTGATTCAGTCAACAAGGGAGTAGCTGATCAACTTTCTCCGAGAGGTTTGATACAACAACCTTATGTTATAGCAGCCTAGCTCTTGGGCGGTATGACCAAAATTAACCGGGCGTGGTGAGAAAGACTATCAAAGATACTTCATCCAGTACTAATCATCAGTGATCATTTAGTAGTAATATAACCCAACCAAGGGTTGGGGTCGAATCCCAATGGAGTAGTTTTTCTTTTAAATTAGAAAATGAAACTTTGACACAATCCCTTTAATGTTATGATTATGTTTTGCCAATTTCAATCCAACTTCACGAATAAACACAAATTAAACAAACACTAGAGTAGAACTTGGGGAATTGACCAGCCAATTGTCAAATTTTACTTTAGAGGGTGAATGTTGATACAAATAGTAGGTTATGTTATTGTGGGTAGGTCGGGCCATATATAAGATAACTTTCTCTCGAACAATTACCTTTTCTATGACGAATTCTCTCGAACTTCATCACTAATAGTAAGGTTCCCAACCCTTTGTCCTTATCAAATCCACTCTATCGAGCTAGATACTAATTTCACTCTCTCGAGCTGAAATTCGGGTAACCCACTACTAAGGATGCTAAGAGTGCTGCCTAGGTTTTGTGCTTCTCTCTCGATCAAGCTCACAATGCAGAATCAATTACACTAAATATGCAAAAAAAAACTTCAAAACGCAGTAATAGTTTAGACCCACTTCAAATTAACCTCCCTATTTGCATTTCAACAATACCCACTTAGCAAACCTTCAACAGTTGGCTTCATGGTCAAAACCCCAATAGAAGGGTTTTAGCCACCCATATCAAAAGTAGAAAAATTCAAATCAATTTTTCTTCCCATAAGTGAATACAGAAAAATGAGAGTTTTTTATGAAGAAATCAACAAAAAATCTTCTTGATTACAAAATCTTTAAGAATATTTCAATAAAAATCTCTCTCTAGAGCCTTTCGGGGTATCCTCTCTCTCAATTGTTTTGTTCACTCATATCTGAATACCTTCTTTCCTCTCCAAAAATAAAGATAAATAAGTCTAATGTGTGACTGTAGCTGACCATTCGGCCAGGTTAGTCGGATGTCACCGATAGGTTGGGGACGCGTCGATCGTTCTTTATCTCTCCTTCAGTTTTCACTCTTTCTTGGTTCAGCTACTGTAACTTTACGCGATACAAAATGGGATCTTCGAAAACTTCTGCGAATCGCCTTCTGTCTATTATTTCGCTCAGAAGGGTGTGTTCAGATCTTCTTTATCAATCTTTGACGACCTGATTGTCCTTCACCGAATAGATTGGCGTCACGCCAACTGGCTCTGCTGCTCGCAGAAAATTCCCTGAATTTAGCTCTAGCATTCTGTAACTTTTGGCGGTATCATGGTTGTTCGGCGATCCGCCAAAAGCTCTTTTCTATTGCCAACATGGTCACCTCTTCCAGGGATTAGCTCAATAGAGCATTAGGTGAGACTATGGACATTTGGCGACTCTCCCAATGGTTTGGGCGATCTTTAGGCCTTCTCTTCTTCGCTCTTTCAGCTACCTTGTTCCTTTTTGTCAAGTAGTGTCCATGCTTTGCTTCAAACTCCAAATACTTGAAACTTAAGGATTTACATAAGTTATTGAGACAAAATATGCAATTAAGGACACTAAATCTATTAAAATCAAGCCGTAAATGAGTCCAAATTGTGGACTCATCAACACCCACAACTTAAACTTTTGATTTTCTTGAAGTAAAAATCAAGTTCGACAGTTCAAAAAGGATATCTCGAACAGAGCTACACAAGACTTAATTTACTCATGCGAAGATCAAATGTGCACTTAAAGTTTCAAGTTGTGACACACCATTATCGAAGAATCTCAAGCTCCCTATACTTGCTTCGAATGCAAGTTCAAGCTCAACAAAGAAAATCAAATTCCCTCACACAAAGAAATGATTCCATATTCACACACAATGGTTCGACTATTTAAAGTTCCAAAATCAAATGCAATGCTCCCACTCACAAAGAAGGACACAACACATGCTTTCACCTATAGGTTTGCCCGTATTTTCCAATAGACAATTGTTTCATCTCAGTCAAGATCAAAAAGGTCTTTTCAAGGCTTGTAATGGGGCTGAGTGCAAATGTATGGTCATTTAGGCTCAGTAACTTTCACCCTCATGAAATGTGGTGCTCACAACACTTCCTTTCCTCTTCTTTTATCATTATCTTTAGTGCTCAGAAGTCATTCCATTATTCACTTTCCATGGATTATTCGGGAAACCATTTCTTTTGTGCTTTATTCCACAACTTTTTCATTCTTATTCTTTTTCTTTGTTTTCTTTCCTTTCTCTCTTTTTTTTATATGGAGCGGTTCCATTTTTCTCAAAATCATGGGTTAAAGGAAACTTTTCTGGCACTTCTTGACTAACCTTCACTTATCACTACACCCCCAACTTAGGCTTTTGGCCTAAGTTGGCTAGTCAATCAACCACAAATCACGGGGATTATGGGTAGTGGATTTTAAGAAAGGTCATGTTTTCAATAAAGTTTCATCCAAAGAAAAGTAAGGCTCAAGGGGTGTTCAAAAGAGGTTCACACACTCACAAGGTAGGCCACAAAAGAGGTATATGTCAAATTGGCTCACACTCTTCGCAGTTGCCTAAGATCATATCAAGAGATAGCTTTACTTAGTCCACCAGACCATAGGGGCAAATTCTAAGTGTTATCATGCATGGTTCACAGTAAGCTCATCACACAAGGCATCGACACCAAAGTCAAACAAGACTCCACACTTTCGCTAATATGTAACGTTCATCAAAAGAGACTTGATTCGGTAATTGGCTAATCACAACGAGATGAAAAGAGTTCACATATTGCCTATGCAACTTCATTTGTTCTCATCATAGCCACACATGCATGCTTGTTCAATTATGAATACTATTCAAGTCATCGGTATTGATCAAAACCGATACTCAAATTTCCAAAAGAAAAGTCTCTTTCAACACAGGTACGGGGCTGTGAAACAAGAAGGAGGTTCGCTGAGGTTAATGAGTGAGGACCACACCCCCAATAAAAACATTTCACATTGTCCTCAATGTGGGTAGAGAGCGGACATTTACCGAAATTTAACATGAAATATGAATAGTAACAGTATGGAGAAATGAAAGCAATTTAGGGTGTCAATAAGTAAAGAAGGGTAACGAGAAATCTTCACTAAATGCCCAGATGGCGATGGAATGAAATGGTCGCTAAGTGCTTCGGCGATGCACCGAATGTTCTTTAGATCGCCCTAAGTTCCAGTAAGTCGCATTCCCAGAGAAGGCAGATTGGCGAAGATGTAGTGGATCACCCAACATCTCGACGATCCGTATAATGAACTTGAAGCATCGCCGGTCGATCATTGAGGAACATTGTCCGCTTTGATTAGAAAGGGCAAGAAAAAATGGGTCGCCTAAACGCATCTACGATACACCAACTGGTGGAGGTGTCCCGCCGAATGTTCCAGAGTCGCAGTCTCAGTTTTTAGATCCATAAGGCGAGCCAAGTCGTGATTACCTAAATAGTTCAGTGACTCACGAAGAAGACTTTTTTCTCACTCATGATCCCTACTCCTACAAAATTATTACACACATTATTTAAAACACTAACACTTTGGTTGCCTCCCAAGAAACGCCTTATTTAATGTCGTGGCACGACGTGGAAATTCTTTCAAGCATCTTCCAGGTACACCACCTCAACCAGAGAAATCTCCTGGAATTCTCCAAAGTATAATTTTAAGCGTTGCCCATTCACCTTAAATGCAGGCCCCTCTTGACCCTCGACTTCTATGGCACCATTGGTGAGTACTCTTGTCACTCTAAATGGTCCTGACCATTTGGACTTGAGCTTTCCTGGAAAGAGTCTAAGTCGGGAATTGTATAGTAACACCCAGTTTCCCAGTTTAAACTCCCTCTTAAGAATTTTAGCATCATGCCATTTATTTATCTTTTCCTTGTACAGGGGCTGAGCTTTCATAGGCTCTGAATCTGAATTTATCCAATTCGTTTAACTGCTCCACTCTCCCCCTTGATGTCTTTGTCCAGTCCAGATTTAAAGCTTTCAATGCCCACAACGCTTTGTGTTCCAACTCGACGGGTAGATGGCAAGATTTACCAAAAACTACTTGATACGGAGACATCTCAATAGAAGTTTTCTATGCGGTGCGATACGCCCATAGTGCGTCATCCAACTTTCGGGACCAATTAGTCCTATTTGCATTCATTGTCTTATCCAAAATGCTTTTGATCTCCCGGTTTGACACTTCAACTTGACCACTTATTTGGGGAAGATACATTGTTGCTACTTTGTGTTTCACCCCATATTTATTCAATGCAGCTGAGAACCATTTATTACAAAAGTGTGATCCTCCATCGTTAATAGTGGCTTGTAGAGTCCCAAACCTTGCAACACTTTTTCCTTCATTGTTTGAAAGAGCTAAAACCTCTACCCATTTGGAAACATAATCCACAGCCACCAAGATATATTTATTTCCAAATAAGCTCACAAATGGACCCATAAAATCGATTCCCCATACATCAAATAGTTCCATTTCAAAATTGGCGTCAGAGGCAACTCATGCCTTTTGGACACTCCACCTTGCTTTTGATATTGCGTGCACTTCTTGACAAACTCATGAGCATCTTTGTATAGAAACGGCCAGTAGTACCCACTTTGCAGAACTTTAGCTGTTGTTCATACACCACAATGATGACCTCCAACCGGCGAGGCGTGGCAAGCATGCATGATCTCAACAACTTCTTCATCCGGAACACATTTTCTAATTATATGGTCAGCACATTCTCTAAATAAATATGGTTCATCCCAAAAGTATTTCTTAACATCGAACATGAACCTCTTTTGTTGGTAGAAATTCAGTTTGTTTGGCACTACTCCACACACTAAGTAATTTGCAATATTAGTATACCAAGGGGGTTATGTGAGGGTTACCACGAATACCTGTTCATCGTGAAAAATATCCTTTATGTCGATCTCCAGCTCGTCATTCTCCCTGCCTTCCAATCTTGATAAGTGATCAGCCACCTCATTTTCACAACCTCTTCTATCTTTGACCTCAAAGTTGAATTCTTGCAATAAAAGCACCCTTCTTATCAATCTTTGTTTGGCGTCTTTCTTTGCCATTAGCTAACTCAATGCAGCATGATCATTGTGAATAATCTCTTTTTTACCTAGCAAGTATGCACGAAACTTCTCAAACGCATAAACCACTGCAAATAACTCTTGTTTGGTAACTGTGTAGTTACGTTGAGCACTGTTTAAAGTTTTGCTTGCATACTAAATGGGATGAAAATGTTTATTTCGTGGCTGTCCCAACACTACGCCTAATGCCATACCGCTTGCATCACACATCACTTCAAATGGCTCTGACCAATCATGATTAGTGATGATAGGAGTGGAAATCAATTTTTCTTTCAGGCATTTGCAAACTACCATACAAGCATCATCAAAGTGGAATTTCACCTCTTTTTCCAAAAGTTTGTATAGAGGAAGTGCAATCTTTGAGAAGTCTTTAATGAACCTCCTATGAAATCCGACACGTCCCAAAAAACCCCAAACGCCCTTTACTGAAATATGTGGCAGTAATTTCTCGATTACTTCAATTTTTTCCTTGTCTACCTCCAGCCCCTTTTGTGATACTTTGTGACTAAGCACAATTCCTTCCTTAACCATGAAATGACACTGTCCCCAATTTAGGACTAAATTTGTCTCAACACATCTTTGGAGAATTTGTCCTAAGTGCTATAAGCATTCTGCAAATGTGTCACCCACAACTGAGAAATCATCCATAAATACTTCCATTGAGTCTTCCACCATGTCAGCAAAGATGGATAACATGCAACATTGGAACGTAGCCGGAGCATTACACAATCCGAATGGCATTCGTTTGAAGGAGAAAGTACCATAAGGGCAGTAAAATGTTGTTTTCTCTTGATCATCCGGAGCAATGGAGATTTTGTTATAGCCAAAATACCTATTCAAAAAGCAATACCACCCTCTCTCGGATAGTCGGTCAAGTATTTGATCCATAAAGGGCATGGGGAAATGATACTTTTCAGTCCATGAATTTAGCTTCCGATAGTCCATCTAAACTCTCCAACCTGTCACCGGTCACATAGATACAAGATCCCCCTTGTCATTAGGGACAACCGTGACTCCTTTTTCGGTACACATTACACCAAACTGACCCATTTGCTATCTGCAATAGGGTAGATCACTGTTGTGTCCAACCACTTTATTATTTCCTTTTCACCACCTCTTGCATTAGCGGGTTTAGTCTTCACTGATGTTCAACACTCAGTTTACAATCGCTATCAAGTTGAATTTTGTGAGTGCATATGCCTGGAGGGATGCCCACTATATCTTCAATAGTCCAACCGATGGCTTTTATGTGTCTTCTCAGTACTTCAAGGAGCAATTTTACTTGCCAATCAAATAAATTGGCTGCTATAATCACCGGTAAGGTGTTATTTGCACCTAAGAAAGCATCCCGGAGTTGTTAGGGTAGTACCTTCAGCTCGAGATATGGTGGTTCTTTGGTTGATGGCTTGACGGGAGGGCTCTCTCAGTTTTTTAACTCGATGTCCAATTTCATTGGTGTCTTTGTAAATCTCCCCATGTTTGAAAATGCGTCTACCACTTCATCTTGGCCTTGAACCTCAAACTCTTCATCATTAGCCAACACAAATTCAAGTGGTTCTTTGCTGCACATCAAATGGTTAAAACTAGCCACTGCCTCATCAATCATATCATCAGTTGAGATTACATGAACGTCACTCGGGTGTTTCATTGATTTGCACACATCAAAGGTGACTTCATCTTCATTAACCCAAAATTTTAGCTCCCCGCTCTCAACATCCACCAATGCTCTCCCACTTGCCAAGAATGGCCTCCCCAAGATAATAGGAATCTTGCCATCTATGTCACAGTCAAGTATGAAAAAATCGGCCGAAAAAATAAATCGGTCGACCTTAACCAAAATGTCATAAAGTATTCCCACTGGGTGTTTGATCGATCTGTAAGCCATCAAGAGTCTCATAGTTGTAGCCTGCAGTTCAGCCAACCGGAGTTGTTTATAAATAGCATAAGACATTACATTAATACTTTCTCCCAGATCGCATAAGGCTTTTGCGAACTTGAGCATGCCAATAGCACACGGGATAGTGAATGCTCCAAGATCATCTTTCTTTTCGATCAGCTCCTTCGTCATAACACACTACAACTGTGAGAGACTTTGATCGTCTCAAAATCCAAGCTCCTATTTTTGTGACTAACTCCTTCATGAATTTGTAACCTGGAATTTCCAACAATGCTTCAAATTCGAGGGAGATTAATCGATAAGATCTTGAATACCGATAAAAACTTCTTGAACTTCTCATCCTTATTATTTTTCTTGAGGCGTTGAGGAAATGGAGGAGATATTTTAGGTAAAGGTTGGTTGGCTTTTAGGCATGGCTTGTGCCTTTCCTCTTCACTTTACGACTCCTTTGTAATGTCATGAGGAATGGTTATCTCTTCTTCCTCTGTATATTTGCCTTCATTCCGAGTGTACTCTTTTTCATTACCTGTCACACCACCTTTTACTTCTTTTCCGCTCTGAGTGACAACGGCCAGTCCTTTATCTTCATCATCTGTCACCATATTTTGTTTCAATTGTATTGAAAGTAAACTCAATTGAACTTCAAGGACTTTGATTGCATCTGCGTGCGAGTTTACTTTATTGTTCAAGGATGAGAAGTTGGCTTTTATCCCTTTCCATTAATCATCCGAGCCTTCAACTTTATCAAGAATGCGTGAAAGAAAATTATTCACGCGGGGACTACTTGCACCTCCCCTTGATTTTGGGCTCTGACTTGAGGGAGTGTGGTTCTCTTCATATTCATCCTCTCTTCTCTAATACTCATTTTTCTCGGAAAAATCTTGGTGGCATCTCCTTTTCTCAACTTCCTTATAATGGTTCCAACCTTGATTTCCACTTCGCTACAAATAGCGTGGGTAGAAACCCTCCTCACTTCATCTGGAGTTCCAACCTTGATTCTCCCCAGGCTTTGAATAGCTTGAGAACGAACCCTCCTCAACTGTGAACACTCCACAAGTTTCCTTCATGTGTTCCTGCAGAACTTCCATTTGGGTCAACATCTTTTTGATATTTTCATCCCCCTCTTTCTCTTTATCCAGTTGCTCTTATGTTAATCTAAAATGAAATGGAGAGACTTGATCCTCTTTGATGTACCACACTTGGTTTATTCTTGTCATGTCATCTAGAAGAAATGAGCTACCTCAAACGATTGCAACATTATTTCTCCTCGTACCAACTGATCAGCCACTCCTTTATTAATTGAATCAAGGCTCCAGTATAAATATTGAAGTAACAAATTGTTTGGCAGCCCATGAGTTGGGCATTTAAGCAGGAGCTTCTTGAATCTTACCCATGTTTCATGGAGCGTTTCCCCCTCCCATCGCTTGAAACCTTGAATTTCATCACTAAGTTTCATCATCCTTGTTGGAGGGAAGAATCTTGTGTTAATTGCTATAACCAGCTCCTCCCATGATGTGATGGAATTGTTTGGTAACTCGGTCAACCACTTATTAGCTTCTTCCTTTAAAGACAAGGGGAATAACCACTGCCAAATTGACTCTTGCGACATACTTTTGAATGAAAAAGGGTTGCAAACCTCTGTAAAGTTTCTCACATGCTCGTTCGGGTCTTCGTGATCGAGACCTCCATATAGTCCCCTCAATTGGAGAAGGTGCAGAGTTGTGCTAGTGACTTCAAACATCGCATTCCCATCCGTTTGTGGGATGCATATTACACTCATTCCACCCGATTGATCCGGGTTGTAGACACTATTGATGTCGTGTATACCATCATGATGAACTGCTTGACTATCATTCATCTCTTCCTCACTAATGTCCACTTCTATGTGGTCCAGCCAACACTTACACAACGTAGCCAAAACCAATTTAACTACAACCAACAAATTTGTGAGTGACAAACCTTCAATCAAAGAATTCTAAGTAATGCTACTCCCCGGCAGTGGCGTTATTTTCATATACGTTATCAAAGATACTTCATCCAATACTAAGCATCACCGATCGTTTAATAGTAATATAACCTAACCAAGGGTTTGGGTCAAATCTCTAAGAAAATTTCAATAAAAATCCCTCTCCAGAGCCTTTCGTGGTATCCTCTCTCTCAATTGTTTTGTTCACTAGTTTCTGAATACCCTCTCTCCTCTCCAAAAATCAATTTAAATAAGTCTAATGTGTGACTGCTATAGACCATTCGGTGAGGTTAGTCGGATGTCGCCGATAGGTCGACGACGCGCCGATCATTCTTTATCTTGCCTTCAGTTTTCACTCTTTCTTGGTTCGGCTACTGTAACGTTAGGCAATCCAAATCGGGATCGCCGAACACGCGAATCACCTTCTGTCTATTAATTCTCTCATAAGCATGTGTTCAAATCTTCTTCAGCAATCTTTGGCGACATGATTGTCCTTTACCGAATAGATCGGTGACACGCCAACTAGCTCTGCTGCTCGCCGAAATTTCCCTGAATTTAGCTCCAGCATTTTGTAACTTTAGGCGGTATCATGGTTGTTCGGCGATCCGCCGAATGCTCTTTTCTATCGCCAACGTGGTCACCTCTTCCAGGGCTTAGCTCAATAGAACATTAGGCGAGACTATGGACATTCTGTGACTCGCCCAATGGTTTGGGCGATTTTCAGGCCTTCTCTTCTTCGTTCTTTCAGATGCCTTGTTCCTCTTTGTCAAGTAGTGTCCATGCGTTACCTCAAACTCCAAATACCTAAAACTTAAGGATTTACATTATTTATTGAAACAAAATATGAAATTAAGGACACTAAATCTATTAAAATCTAGCACTAAATGAGTCCAAATTATGGACTCATCACATGGTACACCCGTAAAAATAAGGTCTCCCCTCTCACTTTTAAATTAACAAAGGAGCAACTTGAGAAAGATCAAGAGAGGGACCAAAACATGGCAAAGATCATGACCTAAGTTGACATTTTGTCCAAAAAATTTATGGGTGCTGGTGCTAGGAGTGTTAATGCTGTGGGTGTTGGGTATGTCCACCCCGAAGAGGCCAAGTTTGAAGCGTTGTACAAAGTGAAAGTGAACTTCCTAGCTAACCAAGGAGGTGGTTATCATGAAAACTACCCGAGGCAGGGTGGTAACCAAGGTTGGAACAAGGATGAAGGCTGGAGAGATTGTGATAGAGAGTGGAAGGATCGTAACCCCACTTGGAAGGAAAGAGATGGGGAGAAGGATAGGTATGTTCCTCCCCACGAGTGTAAAAAGCCAAAAGATTCTGAGGGTGGCCGGTCTGAGCATATGCTCTCTCATATTCTCAACAAGGTTGAAAGGTTCGATAAAATTTTGAAGGAAATAAAGGAAGATGTATCGACCCTTAGCCAGACGGTTACCTCATTCCATCTCTATCAAGCAGTTGGAGACCCAAATGGGTCAAATTTCTTCTCATTTAAACCCTATATAACAAGGGGGGTTGCCTAGTGACACTATGGAAAACCCCAAGAATGAAGTTTGGGTGGGGACTTGCGTCATGCCACGACATTAACTAAGGCGCTTTTTGGGAGGCAACCCAGGTTTTTATTTGATTTCTTTTTGCTTTTTAAAATAATCGTGCGTTAATTTTGTAGGTTGAAATGTAGAATGTGTTTGAAAAGTGAAGGTTGGCTAGCAAAATGCCTAGTCGACGATCCTGACTAGGACCGCCGTTGGACTCAAGAAATTAGAAGATGGAGTCTATAAAAATCGGCGGGCCATGGACAAATCGGTGTGTCACCGAACAGGTCAGCGATCCCGACTTTGTCCGCTGTTTGGACCCCCACATTAACGGGAGGTCCTGTAAAACTCCGCGAGGTAAGTGACCACTCAGCGTGTCACCCAGTGGTTCCGCGAAATAAAATAACATCGCCGAAGGGCGAGAACTGGATGGTTTTATAAGGCCAAAGGTTTAAAATTTCAAACACTTTCACATTCCCTCACTTTTTAACTTCACAAAATCACGCCCGAAATCTATATTTCCTATATTCTCGTATTTTCTTGCTTTTTGGTCGTTGATCCTGTATTTGGAGTTGGATACTTTGCCACCTAACATTTCAATTTATACATTCGACATTAAAGGTTGGTTTTTCGAACCACAAAACTCATATTGAGCGGTTAAACTCATTTGCAATTGTTTTGTTCGTAATGATGTGTGCTGGGCCTCTCCAAATCCGTATTTGTGTGCTTTCCTGACTATTTTAATTTCGATATTGAGCCGTAGTTGCCATAGTTGTTAATTTCCCAAGTTGCATGCTTAAAATTGATCATAAATTGTTGGGTTGTGCTTGATTGTTGATTGGGTCTAGTTGGGTGAAGTCTGAGTAACCCAAATTGTGCTAAATGACATGTTTTGCCCAATGATGGAGTGTTTGACGTCATTCTTAAGGGCTAAGTCATCAAATGGACAATTTTGGCCAAACCGGGGAAGTTTGACTACCCCGGTTGTATGGGTTGTATGGGTCTTATGGGTCTGAGTCTAATTGATTAAATGTATGGTTTGATTATGGTTTCGAGGGCTACGGGGATGATTTTGGAAGTTGGGGTAAACAATAGTCACATTGGGCAGTTTGGCGAGTTGGGTCGAGCTCGCTGAACCACTCGACGGTTAACCAAACCCCCTAGATAGCCTTTAATTTCATGCTTATATTGAGTTGGGTTCTTTAACTTTTGGCGAGAAGCCTGAGTTCGCCGAGTGCACTTGGTGACTCGCCAAATGTCTTCTTTTATTACCCTTTCTACGCCCCTAAGTCCTAAAATACACTGTAACTTTTGGGGGAGTTGTCTGCGCTCGCCAAATACTGTCGATGATTTATCAAAAGGCCCCTCCCATCGCCGACATGCCAATTTTTCTGGAAATTTTTGAGCCAATCCTTTTGGTGACTCGCCAATCGGTTCGGCGAGTTTGTCTGCACTATGATTTCTGTGATTTTTCTTGAAATGTTTCTAACTTTCTATGAACTTTTTGCAGATACGACTAGAACCAACTTGGACATTTCACCCATAAAAGATCACATTACATAGTGATTAATGAAGGGGAAAGCAATCCTCCTAAAAAGGGAACGACGTCAGCTCCAAAGGAAGGCAAGGGCAAGGGCAAGAAACACATATCTGAGGTTCTGGAGCACAACTCCAGTAGCGAGGAGTCCTTTGACTCCCAAGCTGCATTCTCTGAGCCGAATGACGACCAACCTCTACAGTCTCGAAGGGCAGAAAGCCATGCTAAGTCTCGCCCAAACTGGTCGAGAGATCTAGAGGCCTCCCCTTCGGCAATTGATATAGTGCCAACTCCGACATCGACTGTTGTTCCAGAGCCACCAGTATAGGGTCCTCCTCCCCAACTACTCAATAGACTTAAAGCCGAGGGATTGAGGATGATTCTGGAAGAAAATCTATTGTCTACGGAAGGTTTAGTAGGCATATATTCTACTGTGAGGGACACTCTATAGTTTCACAGGTTTGAGCAGTTCACCAGGCCCAGAGTCCCCTATATTCCTAATGGGTCTGGAAGTTCTACACTGCATACGATGAATTAGTTCCCAAGGGAAAGAAAAAGGCCAACACTTTCAGACCGGTAGAGTCTGTCTTGGTACAGGGGATAGTAGTGAGATGTAACCTCGATCAAGTCAACACTATATTAGAGAGAGGGTAAATCTTTGACTAACCAAATTTAGCTACCACTACGACTCTCTTGGATGATCTCAAATGCTGGCTTGCTCCCTTCATCTCTGACACCACCCCATGGTCGATTGAGGAAAGAGCTCCGATTAAGAAGAATGAGCTGAATGTAGCTGCGCGATACTAGTTTGGATTCATCAACATCTCCATTATGCTATCCCAGAATGAATCCATCCTTATCCATCCTAAGGTGGACTGCCTTGGGTCGATCATATCCCGGAGAAGCGTCGACTTGGGACTCATCATCGAGCAAGAGATGGCCATAAGAGCCAAGAAGTGACAGACATTCCTTCCATTCCCGGTATTGATTACACAGCTATGCCGACGTGCTCGAGTTCCTCGTGAAGAGTCGAGGGATATTGAGGTCACTCTCACATTCTCCACAGACATCTGGCGTATAGAGGCCGAGCACACTCGGGAGGAGGCAGACATGAGGAGAGCAGCTCCACTGGACGCATCCTCAGAGGTTGATGTTGAGACGATACCTGCAGAGGCACCTTTGCCTACTTCGGCCTCCGGGACTTCAGGTACACATGCTTCCACTTCCTCCCAAGCTTCTGGTGCTTCTACAACTTCCTAGCCCACCAAGATTACTCATGCCATCATCCTAAAGATGTGGCACTTAGCCCATTTTGCGGATGTGAGGGCTACCCGATTGGATGTTGCGATACCGTGGATGATTGAAAGGGCTATCCTAGCTGCACTTACACCCCTTTGAGCATCTATTGACACTTTCACAACGAGAGTTGAGATTTCTGAGAGTAGACTGGGGCGACTTCAGAGGTGATGGCTTTAAAAGCTGAGGTTGCTGATTTGGGAAAGGATGTGGACTACTTGAAGTCCACAAACTTCACTTCACTTCTGGAGGCAACTAATGATGTGGATGCCCCGACAACTTCTAAGATTCCTTCGGCCACCACCGAAGACATACATATAGATGATATAGTAGCTGATGAGTCGGAGGCACAGACCGACGAGAAGCAGATAGAGGTGCCAGAAGAGACCATCCATGGAGACCTGCCAGACCTAGAAGAGACAATTGTACAATTGGTGATTCAGACATCACTGACAGAGACGTCCATGGCAGACACTAGTGGAGCCAGTGATGCTGATGTGACATCAGACACTGATGCCCCGACAAATGGAGTGACTGTGTAGACAGGACCCCTCTTTAACTACCTCTTTGTCACTTTTATTGATTTTTAGTATTTTGTTGCATTTGAGGACAAATTGCCTTTATTTGTGATGGGGTGAGGTATTTCCATACCTACCTCTTGTGATTATTATTTTTGCTTATATATTGGGTTTTTGTGATGGAAATTGTGTTTTGACACTGTGTTGTGGATGTTTGAGCTTATGACTCCTTGTTTTAAATACAATTGGTTTTTGACCCTTCTGAAAAATCTTACCACATTTTGTTTTATTTATTGTGGCTATTCTTGTGTAAATTTTGAGTGTCGATTTTGAGCAATACCGATGACTTGAATAGTGCTCTTAATGGAACAAAAATGAACGTGCGGCCACGATAAGGCCAAATGAAGTTGCATAGACAATATGTGAACTTTTTGCATCTCATTGTGACTAGCTGGTTATCAAATGGATTCTCTTGTGATGAACATTGCACGGTAGCGAAAGTGTGGAGTCTTGTTTGATATTGGTGCCAATGCCTTTTGTGATGAGCTTACCGTGAACCTTGTGTTATGACACCTAGAATTTACCCCGTTTGTCCGGTTGACTAAGTGGTGCAAGCTCTTGAAATGATCTTAGGCAAAAAATTTAAACTGTGAAACAAGTTGATAATATACCTCTTTTGTGGTCAACTTCTGAGTGTGTGAACTTTGCTTGAAACCCTTTTTAAGCCTTACCCTTTTCTTGGAAGGAACTTGATAAAATTGTAACCTCTCTTTGTCCATTCACCCATAATCCTCATGATGTGTGGTTTGTTTGAATAGCCAACTTAGGCCAAAAGCCTAAGTTGGGGTTGTGGCGAAAAGAGAAGGTAAATCAAGAAGTGCAAAGAAGTTCCCCTTTGTCCATAGTTTTGAAAAAGATGGAACCCCTCCATACAAAAAGAGAGAGAAGAAAAAGAAAAAGAGAAGGAACGAAAAAGTTGTGAAAGTTGCAAAAGAAATAAAGTATCCGGTATTCCATGAGAAGTGAATAATAGGGTGAATTTTGGAGATGGGATGCCGATAAAAAGGAAAGAAAGTGATGTTCATACCACATTTCATGAGGATAGATTCCACTGAACCTAAATGACCATACCTTTACACTCAACCACGTTACAAGCCTTTAAAAAACCCTTTTGATCTTGAGTGAGTTGAAGCGAGTGTAAATTAGAAAATAAGGGCATACCTATGGGTGAAGTCATGCATGTGTTCATCTTTGTGAGTGTGAGAGTTATATTTGATTCTGGAATTATTTGTTGAACAATTGTGTGTGAATATGGAATCATTCTTGTGTGAGGGCATTTGGGTACCTTTGTTGAGCTTGAACTTGCATTTAAAGCAAGTATTGCAAACTTGAGAATATTTGATGGTGGTGAGTCACAACTTGAATCTTTGAGTGCACAATTGATCCTTGCATGAATAAGTTGTGTCTTGTTGTGTGCATTCATGATAGAGTCTTTTGTAGCATTATTTGAGACATCCCTTTTGAATTGATGACTTGAGTTTTACTAGAGGACAAGCAAAAGTTTGAGTTGGGGGTGTTAATGAGTCCAAGGTTTGGACTCATTTAGGGCTTTATTAACATAGATTTAGTGTCCTCAAATGCTCATTTGGTGCCAATAACTGATGTAAAACCCTTGATTTCCAGGTATATGGATTGAGGAACAAAACAAGGACGCTAATTTGCAAAATGGAATAAAGCGAGTTGAAATATGAAGAAAAGCAAGCCTGGTGATCGCCAAGTCTACTTGGTGAGTCGCCGAATGGCTACTTGACTGCCTAAAGTTCCAGTGTGCCAAGACCTGAAGGAAAGAACCAAGTTGGCGAGAGAAAGGAGAAGTCGGCAGATCGCCGAGGGATTTCGAGATGTATTGTTGGATCCCTCAAAATTATAGACCTTGAGGATGCTGAAGGCCAAAGCAAGAAGGATGATGGAAATGACCAAAGGGAGGCTCACAGAGTGGATCGATGAGACCAACTTACTGCGCCGAGTGGCTCTTTGCAACATATTTTTGGCGACTATAAATACATTTTTGAACATTTAGTTTAGTATCAATTGAATAGTATCTAAGTTCATATTATTCTTTTTTAGAGTTTGGAACTGGGAGACAAGTTTTCTCTAGTTTTTCCGTAAGCTTTGGAGAATTGAAGTTTTTCACTTTCGAGAAATTGGAAGTGGGTCTTTGCTATTCTTCAAATTGGAACATTGTAAGGACGAAATCAATCTTACCCAGTTGATGGAAACTCAATTTGGTAACAATTTTTATCTTTGTATAATGTCTAGCTAAAACCCCAATTCTTGGGGTGTGAATATGGGCTGATTTATTTTATGTGTAATTCTAATTGTTAGTTTAAATTCTATTTAGAAGTGAGTTCAATCATTAATTGTGGTTTAATTTTAGAATTGTAGTTGCAAATGCAGTTCTACCCTTGTGCTTTTGGCTTACTCGAGAGAGATGTTTTAAAACTAAGCTTATTAATTGATATTCAATGGGTATTGGGTTGACATGGGTTCAGCTCGAGAGAGTGAATCCTAAACCCAATTCCACACATTCAACTCGAGAGAGTGAATGGACTAAGGTGTAGGCTGTCCTTATTTTGCATTCTTGTTGATGTTTGAGAGAAATCAACTTGATTCGGGGTAAATTGTTTCGAGAGAGAGTTTATGTCCTCAACAGCCTAACTTACTCAGTAATATTTAGTTATTTTCTAATAGTTGCAATTACCCATTTGTCTATATTAGCCTTTAATCGAATCACATCCCAAGAACCCGTCTCATTATTGTTATTTCATATTGTTTACTGCTATTTGTAGTTGATAATTCAAAACCAAACCCCCCCAATTTGACATTGTGTCACCCCCTGATTTGAATTATGTTTTTATTCGATATATTTTATTCCTATGACTGATTTGAACACGTTCATACTTTCCATTTGACATTTAAACATGTACCGCTCCTTGTGGGATTCGACCCTAACTCATTTAGTTGGGTTTTATAATGACTAGCGATCGTTGACATTTAGAATTGGATGAAGTGTCCTTGAAACGTTAATCACTGCTCCCATGTTGTTTGTTAGAAGAAAAGATCGTTCACATTGTATGAGTATTAACTACTAGCAATTGAACAAGTTTACCGTTAAGAATAAATATCCTTTCCCAAGGATAGACAATTTGTTTGACAAACTTCAAGGGGTAAGCTACTTCTCTAAGATTTACCTCCGTTCGGGTTACCATCAATTATGGATGAATGAACATACCATTCCGAAGATAGCTTTTCGAACTTAGTATGGTCATTATTTGATTTTGGTGATGTCGTTCGATTTGACCAATTTCCCGATTGCATTTATATATTTGATGAATAGGGTGTTAATAAAATACCTTGATATGTTTGTGATTATGTTTATCAATGACATCTTGATTTATTCATGGAGTAAAGACAAGCATACTAATCGTCTAAGCATTGTGTTGCTAGTCCTCAAGGACCAACAACTATTTGCAAAGTTTAGTAAATGCGAGTTTTGGCCAAGGTCTGTGGCTTTTCTTGGTCATATTGTTTCTTGTAGTGGTATTGACGTAGATCCTATGAAGTCGAATGTTGTTAAGAGTTTGCCTAGACCTCTATCCCCTTCGAAAATTAGAAGTTTCTTGGGTGCCAGTTATTTCCTTATTTTGTTTCCTGTTTTCTTTAGGATTTGGTTTCTATAAATAGAAGTTATAAACCTCTGTTTTGGGGGTTAGACATTATTGTAAACTCTTAGTTTTGGTTTTTTGGGAATTGGCTTGCAAACTTTAGCAATTTGATTTCCGAGTTTTGTTTTATAAGATTTTCACTTTGAAATTAAATTGAAGATTTCGGGTTTCATCTATTCTAATTGTAAGTTCATGAATTCTTTCTTCTTAATTATGAATTGTGAACTCTTAAACATGAGTAGCTAAATCCACAACTAGGGTTGTGGGAACCATGAGAAATTAACAAAGTATGAATAATAATTAAGTTATTCTTTAATAGTGTTGATGCATGAATTGTTAATTATTTTGTTTAGAAGTCCTTCAAACGAGTGCACGCGTTAGAAATCTCCTCGTTGGTACTTGCCAAATCAAGGAGGTAGTTAATGAGAAAACAATTAACAAAAAATATTTAATGGATTCTATCTAATAGTCTAATGTCAATTAGAGCGAGGGTGAAAACTAAACCATATATTGATGTGATGTCTGATCTGGGTAAAGGTAAGGGTTCGTAAATCACACACCAGTAGCTGGACCAAGGTGCAAGGTGAAATTCCCTACTAGGAGGACCAATCACTTAGGGATACCTAACTTACCAACTTTGCATGTAAAACACTAGGAAAGGAGTACTATTATTAGGATTACTGTGTTAAGAGCTTGTGGGGAACACACATACCCTAGTTTCTCGCTCATATTGATAATTCAAAGTTTGATTCTTGCTTACTTGTTACTCAATCAACAATATGTTACTTGCTTACAACCCCCCCCCCCCCCATATTTACTTGTCTCGGAAATAGCTTGATTAAAAGGATATAATAGTGAGTTAAGTTTAAGTCTGAACCATATTCATCGTGGGATCAACTGCAACCTACAAGTTGGGTTCCTTATTTGACAATGATCGCTTATACTTCTTTTGGGAGGTGTAACTTGAGCGTGTAAAATTTTGGCGCCGCTGCTGGGGAATTAGGCTTTTAGATTAAGTTTACTACATTATTGAACTTTAGTAAACTATTTCCTGATTTTACATTTCCTTTTGTTTTTTTTTCTACAGGTTTCTACTCTAGTGTATGGAAAGTACATGGCTTTGAGGCGAACCATTGACCCCCTACGATCTAGAGTTGAGCAAAACTTTGCAAAGGGTTTCACAACAATCCAATTGGAGAGAATCTAGGTGATGGAGTTGAATTGCAGCCTCCTGGGGTTTTAAATGTGCACACTCAGTTTCATGGTGGTAATCTAATCGGAGATGAATAAAGGGCTCAGAATCCTCCAACACAGAGGTTGCGTGTAACTAGAGGTTTGACTTAAATAAAGTTGAATCAGAAGGACCCATTATTCTTCCTTCTCTACCCCCAAGGCATACATTTATGGTAACTAGTAGTTTGATGCAAATGCATACAATATGAGGTTTGTTTCTGGTCTAGTGTTAGAAGATCCACATGGTCACATGGATAAATTGAGAAGTGTTGACAATAGTTGTATGGGACGACCATAGTTAGATATGGATGTCATAGGTTTGAGAGTCTTCCCTCTGTCATTGACCGGTGATGATGCGCTGTGGTTTGTTAAGCTTACATATAATTCAATTCATACATGGGACCAACTGCATCGAGTGTTCATGGCAAAGTATTTCCCAGTGTCTAAGAAGCAAAATCACAAATTCAAGTTGAATAATTTTGTAGCACTACCTGGACAGTTTGTGAGCAGTTCACAGGATAGGTTCACTGCGTTCATCAGAAGTGTCCCGAATCACCGCATATATGATGAGTCATTGAAGGTGTATTTCTGCAGAGGGAAAAATGACAATGAAAAGGTTGTGCTAGATACCATTGCTGGAGGATCATATGGTGAGTGCATTTTTGAGGAGATCTCTAAGAAACTGGAGAAGATTTCCTGTATTAATAAGGCATAGAGAACTAGAAAAGCTAATACTGGAAGAAGCACATTTGTTGTTCAAGCTACACCAGATCAATCTAATGATGACATTCGTGAGGAGATGGCTCAGAAGAGGACAACACTTGGGTTGGTATTGAAGCATATGAGTGGAAATGCAAAAAAGGTGAATGCGGTAAATTACCTAACTAGAGCTCTACCACCACCAGTAGAGGAATGCTTATATGAGGAGGATGCGTATTTTGTAAATGATCAGACGGGGGATTTCTGAACCAACGCCCAAGGTTTCAACTCAGATAATTTGCGCCAAGGTCAAGGAAACCAAGGTCGGAAATATGGAAACTCCAATCGAGAGGGAAACTATATATGTCCGGGATAGGAACTACAATCGTGATAAGAACTATGTCAACATAAATAAAAGAGTTAGGCCCTATGTTCCACATAGTAATAAGGAATCTCGAAATAGAGAGGTTGGGGGTAGTATGTCACGCATTGAAGATATGATGTAGATGATGAATGAGAGGTTTGATGCGGCTGATGAGAATGTGAAAGAGATGTGAAATGACTATTCTGGAATCGATCAAAAAGTTGATGCCCATGCAGTATCGATCAAGAAAATTGAGCCACAATTTATTCAGTTGTCCACTACTATGAACCCAGCTTAACCTGGCACACTTCCTAGCAACAACATCAAGAATCTGAAAAATGATGGGCATTGTATGGCAGTCACTAATCGAGGAGGTAAAAAGACCATTGATCCCCCTATGTCGTTCGAGGTCGAAACTATGGTATAAAAATATGCAAATGAGGTTGAGGTTCCTGGAGAGTCAATAAATGCTATAGAGAAGGAAGAAGAGGTAACCCAAAAAGTTGTTCCCATGCCTAGACCTCCACCTCTATTCCCATAGAAATTGGTAAAGAAGATCGAAGAAGGAAAATATTGCAGGTTCATAACTATGTTGAAACAGCTTTCGGTCAATGTTCAGTTTATAGAAGCTTTGGAGAAAATGCCGGGATATGCGAAATTTATATAAGATTTGGTGACCAAGAAGAGGGCAATCATTATTGAGAATGGTGAGAGGTTGCAACATTGTAGTGCTATTGCTAGGTCAATTGTCCAAAATAAAGCGGATCCTGGAGCTTTCACTATTCGTTGTACCATCGGGATTTTACACTTTGCAAAAACTTTGTGTGATTTGAGTGCTAGCATCAACTTGATGTCGTTGTCCATTTATAAGAAGTTGGGTTTAGGTGCTCAAAAACTGACTGCGATGCATCTACTCATGGCTGATAGAATTGTGAAGAAGCCCATTGGTGTTCTCAAAGATGTCCCTGTGAAAGTGGAATCATTCATTTTTCGAGCGGATTTTGTGATACTTGATTGTGAGATTGATTTTGAGGTTCCGATTATCTTAGGGAGACCATTCCTTTGTATTGGGCAAGCCTTATTCGATATAGAGAGAGGGCAGATGAAGTTCAAACTTAATAATGAGGAGGTGACTTTTAATATCTGTAGGTCAATGAAGCAGAAAAGTGATCTCAAGTCGGTATCAGTTGTGAATCATATTGTGGAGCGAGGTTATGAAGTGTCTATTGAAGAGAGGTTGTGTGTTGATGCACTGACAGCGGTAATGATGAATTTTGATGGTGATGGTATTGAAGACTATGATGGATTAGTTGTCACACATGATAGGTTCGAATTTTGTTGCAAACCAAGAAGATTGGAGTTAGATATGACAAATCATGACTCTCCGCCCACAAAACCGTAGGTGGAAGAGCCTCTAAAATTGGAGCTCAAGGCTCTACCATATCATTTGAGGTATGTATTCTTGGGGAAAAATGGCACTTTACCGGTAATCATTGTTGCAGATCTGAGTAGTGAACTAGTAGAGGCATTGGTTTCAGTGTTGAAGAGGTTCAAGCGGGCTATTTGATGGACTATTGCGGATATTATTGGGATTCCTCCTCGAATTTATTCTCATGAAATTTAACTCATGTCGGAGAGCAAGCCAAGTATTGAGGACAAAAATGAGACTAAATCCACCTATGCAAGAGGTAGTGAAGAAGGAAGTAATCAAATGGTTGGATGTTGACGTATATACCTCATTGCAGATAGAAGTTGGGTCTGTCCTGTTCAGTGTGTACCTAAGAAAGATGGGATTACTGTGGTTCCTAATCCGAAAAATGAGCTGGTCCCTATGAGGCCAGTAACTGGATGGAGGGTATGCATTGATTTCATGACCCAGGGGTAACCCTTAGATGTAACACGGCGTACTTGACCCCGAAGGGGTCGTATATAGGCCTCATAGCATTACCATTTTTCGGTGCGGAACTGGTAGTTGGTGAATTCATGAAAGTGGTAGTGTGGTAGATGGTAGTGTGGTAGGTGAGTAACTTATTTTCAAGATTTTATTATAATATCTTTTTACTAAGTGTCTTAATTTTGATATCTCTTTAATATTACTTTTAGGTAGTACTAAATTCATGGTAATATGTAATAATATTTATTGTAATATTCTTCTGATAATTGTTTTAATCTGAACATTTCATTAATATTATTTATGATATATTCTAAATATAACATATCTTGGGTTCTTTGATACATACATAAATTTTCTTCCATTAATTGTTCTAATATTTTTATATCTTCCATAGATTCTGTCTAATATTGTAAATATTCGTATTTCATTTTAGTCTGAATTTATTTCTAATAAATAGTACCATTCTATTTTTTCGTAGTCTAAATCATGTAAGTCTATTTCATACCATTGTTGGTTCAAGATATCTTCTGGTTCGTTATTAAATATTTTTTTCCCATATGATTCTTCTTAATTCAATTATTTTTATATCTTTAAGTATATATAATATTAAAGTTTCATAGTTTTTTATCATTTCATTATGAAGGTAAGTAGTCATGTTCTTTATTATGCAGCTTTTTTATTTCAAATTATTCCTTCCTATCATATTCATAATTGATTAAATTCATATTAGATCATTATGAACTAGATTATCTTTATCATGTTTTCCTGTCACTACTAGCATCGTACTTTAGCGGATACTTTCTTCTTATCAGCGCCTCAACTTTGATTACTCCCCTAAACGGCTTCCTCGCCTGCCGGTTTCAACATTAGGATGGCATAGTATAGAAGTTTTCTCCCTGTTTCCAGTGTGCTAATAAACTAGAAATCATGATTCAAATAATTCTAATACATAATAACTAACATAAATTTATTCAATCATATATATGATATTCAGGAATATATGAAATTAGTTCCGCATATTTTTTGAACAATATACCTTTGCTTCTTGCTTAGCCATGCTATCTGAAATATCTGACTGGATTTCAGATTTTTGCTCCATTTATCTAAATACTAAATTTTTAGTTGAGAGAGTTTTTTGAAAGAAAGTTTTAAGTTAGGCAATGCCTGCCTTTATGTTTACATATCCCTCCCTTATATAGAAAGGAATTCTCACGTACTACTTACAATTTACACCTACCATTCCTACTACTTACACTTACCCATATAATTGTTACACTTGTCCATTCTTGCCCATACTTGCCCATACCACTTTATTACATTTGTCCATCCTACTTTTAATATGCACATGCACACACTACCTACTTTATTGACTATTTTACATTACATTCAATAATAAGACTAGTACATTTACAAGTGTCTTTTTTCTCTTATCTCCTTCCATCTGTATCTTCTTTTCTTGTCTTCTTCTTCTTCTTCTTCTTCTTCTTCTTCTTCTTCTTCTTATCTTCTTCCATTTTTATTAGATCATTCCAGCTGGACGTCTGGGATTATATTATCTTCTCCGTTACATTTTGTGCATATGTGGTCAGGGTATTTGTGACCAATTAGCTTGCAATATCTGGTT
>NC_064284.1:54467472-54472300 GCF_019186545.1 Solanum stenotomum | reverse complement strand
AAAGGAACCCACTAGTGAAATCCCACATACCTGGTGACGAATCCCACGGAGAAATCTTTCGATTTCGGGGCTGGAACTGAAGAAACCTCGCTGCGTTCTTGAACTAAGGTTCTTGACCTTTTTCTCCTCTCTTGCTTCTAATTTTCTAAGTTTTGATTAATGAATTTGACTTAGGTAGGTTCTAGTTATGTTTCTAGGCTTAAACTGATTAAAACCTCATGATTTAGGGTCTAAACGACGTATCTTAGGGGTTAAACGAAATAGGAAAAGACCAAATGACCCCTAAATTAACTGTTGTCGGAGTGACCTACGGAATGGACCTACGGGCCGTAGGTCAATCTACGGTCCGTAGATTGTGTCCGTAAGTCAAGTCTGCTCGACAAGCCTTCACTAAAACGGGTATAACTTTCTACTCGGAGGTCAGAATTTAGCAAACTCGGTGTAGTTGGAAAGATAATTCAATTATCTATCTAACCATAGGTCATGGGACACATAATTCATTTTGTGCTAAAAGTTATGACCATCTAAAGTTGACCCATCAGAATTTTCAGCTAGTTTGGCTACTAACCTTCGATCTACGGTCAGACCTACGGACCGTGGATCGAATGACGGTCCATGCTGGTCAACCATAGTTTATTTCAGAGGCTGGGTAAGGAGGTCTTGATCCACGGACACAGACCACGGACCGTGGTCTAATCTACGGACCGTGGGTCTGTCCGTGAGTCAGGAATTAGCCAATTTTCTGAGCTGGTTTGGGGAGGGGTTGCAGTGGTGAACCACGGACCACCAGCACGGGCCGTGGTCTGACCTACGGTCCGTGGATGGTGACCGTAAGTTTCACCTGCAACTTCTCAAAATCTGCATTTTTATCTATTTTGGATACGGGGTGTTACATTATCTCCCCCTTGGGACCATTCGTCCTCGAATGAAGACTAAACTAGCTGAAATGGAGGGAGAGAGCTGCAATCCCTACCACTGAACACTGAGAACTAAATTTATGACTGAACTGAGTTCCAAGGACATGCAGATACGCTAAAAATGCAAGTACCAACTGAAGGAACATGATTCTAAGACTGAATTTTTGCATGAACGACTGAAAAACTGAAGAGGAACTATTACCTCAAGCTGGAATGGAATCGGAAGGAAAGAGGTGAGGATACTTGGACTTCATGGCTGCTTCTGCTTCCCAAGTAGCTCCCTCTACTGACTGACTCCTCCACAAAACCTTGACTGAAGCGACTTCTTTATTTCTCAACCTTCTAACCTGACGATCGAGAGTCTCAACTGGTACATCCCCATAAGAAAGGCTATCTTTCACGGCCACACTCTCTAATGGCACTATGGATGCTGGATCACCCACACACTTCTTCAAAAGAGAAATGTGAAAGACTGGATGCACTGCTGCTAAATTTGCTGGCAACTCTAACTCATAAGTCACTTTACCAATCCTTTTCAAGATCCGGTAAGGGCCTACATATTTGGGACTGAGCTTCCCTTTCTTGCAAAATCTCATCACCCCTTTCATTGGTGACACTTTTAGGAAAACCCAATCATCAACTTGGAACTCTAGTTCCCTTCTTCTCACATCTGCATAAGACTTTTGGCGACTCTGAGCAGTCTTGAGTCTATCTCTAATGAGTTGCACTTTCTCCATAGCATCAAGGACCGAATCTGGTCCTATCAAGGTTGCTTCACCTACTTCAAACCAATCAACTGGAGATCTACATCTATGCCCATACAATGCCTCATAAAGGGCCATCTGAATGCTGGAATGGTAACTATTGTTGTAGGCGAACTCAATCAGAGGAAGGTGATCGTCCCAACTACCCTTGAAGTCGATCACATAAGCTCTCAACATGTCCTCTAAGGATTGAATGGTACGCTCTACCTGACCATCCGTCTGTGGATGAAATGTTGTGCTAAGATTAACCTGAGTACCAAGACCTTTCTGAAATGACTTCCAGAAATGAGATGTAAACTGAGGACCTCTATCTGAGATGATAGACAAAGGAACTCCATGCAACCTCACAATCTCATTAATGTAAAGCTTGGCGTAATCCTTCGCCGAATCTGTAGTCTTGACCGCCAAAAGCGAGAAGACTTAGTAACCCTATCAACAATCACCCAAATGGAGTCATGTTGTCTGCGAGTACGAGGTAAACCTGTGATGAAGTCCATGTTGATCACTTCCCACTTCCAAGTAGGAATGTCAATCTCTTGAGTTATACCTCCTGCTTTCTGATGTTCTACCTTGACTTGCTGGCAATTAGGGCACTTAGCCACAAAATCTGCTATATCTCTTTTCATACCATTACACCAATAGACTTCCCGCAGATCACGGTACATCTTAGTGGCGCCTGGATGAATAGAATATCTGGAATTATGGGGTTCTGTGAGAATATGTTGTCTCAATTCATTCACATCAGGAACACACAATCTACCTTGATAGCGAAGTACACCATCTCCCCTTCAGGAGAAGACCTCCACTCTCTGATGTGCTCATAAGACGAACTCCTAGGGGAGCAAGTCTGTGAACATCCTTTGCTAGCTCTCTTCTTTCTTCCTCAACATGTGCTACACCACCCTCTAGATTCACCTCTTTCTGGCCTTATGGTAAGAGATAATCAATAGATAGGCACTAAGATACTACCCTTCTATTCTAAGACTGGCTCGTTTGGAAATTGGAACTAAACAACCCAAATTCTACAATCGACTGAGGCATGACAGAATTGAAACAAATCCATGCCTAGAATTATATCAAAATCTACCATTTCTAACTTTACAAGATCTTCTGAGGTGACTTTCTGAGAGACTGAGATAGGGCAGACTCTATATACCCGTCTAGCTATAACTGGGTCACCGACTGGAGTAGAGACTGAGAAAAGTTCTGAAAGAGTTTCTAGACTAACTCCTAAGATTACTGCTATAAAGAGAGTTACAAAGGTAAGAGTAGTCCTTGGATCTAACACTACAAAATATCTAAAGAAGGACTCGAAACGTACCAGTGATAACATCAGGAGAATCTTCCTGGTCCTGGTGAGCCTGGAGAGCATAGAGCTTGTTTGGGCGTTGACCGCCACCTGTACCAGAAGAGTTACCCTGCTGAGTTGGGCGACCTGTCGGTACTGTTGGAGCTGTAGACTGAGCCCTAGTATTGTTACCTTCTTGCCCCTTCCTGGCAAAAGGGCAATTCTTCACCCTATGACCAGACTGGCCACACCCAAAACATCTTTCCTTGCCTACACGACACTCGCCTGGATGGTTCTTACCACACTTTGGACAAGTTGGGTAAGTCCTATTTCCTGAAACACTTCCCAGAGACTTAGAGCCTGGTGCCCTACTATTCTGATCTTGTCGAAACTGTGTGTGATTTCCACCACCCGATTTCTGTTGAGAGTACTCATAGTTCCCTGTTCTAGCTTTCTTGGTTACCTTAGCAATTTCCCTAAGCTTATCTCATTCAACCTGCTGATTGTTCTGATTATTCATACTTTGAGCAAAAAGTTGAACAGTGTTTTGAAACTCTGCATTCGAAACTCCCTGATCTG
Organism: Solanum stenotomum; assembly: GCF_019186545.1. NCBI lineage: Eukaryota > Viridiplantae > Streptophyta > Magnoliopsida > Solanales > Solanaceae > Solanum > Solanum stenotomum. The sequence goes on along the minus strand of NC_064284.1, from coordinate 54,468,752 downwards.
GGACTAGAGGAATTGCGTTAGCATTCCTGGCATTCGCATTCCTAGCGTTAGCTCTATGGGGAGGCATGATCGCTGAAACGTAGGGCGTCGAGTTAGAATAGAATTAGATCATACCTTACGCACGATAAGAATATCAAGAAAGTGAAGTTTTCCTAAAACACTTCATAGCCTCCCTATCATTAGATGTGGTGCACTTCACACCCATGAAAAGGACTCTACTTAGTGCGGCTTTTTCAGACATCCTAGGACTCTTAAACCTAATGCTCTGATACCAAGTTTGTCACGCCCCGAGCTACCCCCAAGACGCAGACACGGGACCTAGGACCACAAGTGATCCCAAGCTAACCCTGCTGGCATGATCATGAGCATACTAAAGAAAATAAACTGATGCGGAAGCTAAATCATAAAATAAATCTGAAAAGATGGGGAATGCCCATATACTATAACTGAATATATCAAATCTGAGAGTTTAATATAAAAGAAATATCAAACTCAAGATACTAAGTTGAATCTAACTATGTCTGAAATAAGCCTCTAAACTGACTAGAAATGCTGGGACAGGCCCCAGCTAAGTCTAGCAAAACTGAAACTAAAGACTAAATCACTGAAAAGAAACTCATGACTATTGTCCCCGAAGAATGAGGACTCACCAACTGATTCTGCTAAACTGAAGATCGGGAATCGATCTAAGCGTGATCTGGATGCTAAGAACATGAACCTACATCACGAGAAGATGTAGCGCACGTATGTGTCAGTACTTGAAAGGTACTGAGCTTGCAGGATAGAGTAAAGCTGAAATAACATATAACTGAACAAAGCAATAAAACAATGAAATAATTTGAACATGATATAGATACTGAAAATACTGAATACTGAGCTAACTGAATGCAATGACCAAATTTATAACATGCTGTAAATACTGGATAGCTCAAAACTGAACATGCAAACTGAGAATGCAACGATTAATCTGATAATGATGCATTCATAAACTGAGGCATGTATAACTGAATATATTATGACTGAAATACTGAATAGCTTAAAATACTGACATGTAGATACTCATACTTGAAAACTCCTTTTTAGAAAACAATACTCTGATCATTGATGACTTGGGAAGTCATACTGCATAAACATTGATGGTATATCTAGATACCATACTATTCATACATTGATGACCTACTCAATTGTCATACTAATCATGTTTTAGAAGCTCTTTCTCAAACTCATCTTAACTTTCTCAAAAACACAGTTTAAAACTCAAGTGTTGTCTTAAAGAAAAG
>NC_064284.1:54429397-54460275 GCF_019186545.1 Solanum stenotomum | reverse complement strand
AAAAAAAATGAGGCGGGTGAACAGTAAAAACGCTCACTGAAAATTGCATTTCCTGCCGGACAGATTTTACGAAAATGGGCATAACTTCTTCGTACGAACTCCGAATGAGGTGAAACGAAGTGCGTTAGGTAGATAACTCAAAGGGCTTTACATGGATATGTTATGGGCCACCCAATTATTTGTGTGTTAGGAGATATGACCCTCCAAAATAGACCCTCGGAAAAGGCTTCACTTGGAAATTTCGGATTTTGATACGGTTGCTCTAAAATTTGGGTTAGACCCATTTCCCACTCAATTTGACCCCCTAAACAAGAATATGAAGTTGGATTTTTGAAAAACGAAACGGATTTTTTTTGATATAGCTAAACAAGTTTTCGGTAACTTCCGAAGCACATTTTTAAGAACCTTTTGGGTCATTTCACCAACCATGGGTTGGGATCATCCCAAGGGAGTGGTTTTGAGAATTTATAGAAAAATAAAATTTCGTTCCATCTAGTGGTAGCTAAAGACATTAAGGAGTTAAAACATTGTAAATTAAGGGGGTGACATGAAAGTGTCAGATATCAAATTGGGGGTTTTAACACAAGTAAGCAAAAAAATGCAAGATTAACAAGAAAATCTAACAATGAGAGGGGGATTCTTGGGATGTGATCGGAATACGGGTTAATCTAAAGTATTGGGTACATGCTTTCGATAGAAAATTTATAGAGTAATAGTGACTAGGCTAAGCTTTATGTGGAAATAAGTTCTCACTCGAGAAACTTACCTCGTTTCAAATGGGTTCCTCTCGGACACCCACTTGCCGCGTGAAGACCAACCTACGCCTTAACCCACTCACTCTCTCAAGCTGAGTGTTAGGATATGTGACTAGGGCTCATCCTCCGGGCTTAGCCTTATATCGACTCACTCCTTAGGCCATCAATCTAGTGGTCTTGGATTCGCGACTTCTCTCTCGATCAATCCAAAAACACATGCTTGAACTTGTATTTGTAACTACAAATCCATTAGATTCAACCACAACTACTAGACGAAATCACCATTAAACTACATTTAAACTATCAACAAGCAAGACCCAACAATTATCTTAACCCATATTCGCTATATCACACCCCAAGAATTGGGGTTTTTAGCCACACATTAAGAGATATAAATTTATACCTAAATGAGCATGCATTCAAATGGGTATGAAGATATAAGTCTTGTTACAGGCCAAGAATGAAGAATCCAAGGGACCCAAGTCCAAATCCTTGGAGATGAAACCCTTTTGTTCTTCAAGTCTTCAAAACCCTCTTAAGCTTAGAGCAAAAATATCAAAAGAAGTACTATTCTATAAGAAAATTATATTAATTGTTCGACCCTTAAAACTACAACTCTAACTAGTATTTATAGCTTCCACAGATTTGTGTTGCAACGGATCATTCGGCGTTGTTAGTGGAAATCGCCGATCAACTCGGCGATTTGCCCTTTGGTGTAGTTCATCGCCGTCTTGCACCAGCCTTCAGCATCGTTGTGCTCTGGGTCATTGGGAGACATGGTACTGCTTCACAGAACTATTTGGCGATGCGCCGACTACTTTCTTTTTCCTCCGACTTGATCATTTCCTTCATGGCTCAGCACACTGGAACAAAAGGTATCGTAAGACCCTTAGGCGACTCACCAAGTGGACTTGGCGATCCTCAATCCTCCATTTCTTCGTTCCTTTCAGCCTTTTCGTTCCTTTTTGCAACGTAGTGTCCATGCTTTCCTTCAAATATCAAATACCTAAAACTTAAGGGTTTTCATCAAATATTGAGACGAAATAAGCATTTGAGGACACAATTTCTATTAAAATATAGCCCTAAATGAGTCCAAGTCCAATTTGTGGACTCATCAGTTCTCAGTAAATTAATAATCTCTTTATGATAATATTTTGCTCCAGTTCCAACTTGTGCCAATGAAAAGAATTACTCATTACAATAGGATAATAAGATAAAATATTTTCAGAAGACTCTTATATAAATATATGGTCCCATTAATATTATAAATTAATAATTCTATAAAAGCAAAAATATATCTAAGACAATTTAGTGAAATATGATTTAATTGTGTTTTGGTTTTTGTTAAAATTTAATTTTAGTTGAAGTTCATCTTCAACTTATCTTATTGCATCCAAAAATTCTGGTGTTGTCTTTTCAAACTGCACCATAAAATTGTGATGAACTCTAGATGAGATAAGTGCTTCCTTATGGATAAATGGTTCGATAGGTATTGTATCACCTTCAACTACATCATCAACTTAATGTTTTCCTATGGTATCAATAATTTCTTCTAAGAATTGGACCTCTGAACATGTATCATTTTTACCTAAGTAATGCAATAAATTTTTAATGTCCATTTTATTGCGATAACCAAGATCATTAATCATAACCTCATGTTTATGAATGATATTTTCACAAGTGGGATCATTCAACTTCTATGAAATTTAATCCCCCAAATTAATTATGCAATATTGAAAATAATTTGCTATTATCTCGAATTGTTGAACATTTGTAGTCCAAACCGGGATTGAAAAATTGATGCATCGAAAAAATTAATCTTTGTTGGATTAGTTTTTCATCCAAACTTAGATTGCAAAATGGATAGCATCCAAACATTATTCATTGTACTTTATGTATAAAAAAATTATTTTTTATGTTAATTTCATAAATATGATACATAAACTAGTAAGATACAATAATTTTGATATAATCAAAATTAACCTTCATAAATCTCAGAAAATTTCAATTTATCGATTAAGTAATACCTCTAAAAAATAATAATTATTCATGATCTCACTTATATTAATTTAGTGAGATTTCACCGTATGTACTTTGTATTTCACTGTATGGACATTTGCATCACCCATTTTCCTTTTAACAATCTCTATCATTCTTCTTGATACGAAATTTCATTGCAATCTTTTTAGTAACTAGATAATAAAGTTTTTGTCTTTTACACATTACACTCTTTCTAAGTTTCATTTAAATTTGTTGATAAATATATTCTTTCGTTTTGGTACACAAGAATATTAATTTTTTATTATACATGTGTTTATAACATGTAAATAAGATCTAGTTGTTAAATACCAATATACATGTATAACAATACTTCAGTATAACAATCATGAAATTTTCTTTAAAATTATGTCGCTATAGCAAAGTTTCATTTTACATATTGCTTCCCCGAAATTTATAACCTTTTGTTAGAAATTAAATATATGAATTTTTAATTCTAAATGATCATAACCCGTCACTAAACTTATTTGTATCTTTTATTTTAATACCTTATTCAAAACTTATTCCTATTAACCATTTATACTATTTCAAAAGTATACCTTTTAGACATTTTTTTTCATAATTAGCTAGAAAAATAAAGTGTCCAAAACAATCACCCATAATATAACAAAGTGACGAATTAATGGACATGTGGCATCTTTAGCTTAAAAATAATAATAATAAATGAATTATCAGAAGAAAAGAAAGAAAGAAGAATTGTGTTTTTAGCAAAATGAATTTTTTTAACATTATTGTCATGAACTAGCCCATCGGCCTGTGCTGACACTTACTCTAACACATAGTTAGGAGAACTCTTACCCCCAAACTAGGACATTAAATTTAGAAGCTAACACCCTATTTAAATATAAAAATACTCAACTTGGTTAAAATAAAATCCCTTTTTAAAGAAATACGCGGAACCCTCCCCCAAGGAACTTGTTTAAATAGGTACAAGAGTTTCTAAGAGAGTACGAAATTCAGTAAAGTAATACGACACAACTCACACCATAAAGAAATAGGAGTAGAAGCGGTTGGAGATCATCTACATCTGAACCTAAAAAACATCACTGATCCTACAACTTAGACTATGCCAAGAGACATAAGAAGAGTAGGATTAGTAAAAAATATGTATTGATAGGTATTATCGACCGATCCGAATCTACCATATAATATCATACAAATAATCAAAGAAACATGAAACTTTCTACCTATTCTAACAAGATTTGTAAATCCTTGTAGTAGGTGTGATACCCAATCCATCAGTTAATATTTACTGATGAGTTGTAGATTTGCACTCATTTGAGGTCTATTTAGCTCAATAAATAGTATACTCCATGCCTAATTTATCCTATTATGGTAAAATATTGATGATTTGAAACTATGATGGTAAATAGATAAGGCAAGGACTAATGTTTTAAAGAATGGCCAAAAATGCAAAATGAAGTGCAAACTATACATTGTTGATCGCCAATTGAGAAAGGAGGATTGCCAAGTAAGTACGACCTAATCCAAAATGACAGTGCATAACACTTGTGTTCATTGAATAAGGTTGGTAAATGCCATTGGTGAAGGAAATGCGTCGAACGGAAAGGCGACCTTGCTGATTGTCACAGAAAAATGACAGCGTAAAAATAGATAAAATGCTCAAAAGGCGAACCAAGGCGGTACACAGTTATTCAATGAATATGAAAGGCTGGCTCAAACGAGTTTACTGACTGAGGTTCAAACACCAAAAGCCTAGAGCATGAAAAATGAGTTGAAGAGCTAAAGGCGACACAACGAACGAGCTTGGTGAGGTCGACTAATTTTGCCAAATGAGACGCACATTGGGTTTTGGGTAAAATTTTGAGAAATTATAAATAGTCCAATGGAGATAGAAAATAGAGGATTCTAAAGTCTAAAAATTAGTTCTAAAATAGATTTTTGGAGAGAGAAAATATGACCCTTGTGAAAAACACTTTCTAGCTTTTGGGGATTTACAACTTTGCTCCTGAATTTGATAAATTGAAGTTGAAATCAAAGTGGGTATACTTGTAATTTCTTAACTTCGTGTTACGCATGGCTACTATGGAAGGTATACTTTCTTTATCTTTTGTGATGGGTGGCTAAAATGCCAAGATCTAGGGGTGCAATTATGGGTTTCTATGTTGATTTAATATAGCGGGTATTGTGTTATGCTCTGTTTTGTTGTTGTTCCAACATGAATTTGGGCTAATTAGCATGGGTTTAATTTATGGGATAATGTTGCAAACTTAATTCGTACTTCCGATCTGCGGTTGATGTTCAAAAAAGAGTAATTAGTGTGGGTAATTAGTCCAATACTAGCTATTTGGGTTTGATATTTGTAACTTGCTTGAAAATAGAGGTTATGAGTTTGATCTATTGGACCTATTTCTACATCAAAAGAGAGAATACAGTAAGGTATTGAGTTGTTTAGTTTGACATTTAGATGGGATGAAAAGGAGATTCTATGCATTGATTTTATGATATCGAAAGATGATTAGCGTCAATGAAGATGACCTAGCATATTCATAAATGTTCATCATTATAGAGCATCACAATTACCCTCTGAGACATTAATTTTTAATCCTCGCACCCCTAGTGTAACACCCTAGAACTAGTAGGCTAAACTAAAGCTACGATTGAGGGTTAGAGTCATGGATGTTGCCTAGGGCCAAGGGTAAAGGGGCAAGGGCCAATGCTGCCCAAGCCTTGCAAGGAATTTCCCCAAGACAATGAGGGCCTTCACGACCAGTGGTGGTCGCCACGAGTCGTGGTGCCACTCGTGGAGGTGGAGGCAGTAGTCTCCTTAAGGCTGCCTCAAAATTGGCCCCTCCACACGAGCCACTTCACTGGTTGTGAAGCCTTAGACGACTCATTGGAGTGGCCTTGATCATGCCTTCTTGGTTGAGGGTTGATGGAGAAGTGGCTTAGCCACTACCTCAAGGTCAACGAGAGGGACCACGGCTCGTGGAGCTCTTGCGGGATTGCCTTAGGCTTGTGGGTTAAGGGTACATGTTGCCTAAGCCATTGCCTCAAGTCCATGGAGCAGACCATGGCTCGTGGAGCCCATTATGGCACCTGGGAAGCTCAATTAAAGTGACGGGTGTTTTTGGTTTTTCCGGTTTAAGTCTTATTAAGTTAAGTCATTTTGACTTGGGTTTATACACCTATAAAAGTCATTTTAATTCAAAATACATCTATTCACCCCATTATTTCCAAAACCCCAACTCAAATCCCAAAAGTTCATCTTCTCTAAAAAATTGTCTCTCTATAACTTCAAGGAAGAAGGAAACGAAGGAAGTTGGAGCTAGAGTTCAAGGAACAAGTTTTTATACTCAATTGCATTTGATTCCATTGCTAAGGTAGGGTAGTTCTTCATCCATGGAGTCCCTTCAAAACCCCAATTTCAAAGATTGAAATTCCCCAAAAGCTAGCGTTTGTCTCCAAGTCATGAGTTCCTTTTAAAAACTATTCCAATGTTTATATTACATTATATTATTATCGAATTAATGATTTAATATGGTTTTTATGTTGAAATGGCCAAGAACCCATGAAGCCCCCATATTACGCAATTATGATCTTGTGATGTGGGTGAATTGATGAAAGAAGGATATTATGAGATTATGCTTGTAGTAATTGAGCTATTTGAATTATGTTGTCATCCCTGTCTAATAGATTAATTCTAGATATGAACATGGATTATGATCTATGTTCCTTGAAGGGCAAAGTATGATAATTATGTATGAGTATGAGGTTTATATATATGCTTTAAGAACACTTTGAGAGTAAAGTCAATATGATTATGATCTAGTTGTTATGTTATTGGAAGTTTATCCTCATGTACACACCTGTGTATGAATTGATATGATGTGAAAGGTTTTCTCACAATATGATGATTCTAAGGTTGAAAGGTTATTCTCACCTATAAAATCTATGAGCTATAGTATGAATGATGTTGGATTGAGTGGCAAGACATTCTTCCATGAATATAAACTTAAGTCAAGACTTAATATGAAATACATAGGAATTAATGCTTAGCATCGAGTTGATATGAATACGAGATGCAAGCTTATAAGATAGTTGAATCTGACTTCCCAATGAAAGCTTTTACACTAGTTGAGTCCAACTTTCCAAATGGGTTCCTTCTACCTTAGTTGAGTTCGGGTTCCCAAAGTATGCATCTCAAGAGATGGAAACTTTCTACCTTAGTTTAGTCCGAATTTCTAGTAACAATCTCCTTATCCCATAAACTATATACCTACATAGTGATAACAGCAAGGTTAAGGGAGATCACAAATAGAGAATTAAATATTAGAATGCGGAAGCACAAAGAAAAGAAACAAAAAAACTAAATAAAGATATGGGAAATTCGAAGGAAAGATCCACGAATTTCCAAAGATTAGATGTTCTAAGGCCTTGAAAAGATCCAAGTAACAACGTATAGATTTATGGAAGAAATCTAACGCCTTTACTTGAGAAAACGAATCAAAACGATAGATTCGGATCTTGACCGCTTTATGAGTAACTAAAGACAATAATTAGTATGTAGAAACTAATCACCTTCTAAAGAATACCAAAAAGAAACCAAAGATATCACAAGAAGAAGTTACTTTATACCTTAAACTATGAAACTAGTAAAGGTTTAAAGATAAATTCTCAAAGAACAAGTCACAAAGGTTCAAAGAACTCTCTCAAATATTATTAATATCAATCTAAATTGTCTTTAATGAATGAAAAGGACTCCTATATATAGGAGAAGGGAAAAACGTCCAAGAAGCCAAACCCTAAAAAAACAATTACAAGGAATCCTACTCTAGAAAGGAAATAAAGTAATCTAACTAGGAACAAATTTAGTACTTCTAGGAAAGCATTAAATGGTACTTAGGAGACCATAAATAGACTAAGGAAAATATTAATAACCTATATATAAATAAATAAATAAGGTAAATCCCAACTAGGAAAAGAATCTTGACAATCTTGGAAAGTTTGACTAGTCTTCTCTCAAAACTTGGGCAGAAAGCAACTCTTGTTGTGGCTGATTCTTGGACTCTTCTTGACCTTTTTTGCACGAAATTGGACCTTAAAATTCCTCATCTTGGGCTTGAATTTGGGCCACCAAATAATTGTAGCATTTGGACAATTCCTCTCCCTTGGGCTTGAGCTCTTCTTCCCCAATAAGAAACCTTTGGATCAGCGATTGAAGCCCATTGAGCTTATCATTGAACTCCTTGGTTTGAGATCTTGTTATGGGCCTCCTTGGAGTTTCTAAAGCGTCATCCTTGTCCTTCAATGGAGTAGAGCTTCCTTGGATGCTATCATTCCCCTCTTCTTGAAGAGAATTCGTCCTCGAATTCAAATCTGCATCAAAATGGGAAAGATCAGAAACATTAAAAGTAGCACTAACTTGGAACTCACCAGGAAGATCAAGTTTATAAGCATTGTCTCCAATCCTTTCAAGGACTTTGTATGGCCCACTTCCTCTAGGATCTAGTTTGGTCTTTCTTTTGGAAGGAAATCTTTCCTTTCGCATATGCACCCAAACCAAGTCACCAGGTTTAAAAACAACATATTTTCTGCCCTTATTCCTTCGCAATGCAACTTCCTTGTTCTTCTTTTCAATTGCAAGCCTTGTTTGTTCATGAATTTTCTTCATCATATCAGCCTTCTTCTTACCATCAAGATTAGCAAAATCATTAGTAGGCAAAGGCAATAAATCAAGGGGGGTAAGGGGGTTGAATCCATATACAACTTCAAAAGGAGTCTTACCAGTAGAAGAATGGAAGGTCCTATTATAAGCAAATTCTACAATAGGTAAGTAATCTTCCCAAGAAGTCAACTTTCCTTTCAAAATAGCCCTCAACATGTTCCCTAAAGTTCTATTAACCACTTCCGTTTGCCCGTCCGTTTGTGGGTGACAAGATGTAGAAAATAGCAATTTAGTTCCCAACTTTCCCCAAAGAATTCTCCAAAAGTGACTTAAGAACTTGGCATCCCTATCACTAACAATAGTTCTAGGTATTCCATGCAATTTAACCACTTCCTTTACAAACAAGTCAGCCACATGAGATGCATCATTAGTCTTTTTACATGGGATAAAACGAGCCATTTTAGAAAATCTATCTACTACCACAAATATACTATCCTTACCATACTTAGTCCTTGGCAGCCCCAATATGAAATCCATAGAAATATCAATCCAAGGGGAATTAGAAACAGGTAAAGGAGTATAAAGACCATGCGGCAATGTTCTAGACTTAGCCTGTTTACATTCAAGACAATAAGAACACACTTTTTCAACATCCTTTCTCATGCTAGGCCAATAAAAATGTTCAGAAAGTATTTCCAGTGTTTTGGGTACACCAAAATGTCCCATTAGCCCTCCACAATGTGCTTCCCTAACAAATAGTTCACGCAACGAGCAGTTAGGAACACATAATTTATTTTCCTTGAATAGAAATTCATCTTGAAGATTAAATTTCTCAAAAGGACCTAACTTACATTCAGCAAAAATCTCACCAAAATCAGAATCATTAGCATAGAGGAACTTGATTTGGTCAAAACCCAATAACTTTGAAGTAAGAGTAGAGATCAAAACATACCTTCTTGAGAGTGCATCAGCAACCACATTCTCCTTTCCTTGTTTGTAAGCAATTACATAAGGAAAAGTTTCAATAAACTCTACCCATTTAGCATGCCTACGACTAAGTTTACCTTGGCTCTTCAAGTATTTTAATGACTCATGATCAGTCTTGACCACAAATTCTCGAGGCCACAAGTAGTGCTGCCATGTAGCTAACGCCCTCACCAAGGCATATAGCTCCTTATCATAAGTTGAGTAGTTCAATGTTGCTCCACTTAGCTTTTCACTAAAGTAGGCAATTGGCTTGGAGTCTTGCATCAAAACTGCACCTATGCCCTTACCAGAGGCATCACACTCAACTTCAAAAGACTTAGAAAAATCAGGCAATTGCAAAAGAGGAGCAGAACACAATTTATCCTTCAGCAAGTTAAATGCATCATCTTGTTCCTTTCCCCATGTAAAAACCTTATCTTTTTTAATAACTTCAGTTAAAGGAGCAGCAATGGTGCTAAAGTCTCGCACAAACCTCCTATAAAAACTAGCAAGTCCATGAAAACTCCTAACTTCAGTTACACTATTAGGTTTAGGCCATTCTTTTATTGCCTTGATTTTCTCATCATCTACTTCAACTCCCTTAGAACTGACCACAAAACCTAAGAAAACCACACGATCCACACAGAAAGTACACTTTTTGAGATTAGCAAATAAGCGCTGATTTCTAAGAACTTCAAAAACTTGTTTTAAGTGCTCTAGGTGTTCATCCAGATTTTGAGAAAAGATCAAGATGTCATCAAAATACACCACAATAAATTTTCCATGGAAATCTTTAAAAACATGATTCATTAGTCTCATAAAAGTGCTTGGTGCATTAGTCAAGCCAAAGGGCATAACTAACCACTCATAAAGTCCATATTTGGTCTTAAAAGCAGTTTTCCATTCATCTCCAGGATTCATACGAATCTGATGGTAACCACTCTTTAGATCAATTTTAGAAAAGATTTTGGAACCATACAGTTGGTCCAACATGTCATCAAGACGAGGGATAGGATGGCGATACTTTACCGTTATCTTGTTGATGGCTCGACAATCTACACACATCCTCCATGTTCCATCCTTTTTGGGGACCAATAGGACTGGAACAGAGCATGGGCTCATACTCTCTCGAACAAATCCCTTTTCAAGCAATTCTTCAACTTGCCTTTGTAATTCTTTGGTCTCTTCAGGATTGCTCCTATAGGCAGGCCTATTAGGAAGTTGAGACCCAGGCACAAAGTCTATTTGGTGCTCAATCCCTCTCAAAGGTGGCAATCCCTTTGGAGTGTCATCAGGAAAAACATCTTCAAAATTCTGCAAAAGAGAAGAAACACTATTTGGCAAAGAAGGAGTTAGTTGTTCAAAATTAATCAATACTTCTTTGTAAGTAAGTAGTATTATGGGCAGTCCCTCTCTCCTAGCATTCAAACACTCTTTGGCTTTTATATAAAGGCTCTCATTTTTCTTTTCCTTAGCCTCTTTCCTCTCACCAAAACATTTTATTTTTTTACTCACACCCTCTTTTACCTCTTTACTTAGATCGCTGCCCTCTCTCTCTTTCTCTCGGCCATCTCTCTTTTTTTCTATCTCTTGGCCTTTTTCTTTTCCCTCAAGCTCACTTTTTACCTCTCCCTTTTGTTTTCCCATTGTTTCCCTCAATCGTTTTTGATCTTCAAACACTTGAGAAGGAGATAATGGTGCAAGAGTATACTTCTTACCATTATGCAGAAGACTATACCTATTCTTTCTCCCATGATGAGTAGTATCCCTATCATACTGCCAAGGTCGGCCAAGTAAAACATGACATGCTTGCATTGGAACTACATCACAAAGAATCTCATCTTCATACCTACCAACATTGAATGAAATCATGCATTGTTTGTTTACTTTTACTTCTCCACAATCATTCAACCATTGGAGCCTATATGGGGTAGAGCGCTTCATGCATGCAATTCCTAGTTTATCCACCAAGTATGAACTCACCACATTTGCACAACTTCCCCCATCAATAATCATAGAATAAGTCTTCCCTTTTATCCCACACCTAGTATGAAACAAATTCTCTCTCTGCCCTTCATCAACACTACCCAAATTGATAGTCATAATTCTCCTAACCACCCCAATTATACCATCATTAGGCAGTTCCAAATCATCTTCCTCACTTACACCTTCTCCCTCTTCTTCTTCCCCCTCACTTTTTTCACTCTCATATTCTCCATTCTCTCTAAGTAGGATGTTTCTTCTACTTGGACATTCATGCATCATATGCCCCCTTCCATGACATTTGTGACATTGAATAGAACTTGAAGGTTTAGAAGATTTAGGATTAAAGGTTTTACCTCCCTCCTCAACCTTACCTTTACCTCTATCATCTTGAGGTTTGGAAGGAGCTTTCCCCTCTTGAGTTGACCATGGCTTCTTAGAGATAGTGTTTGGTCGACTTCTCCATGAGTTATTTTGCTGCTTTTTCTCAATTTGTTTTTCAACTTTTACAGACAAATCAACTAACTCATCTAAAGTTACATATTGTTGTATCTCTACTACATTAGCTATTTCTGTATTTAAACCATTTAAAAATCTAGCTATTGTAGCCTCTTCTTCCTCCATGCAGTTAGCTTGGATCATAGCCATATCCATGCTTTTGAAGTACTCATCCACCGACATGGAGCCTTGCTTCAAGCGTTGAAGGCGAGATTGTAGATCTCTTTGGAAGTATGATGGAATAAATCGCTTCCTCATTACCCTCTTCATCTCTGCCCACGTAGCAATAGGTGGTAGCTCCTCTTGCAATCTGTCCCTAGCAAGCTTTTTCCACCAAGAAGCAGCATAATCAGAAAACTCAACAACAGCAAGTTTAACTTTCTTACCCTCAGAGTAGTTATGGCAATCAAAGATGGCTTCAACTCGTCTCTCCCAATCAAGGTACAAGTCTGGATCCCTTGTCCCCTTGAAAGATGGCATCTTCATCTTTATACTATTTATATTATCATCTTCTACTCTACCTCTTTGTCCCCTCCTATCTCTTCTTTCTAGATTAAATTCAACATCAAAATCATCATTATCATATTCAGGATTTACAAAAGGGATATGGGGTACATTCCTTCTAACTTGGGGTCTAACATTATTTGGGGGTACAACATTATTCTCCCTCCTAATTGCAGCTATGGTGTCATTCTGCTCGATAATCATATCCCTCATCTCTTGAAATTGAAGGGTCCATCTCTCAAATTGTTGGTGCATAGCTTGAAGGGTGAAGTCGTTCCTTCCTTTGACCTCAGCTTCTAAACGAGCCCTTTCCTCATCACCACCTGAATTAGACATCTAAAAAAAAGAATAAATGATTAAGTATCACACTTTTAATATGGCTTTTACCCTCTTTTAAACTCACCCACACTTGCCTTTTTCCACTCAAAATAACCTTTGAACGAGAATACTTTGTAGATTTATAATTAAACCAAAACGTGTATCAAGTTCGTAGTAATAAAGTATGGAATCTTGGGGTACAAAAAGAAAGTAAAGAACTAGTCCTAGAACAAGTAGGATTTAGTTGAAACAAAACACGAATAAAAAGGAACTTATTTTAGAATTATAAGAACAAGAAAAAAAAAATTCCTCTTATTCTTAAAGGTCTAGAATCCCCTCTTCTTGCAACCTTCTTTCTTGGAAACAAATTAATGCAAAACTTGGAGAGCAAGTAATAAGATTTCTTGAATATCAAGTAATAAACTTTCTTGGGTATCAAGTAATCAAATTTCTTGGAGGACAAGTAATTAGATTTCTTAGAGAGCAAGTTATAGCTTTTTTTTTTTCTGTTCACGCTATTGTAAATTTTTTTTTTTCACGACGCTACTGTTCACGCTACAGTGTTTTTTTTTTTTTTTTTTTTTTTGTTGCTCTAAGAAGAAATCCCAAGATTTATCAAGAACGGAATCTTGATAGAACCGCTCTGATACCACTTGATAACAGCAAGGTTAAGGGAGATCACAAATAGAGAATTGAATATTAGAATGCGGAAGCACAAAGAAAAGAAACAAAAAAACTAAATAAAGATATGGGAAATTCGAAGGAAAGATCCACGAATTTCCAAAGATTAGATGTTCTAAGGCCTTGAAAAGATCCAAGTAACAACGTATAGATTTATGGAAGAAATCTAACGCCTTTACTTGAGAAAACGAATCAAAACGATAGATTCGGATCTTGACCGCTTTATGAGTAACTAAAGACAATAATTAGTATGTAGAAACTAATCACCTTCTAAAGAATACCAAAAAGAAACCAAAGATATCACAAGAAGAAGTTACTTTATACCTTAAACTATGAAACTAGTAAAGGTTTAAAGATAAATTCTCAAAGAACAAGTCACAAAGGTTCAAAGAACTCTCTCAAATATTATTAATATCAATCTAAATTGTCTTTAATGAATGAAAAGGACTCCTATATATAGGAGAAGGGAAAAACGTCCAAGAAGCCAAACCCTAAAAAAACAATTACAAGGAATCCTACTCTAGAAAGGAAATAAAGTAATCTAACTAGGAACAAATTTAGTACTTCTAGGAAAGCATTAAATGGTACTTAGGAGACCATAAATAGACTAAGGAAAATATTAATAACCTATATATAAATAAATAAATAAGGTAAATCCCAACTAGGAAAAGAATCTTGACAATCTTGGAAAGTTTGACTAGTCTTCTCTCAAAACTTGGGCAGAAAGCAACTCTTGTTGTGGCTGATTCTTGGACTCTTCTTGACCTTTTTTGCACGAAATTGGACCTTAAAATTCCTCATCTTGGGCTTGAATTTGGGCCACCAAATAATTGTAGCATTTGGACAATTCCTCTCCCTTGGGCTTGAGCTCTTCTTCCCCAATAAGAAACCTTTGGATCAGCGATTGAAGCCCATTGAGCTTATCATTGAACTCCTTGGTTTGAGATCTTGTTATGGGCCTCCTTGGAGTTTCTAAAGCGTCATCCTTGTCTTTCAATGGAGTAGAGCTTCCTTGGATGCTATCACATAGGTATTTAGCTCGTGGATCCAGCTATGATAATAGTATAGTTCTACCTTAGGCAAGTAGGAAAACCCCTTTTCAGTGTGGGGTAGACATTGGATTCCATGGTAATCTCACATGGTCTATGTCGGTTAAGTTTTATTCCTCATTATGATAATAGTATGAAAAAAGTATGAATGATGAGTTATAGTTACTCAAGAGGCAATACATAGTATGGGTGAGATTATGGGATCTTGTTCATGCATTGCACAAGTGTGCTTTGAGGCTATGTATGATATGTTCCTCTTATGAAATGATGATTTATGAGTTGATTATGTTTATGACTTATGCTTTTCCATTATCTTCATAATGATGCTTTAACTTACTAAATTGCATGCATTCAACTAAAATGTCCCTTTTAGCATGTTTTCTTAATTTTTTGTGCATGACTATCATACTTGGTGCATTTTTGTACTAGCCCATATTTTCCTACATTTTCCCCAAGTGTAGGGTCTGGTTCCCAAGGTGGTCATCATTGTGGCTAAAGCTTGGATTTGATCATTTCTCCTATCTTGTTGGTGAGTCCTCATGATTCGAGGATAGATGTTGTCATTTAGTAGTTTCATTCTTGTACTTGACTTTCAGAATAGGTTGTATGGGTGGTGACCCTATTTGATTCAAGTATTGTCATAGATGGCTAATTGAGACAAGTCAAGACTTCAACTTTCCTTTGTGAAAATTTTGGACTTGAAATGCGTTTTTACACTTATTGTTCTATTGCTTGATGTTATGATATAGTAAATGGATTACATGGGGCCTTTTGGGGTTCTATGTGCCTTGTTACGTCTAAGGGGTACCCTTGGGTCGTGACAAACTTGTTAATCTAAGCACAATGTTTAGAATGATTATAGGATGATGTCTCATAAGCCATGTCTAGTAGAGTCTTGTTCCTGACTGTGAAGCGCACCACACTTATGAATGAGAGGCTATAGGATATTTAGGAAATTTCACTTCTTTTATTACTCTTAAGTTGTGCCTAAGAGTTTCACTCTATAAATTTTATTTCCTAATCCTTCTCTTGTGTCTTCAGGAAATGAATACATGAAGGGCTAACGCTAGAAGGGTGGAAGATGAGAATGTGAATCAAGGAGCTCCTCCTCAAGCTAATCAAGCTCTTGTTGATCCTTTGGTTGAGAATGTGACCCATGCAGAGTTTAGGTCTACAATCCAAATGTTGGCTCAAGTCGTGATAGCTTAAGCCAATAGAAAAGTTATAGCTCCGGTGAATCCTACTATGAATTCAGCTGTATCTAGGCTTAGGGATTTTGCTAGAATGAACCCTCCCAAATTTCATGGTTCTAAAGTGGAAGAGGATCCCAAAGGTTTATTGATGAGGTTTATAAAGTTCTTGCTATTATGGGGGTGTCATTGGAAAAGAAGGCAGAGTTTACCTCCTACCAACTACAGGATGTTTCTCAAGTATGGTATGATCAATGGAACGGTGGAATACCCGTAAGAGCGAGCCCGGTAGGATGGGAATTGTTTAAATCTGCATTTCTTGATATATTCATTCCCCGAGAGTTAAGGGAAGCTAAGGTTGAAGAATTTATTAACATTTATCATGAAAGTATGAGCATGAAAGAGTATTCCCTAATATTCACTCAATTGTCCAAGTATGCTCCAAATATGGTAGCGGAATCTAGGGATAAGATGAGTAGGATTTTGACGGGTGTATCTGACTTGGTTGAGAAAGAAAGTGGTACGACAATACTCCATAATGACATGGATATCTCAAGCCTTATGGTGTACGCTCAATAAATTGAGGAGTTAAAACTCAAGAAAAAGAATATAGAGGTGAAAAGAGCTAGAACCGGTGATGGGAACTTCTCCATTGCTAGGTCCGATGGACATTGTCGACCAAGGTTTAAACAAAGGTTTTCCAACCACGGCTCCTCTAGGGCTCCAAGGGTCAACAAGGATAGAGTTTCCAACCCTAAACCTCAAGGAGATAATAGTGGTGGTTCTTATGTTGCTAGGCATAATTGTGCAAAATGTGGTAGAAATCATGATGGTAAGTGCCTAGTTGGCACCGATAGGTGTTTTAGTTATGGGAAGATTGGCCACAAGATGAGAGATTGTCTGATGCTCAAAGTTAAGGGAATGGAAGATAAACAAGCTCCTCCAAGCGGTTCAAACTCCAATGCCCAAAAGCATAACCACTTTTATGTTCTTCAATCCTGAGATGACCAACAGAGCTCCCCGGATGTGGTGATCGGTATGTTAAAAGTTTTTCTATTGATGTATATGCCTTGTTAGATCCCGATGCTACTTTGTCGTTGGTGACACCTTTTATGGCCATTAAGTTTGAAATACTCATCGAATGTTAGTTGAACCTTTTTCGGTTTCTACCCCGATTGGTGACTCACTTCTGGCTAAGAGGGTTTATAGAAGTTGTCCTATTTCCTTGTCCCATAGAGTTACTTTGGTGGATTTGGTGGAGTTACACATGTTAGACTTTGATGTTATTTTGGGTATGAATTTGTTGTATGCATGTTATGCTTCTATCTATTGTAGGACTAGGGTGGTTAGATTCCAGTTTCCAAATGAGCTTATCTTATAATGAAAGAGGGGAAATTCTCTGCCTAGAGGTCAATTTGTATTTTGCCTTAAAGCTAGGAAGATGATCTCCAAAGGGTGTATTTACCATCTTGTTAGATTGAGGGATGTTGAATCTGAAACCCCTTTCCTAGAGTTGGTTGTGGTAGTGAATGAGTTCCCGAAAGTTTTCCCTAATGATTTACTAGGTATTCCTCCCGAGCAGGAACTAGATTTTAGTATTGACCTTTCACCAGATACACAACCTATCTCCATTCCTCCTTATAGAATTTCTTCGACCGAGGTGAATGAGATGAAAGAGCAACTAAAAGATTTGTTAGATAATGGCATCATCCGACCGAGTATCTCTACATGGGGTGCTCCGATGTTTTTTTTAGAAAAAGGATGTGTCTCTTAGAATGTGCATCGATTATCCTCAATTGAATAAAGTAACCATCAAGAATAAATATCCTCTCCTGAGGGCTGATGATTTGTTTGACCAATTTCAAGGGGCTAGCTATTTCTCTAAGATCTTCGTTCGGGTTATCACCAATTAAGGGTGAGAGAGGTTGATATTCCAAAGACGACCTTTAGTACCCGATATGGTCACTATGAATTTGTGGTAATGTCATTTGGTTTTACAAATGCTCCAGTGGCGTTTATGGACTTGATGAATAGAGTGCTTAGGTACTACCTAGACATGCTTGTGATTGTGTTTATCGATGATATTTTGATCTATTCAAGGAGTGAGAATGAACATGTGGACCATTTGAGAATTATATTGCAAGTTCTTAAGGACCAACAACTTTTTGCAAACTTTAGCAAGTGTGAATTTTTTTAAGGTCCTTAGCTTTCTTTGGTCATATTGTGTAAAGCAAGGGCATTGAGGTAGATCCTAAGAAAACAGATGCGGTCAAGAATTGGCCTAGACCTCTAACTCTTTCTGACATTAGAGGCTTTTTGTGAAGTCAGTTATTATAGGAGGTTATTTGAGGGGTTTTCCTCCATTGCTTCTCTGTTAAAGACTTTGACTAAAAAAGAGGCAAAGTTTGAGTGGTCAGAGGCTTGTGAGAAAATCTTCCAAGAGTTGAAGGATAAACTTACATCCACTCTGGTGTTGACCTTATCGAAAGGTACAGATGGTTTCGTGGTATATTGTGATGCCTCCAGAGTGGGGTTGGGATGTGTCCTCATGCAAAATGGTAAAGTGATTGCCTACGCTTCAAGGCAACTTAAAGTACGTGAGAAGAATTATCCTACCCATGATCTTTCTTGAATTAGCGGTGGTTGTATTTGTGTTGAGAATATGGAGACATTACTTGTATGGGGTTTATATGGATGTTTTCACCGATCACAAGAGTCTTCAATGTGTATTTAGCCAAAATGACTTGAATCTTCGACAATGAAGGTGGTCAGAACTTTTGAAACATAATATTATGAGTGACATTTATCACCCCAACAAAGCTATTGTTGTAGCGGATGCACTTAGTAGATTGTCCATGGATAGTGTGTCTCATGTAGAGGATGAAAAGAAAGAATTTGCTTGTGAGGTGCATGGATTGGCCCGGGTAGGTGTCGAACTAGTAAAGGTCTTGATCCTTTATTAGTTGAGTTGAAAGAGTTAGTACTCAAGAAGTCTATACAAGCTTTCTCTCAAGGGGGAGATGGGGTGATTAGGTACCAAGGTCGGTTACGTGTTTCAGATGTTGATGGTTTGAGGGAACAAATTTTAGAGGAAGCTTATATTTCTTGTATTTTATTCATCCGGGAGAAACCAAGATGTACCGTGATATACGTGAAGTGTATTGGTGGAATGGTATGAAGAAATATATTGTGGGAATTGTAGCCAAATGCCATAATTTTCAACAAGTTAAGGTTGAGCATCAAAGGCCGGGAGTCTTATCCCAAAATATAAGTGTCCCCACTTGGACATGGGAAGATGTATATATGGAATTTATTGTGGGATTGCCTCGCACACGAAGACAACATGATTCTATTTGGGTCATTATAGATCGGATGACAAAATCAGCCCACTTTATTCCCATCAAAGTTTCTTATTAGGCTGAAGACTATGCCAAGTTGTATATAAGAGAGATAGTGAAGTTGCATGGGGTTCCTTCATCCATTATTTTGGATCGGGGTACTCAATTTACTTCTCACTTTTGGAAGTCATTCCAAAAAGGGCTCGGTACTAAGGTTAAGATTAGCACGACTTTTCATCCCCAAACCGATGGGCAAGCGGAGCGTAGCATCCAAACATTGGAAGATAGGTTAAGGGAATGTGTTATAGACTTCAAATCTAATTGTGGTTACCACTTGTCATTAATAGAGTTGGCCTATAATGATAGTTATCACTCAGGTATTGGTATGGATCCCTTTGAAGCCTTGTATGGTAGGAGTTGTAGGTCTCCGGTTGGTTGGTTTGTGGTAGGTGAAACTACTCTTATTGGTTCCGAAATGGTTTATGAAGCTATTGAGAAAGTTTGGCCTATTAGAGAGAGGTTGGGAATGGCTCAAAGTAGACAAAAGTCTTTTGCCGATGTGAGAAGAAGGGATCTAGAATTTAAAGCTAATGGTTGGGTCTATTTGAAAATCACACCCATTAAGGGTATGATGAGATTTGGCAAGAAAGGGAAACTTAGTCCCCGGTATGTAGGCCCATACAAAATTTTGAAACATATTAAGATGGTTTCCTATGAGTTGGATTTTCCAAATAAGTTGGTTCCGCTTCATCCGGTATTTCATGTTTCTATACTTAAGAAGTGTATTGGAGATTCGGCATCCATTATTCCCCTTGGAGGGTTTGGAGTTGACGAAATTCTTTCATACGAAGAGGTTCCGGTAAAGATCCTAGATCGGCAAGTCAAGAGATTGAGAAACAAGGAAATAGATTCCGTGAAGGTTTTATGGAGAAATCACTTAGTTGAGGGTACTACTTGGGAGGCCGAGGCTGGTATGAAGTCCCGATATCCTCATCTTTTTCCTTCCACTCCTATTCAAGATTGAGGTAAATAGTTCCTCTTGAGTTCTAGTGTTTTTTGAGTCATATGTGTTATAGGTGTTTTCCTCGTGATTTCCTTATGTTATGCAGGTTCTTGATGAAATAAATGTTTACTAAGAAAATGAGTTTTCATGATTTATGTTTCTCATGGTTTTGTGCATTTAGTATGAGTTACCTATTTGACTTCATGAGATGAGTTGATGAATATGCTTTAATAATCTTATGAGAGTAATTGCATATTGGCTCAATGATATAGTGTTGAGCATGCTTTTAGTTGGAGAAGGTAGTTCCTCCTATAAATATGAGAAATGTTCAGTTTCATGCATAATAGGTTGTTAGATGTAGTTCCTACTTCCTTGTGTTGCAGTGATTTATTTTTGAGATGGAGTTGATGTTTCCTCCTTAGAATTGTGCATTATTTTGATGTTTCATGCATGATGGGTTGTTAGTCTCGAGTCTTTACTTCCGTAAGGTGTATAGATAGTCATTCGAGGACGAATATTCCCAAGGGGGAGATATTGTAACACCCGAGAAATAAGTAGGCTAAACTAGGGCTACGTTTGAGGGTTAGAGTCATGGAGATGGCCTAGGGCCAAGTGAAAATAGGCAAGGGCCAAGCCTGCCCAAGCCTTGCCAAGGCACTCCCCCAAGATCACGAGGGCCTTCACGACCAGTGGTGGTCACCACGAGTCGTGGTGCCACTCGTGGAGGTGGATGTAGTAGCCTCCATAAGGCTGTCTCAAAATTGGCCCCTCCACACGAGCCACTTCACGGCTTGTGAAGAATTAGATGACTTGTGGGAGTGGCCTTGATCATGCCTTAGTGGTTAAGGGTTTATAGAGAAGTGGCTTAGACACTGCCTTAAATTCCACCAGAGGGACCATGGCTTGTGGCAAGAACTACGGCTAGTGGAGCCCCTTCTGGGATCGCCTTGGGCTTGTGGGTTAAGGGCACATGTTGCCTAAGCCACTGCCTCAAGTCCCTGGAGCGGACCACAACTCGTGGATCCTCTCGTGGCACCTGGGAAGCTCACTTAAAATGAGCGGTGTTTTGGGTATTTCTGGTTAAGTCTTATTAAAGTGAAGTCATTTTGCCTTGGTTTTATACACCTATATAAGTTATTAAAGTCAAAAGACACCCATGCACCCCATTATTTCAAAAACCCCAAATCAAATCCCAAAAGTTCATCTTGTCTAAAAAAATTCTCTCTCTAGAACTTCAAGGAAGAAGAAGAAGAAGAAGGAAGTTGTAGCTAGGGTTAAAGGAATAAGTTTTTCTACTCAATTGCATTTGATTCCATTGCTAAGGTATGGTAGTTCTTTATCAATGGATAGCCTTCTCCAAGTCATTGATTCCTTTCAGAAATGATTCCAATGTTTGAATTACATTATATTATGATTGAGTTGATGATTTATTATGGTTTTTATGTTGAAATCCCAAAGAACCCATGAAACCCCATATTACTCAACTATGATCTTGTGATGTGGGTTAATTGATGAAACAAGGATGTTATGAGATTATGCTTGTATTAATTGAGCTATTTAAATAATGTTGTCATCCATGTCTAATGTAGTAATTCTGAATGTGTTGACAGATTATGATCTATGGTTCTTGAAGGGCAAAGTATGATAAATATTTATGATTATGAGGTTTATGTATATGATTTAAGAACACTTTGAGAATAAAGTGAATATGATTATAATCTAGTTGTTGTGTTGTTGGAAGGTTATCCTCATATACACACCTATGTATGAATTGATATGATGTGAAATGGTTTCTCACAATATGATGATTCTAAGGATGAAAGGCTATTCTCACCTATTGAATCAATGAGCTTTAGTGTGAATGATGTTGGATTGAGTGTCAAGACATTCTTCCATGAATATGAACTGAAGTCAACATTTAATATGTAATCCATGGGAATTAATGTTTAGCACCGAGTGGATATGAATATGAGGTGGAAGCTTGTATGATAGTTGAGTTTGGATTTCCAAAGTATGTATCTCATGAGATGGAAACATTCTACCTTAGTTAGTGCTACCTTAGGCAAGTAGGACAAACCCTTTTCGGTGTGGGATAGACATCGGATTCCGTGGTAAGCTCACATAGTCTATGTCGGTTAAGGCCTATTCCCCATTATAATAATAGTATGAACAAGGGTATGAATGATGAGTTATAGTTACTGAAGAAGCTATACTTAGTATGGGTAAGATTATGGGATCTTATTCATGCATTGCACAAGTATGCTTTGAGGTATGTATGATAGGTTCATCTTATGATATAATGATCTATGCGTTGATTATGCTTATGAATTAAGTTTCTCTAGTAGTTTCAAAATGTTTCTTTAACATAGTAAATTGCATGTTTTCATGATTTTTGTGCATGGCTATAATAATTAGTGCATTTTTGTACTAAACCATATTTTCCTACATTTTTCCCAAGTGTAGGGTCCGGTTCTCAAGGTGGTCATCATTGGCTAAAGCTTGGATTTGATCATTTCTCCTAGCTTGTTGGTGAGTCCTCAAGATTCTAGGATGAGTGTTTTCATTTAGTAGCTTCATTCTTTGTTTTTGACTTTCAGATTATGTTGTATGGGCTGTGACCTATTTGATTCAATTATTGGAATAGATGGCTAATTGAGACAATTTTAGACTTCCGCTTTCCTGTATGAAAATTTTGGACTTGAAATGCGTTTTTAGTCTTATTGTTCTATTACTTTATGTTATGATATGCTACGTGGCTTACATGGGGCCTTTCGGGGTTCTATGTGCCTTCTTATGTCTAGGGGGTACCCTTGGGTCGTGACACCTAGATTGCTTGTTAACTCTTGAATTTTTCGAAATTCTAGATTTAATGTGATAATTGATATATAAAACTTTTTATTAAATTGGTGGAATCATCCGCCCACTTTATCTTACTATTTCAAATGAGCAATTCTAAAATCCAAATTGCTCGATAGAAATTCTCTACAATATATCATTCTTTATGGGATTCGACCTTGTCTCTTCATTGGTTTTTTATTGGCTGCGACCGGTGTCTCTTTTAATTGGTTTTAAGGAGGATATTTGACCGTTCTTATGTGACAGGCGTGGCACCCAAGCGAACTGAGCGATACCTATACCAGGCATGGTACCCTAGCCAACTAACAAACACATATCACAATGACAATAAAAATCACATTGAACAAAAATCACTTGAGAACTAAGTAAACACATTCCTTACATAGGATTGAAAACATTATAAGATATTAATCAAACAACCACAACCTACCTAAAAAAATTCTTTCATAAACACTTCATGTTCAACAAAATTTGAGATTCCACTTTTGAGTAGCTACAAATTAGGTGGTTACAATAGATACAATTTACCTATAGTTCATCCCCAAAGTATTATTAGGGCGGAAAGAAGGACTAGCCAATCACGAGATATCAATGCCATATTTTGGGCAATGTTAATAAAGAATTAAACCCTATGCAAACCATACAAGACTACAACATCCCATCCCATGTAACCAAGTATACTATGTTAAGAAATTTAAATGAACAAAACCACAAAAAATATTCCCGGCCACATACTTGTATCTCGCTATAGAGGAAATATTTTCACTATAGCGGTATTGCTGTAGCGACTGTAGGGGGGGAGAGGAATGACTTTCTCACCCATTCCCTCCCATTTTACTATCAAAACTCAAATCTACACTCCCAATCACTCCAAGAAGCTACCTAAAATTTTAGGCTAGGCTAGTCTTAGACACAATCTAAGCCAAGTGATGTCTAGGGCGATCCAAAAATGGGTAGGATAATATATACATAATTCATTTATATTTTCTAGTAGCCAAGACATAAAGAAATCAATAGGGCATTTTAGAATCAAATTTAGGTGATTAAAACTTTCGATATAGGATTTGGCGTGAAGGGATTACTTTTGAACATTAAGATACAAAGGTATGTTATAAAGTGGAGGTTTGGAGAAGGACTTACAAATCTATGTCTCCATGCAAGCTGCTATAGTGGGTCTCACAATGATTTTAGGCGTATATATCTGCCTAAATTGTCGAGATTTGCCCACGTTTTTAGTTGAATCAAAGAATGATCTTGAGTCTATTAGCTTGATTTTGTTAAACTTGCATTGATTGTGCACTCACACATGTGAATAGTTGTTTCAGGAATTTTGATGGAAGTTAGAGTTGATTCAGAGAAGAAGAAGCAAAGAAAAAGCAAAAAATGGCCAGGCAAGAATCACCAGTGGCTGGCGCATTGGTTGGCACAACGTGCCACTAGTGAAAGTTCATAGCACTCATTGAGGTGCACTGCAAGGCGCGAGGCGCCACTGGTGAAAGTTTAGACCACTTGTTGAGGCGCACTACAAGGTGTGAGGCGCCCAGGTTCAAATTTTAGAAGCCCTTTACAGGTGTGCTGAGCGAGGTGCCGCGCTAGGCCTGGAATTTTAGGGATGACTGCCTGATGATCTGCCAGGCGTGATGCGCCAAGGAGGGAAGTTTAGAAGCAAACTCTAGGTGTGTTGAAGTAGAATTTTTCTCCAATTTTCCCAACTCTTATAAATAGACCCTTAGGTCTATATTGTCGGGAGTTCGATATTATTTTGTTGTACAAGAGAAAGCGTCATTTTTTGTAATAGGTTTCGATCTTTTAACTCTTCTATTTTTCAGAAATCGCATGAACAATTGTATTTTGTGGTTTTCTTATAGTTTGAGTGGCTAAATTCCACTGTAGCTACGAATCGATTGTTGAATATTTAAGGTTCTAGAGTTAATTCTTGGTGGCCATTATAAGTTACTTTTATATTCTTATTTTAGTATTTCTTGACTTGCCATCTAGAGATAAATATATTGTATAATCTTAAAATCGAGAGAAAAAGGATTAGATAGACCGGACGAACAAATTTCTTGGTTACGAAATAGGATTAAAGATAAATGCTTGCTAGTTAGGC
Source organism: Solanum stenotomum (assembly GCF_019186545.1). Lineage (NCBI taxonomy): Eukaryota > Viridiplantae > Streptophyta > Magnoliopsida > Solanales > Solanaceae > Solanum > Solanum stenotomum. The sequence continues at coordinate 54,435,337 of NC_064284.1, read as the reverse complement.
CTATTTATCCTCGCTCAACGATGTAGTTAGACAGCTAACTTGAGTAGGCGACTAGAGGTCGAGAGGCCCGACTCATACATTTAACCCTGTAAACCAGTAACTTGAAAATTGAAATTAGTTCAAAGCCAGGAATATGATACGTGAGATTCATTGCATGCTCAGCCCTATAATTGTCTTTTACTTGCTTGAAACGTCATCTTACAGTCGTTCACAATTACTTACTTTTATTTATTGCATAATTCGTAGTAGTAATTAATAATCATCACCATTTCAAAAAATGGTTACTTTTATTTTATTTGTAGAATTGTATGTTAAATATAAATTGATCATTAGTCCCTTGGGAATGATAACTCGTTTCTTTAAGAATCTATATTATTTGAGCGACAACGTACACTTGCGTGTACTTTGGGGAGCAACAATTTTTTGGCGCTGCTATAATTAGAATATTCAGGTATTAATTACTTGATCTTATCTTGTTTATTGCAGGCATCTTACTCTCAAGTCTGGCTCGAAAAGTAGAACTTGTCAACCTAGACAACAAACCCGAAAGAGCTTTACGCTTACACAAAAAAATGGCAAACGTGGGACGTCAGCAAGAATTGGGGTTAGGCCTTCAGGAAAACAATGAGGATAATAACCAAGACAATGTGAACAACCTAAGAACCTGAATAACCAAGAGGTGCCCCCAATCATACCGGCAAAACTAGTTCGTGATGTGGCAGTTGATGAGTCCATAATTTAGTCTCATTTAATGCTATATCTTAATAGAATTAGTGTCCTCAAATGCATATTTTGTCTCAATAACTTATATAAACCCTTGAGTTTCAGGTATTTGGAGTTAGAAACAAAGCATGGACACTATTGGGTACAAAGGAACACAGAAAGCCTTAGGAATGAATAAAAGAAGGCTTGATGATTGATGATGTCGTTCGGTGAATCGCCACTATCATTCATCGAAATGCCAAATCGCCAAGATACTGCCTAAAGTTACAGAACACTGGAGCTCAAATGGGGGCAAATTTAGCAAACAACACCCATATTTAGCGTATCACAGATCTTTTTGGCGAAGGACAACGAGGTCGCAAAAAGTACGAAAGATGATACAAGCAAGTGCAGATAAGTGAGATGGAAGGATAATGGGCGAATCACAGAGTCATTTGACGATACCAACCTAGATCGCCTAAAGTTACAATAGCCAGACCAAGAAGAACTGAAAAATGAAGGCGAGATAAAGAGCAATCGGCGAATCACTGACCGTCACCGATATCTGACTACTTCACCGAGTAGCCTTGAGCATTGACATTTCAGACTTGTTTAAATTAGTTTTTGCTAGAGAGCGAAATTCATTCAGAAAGGGAGAAAAAATTATTTAGAGAGAAAACACTACTAATAGGTTGGGCGGAGCAATTTTAGTAATATTTTGAGAGAGATTTTGCAATAGAGAATATTATCAATTGAATTTCATTTATAATTCTCATTTTGTACCCAACTATGGGAGTGATAATTAATTTTGATCTATTTATTTTTGAGATGAGTGGCTAAAATCCTTTACTTGGGGTTTTGATCATGAAGCCAATTGTTGAATTTACTTAATGGATGTTTGCTAATTGTGAAGAATGGTGGTAATCTAAAGTGGGTCTAAGTTCCTGGTGTGTTTCGAGATTTAATTATGTTACTTCGTGTGTCAATTTCAGTTCGAAAGAGAGGTATGAGACAAAGGTAGCAATCTTAGCATCCTTAGTAGTGGATTTCATTAGTTTCAGCTCAAGAAAACCTTTCCTTTGTATCAAGCTCGAGAGAGTGGATTTGATGAGGATAAAAAGCTGGGTTACATTCAATCAATGTTGAAGTTCGAGAGAATTCAACATACCGAAGGTAATTGTTCGAGAGAAAATTCCTTTATAAATAGTTCGACCAACCTACAATAAATTAGTCTATTATGAGCATTAATGTTTACCCATTTTGTTAAGATTCAATAAATGGCTGATCAATTCCCCAAGTTTTACTCTAATATTTGATTGCTTGTGTTGAGCTATAAGTTTGAATTGGTTGTTAAAACCCGAAATTGGAGATTTGAATATTAATTGTGCAAGAAATGTTTGATTGAAGAGATTGTCATTCTATTTTTATTAAAGTAATTCGAAGGAAGCACTACTCCGTATGGGATCGACCCCAACTCATGTAGTTGGGTTATTATACTGAACAACGATCGTTGGCATTTAGTAGTGGATGAAATGCCACTTGATATGGGACTAGGGTTCACTCTCTCGAGCTGAACCTCATGTCGACCTACTCCTTAGGCCATCAATCTAGTAGTCTTGGTTTCGCGACTTCTCTCTCGAGCAAGACGAAAACACATAAATAAAAATTGTATTTGCAACTACAAATTTGTTAAATTCATCCAAAACTACTAGACGAAATCACCATTAAACTACATCTAAACTATCAGCAAACAACACCCAACAACAATCGTAACCCATATTCTCTAAATCACACCCAAGAATGGGGATTTTAGCCACACATTAACAGATAGAAATTTATACCTAAATGAGCTTGCCTTCAAATTGGTATGAATATTTAAGTCTTGTTACAGGCCAAGAATGAAGAATCCAAGAGACACAAGTCCAAATCCAAAGAGATGAAACCCTCGTCTTCTTCAAGTTTCCAAAACCCTCTAAAACATAGAGAAAAAATATCCAAAATGTACTACTCTCTAAGTGAAAATTATATTAAAAGTTCCACACTAAAACTAAAACTCTAATTAGTATTTATAGTTACGACAGATTTGTGCTGCAGCGGATCATTCGGTGTTATTAGTTGGAATCGCCGATCAACTCAATGATTAGCCCTTTGGTGTAGTTCATCGCCATCTCATAGCAACCTTCTGCATTGTCGTGCTCTGGGCCATTGGGCGGTATGGTACTGCTTCATGGAACTGCTCGACGATGCGCCGACTGCTCCCTTTTTCCGTAGACTTGATCCTTCTCTTCAGGGCTCAGCACACTGGAACAAAAAGGCAAAGTAAGACCCTTCGGCGACTCGCCAAGTGGACTCAGCAATCCTCAGGCCTTCATTTCTTCGTTCTTTTTAACCCTTTCCGTTCCTTTTTTGCAACATAGTGTCCATGCTCTCTTTAACTCCAAATACCTAAAACTTAAGAGTTTTTATCAGATATTGAGATAAAATAAGCATTTGAGGACACAATTTTTATTAAAATATAGCTCTAGATGAGTCCAATTTGTCGACTAATCATGTACATTCATGATTGAGTTTTGTGCAACACTGTTTGAGACATCCTTTTTGAACTGCTGAACTTGAGTTTTACTTGAGGACAAGCAAAAGTTTAAGTTGGGAGTGTTTATGAGTTCACAATTTAGACTCATTTAAGGCTATATTTTAATAGAATTAGTGTCCTCAAATGCATATTTTATCTCAACAACAGATGTAAACCCTTGAGTTTTAGGTATTCAGAGTTAGAACAAAGCATGGACATTATTGGGAAAAAAGGAACAAAGAAAGCCTTAGGAATGAATAAAAGAAGGCCTGATGATTGATGATATCGTTCGGCGAATAACCAATATCATTCAGCGAAATGCCAAATTGCCAAGATACCGCCTAAAGTTATAGAGTGCTAGAGCTAAAATGGGGGCAATTCGGTGAGCAGCAACCATATTCAGCGTATCGCCGATCTAATCGGCGAAGGACAACCAGGTTGCCAAAAGTACGAAAGAAAATACAAGCAAGTGCTGATAGGCGAGATGGAAGGATAATGGTCGAAATGCGGAGTCATTCGGCGATACCAACCTAGATCACCTAAAGTTAAAGTAGCCAGACCAAGAAGAAGCGAAAAGTGAAGGTGAGAAGAAGATCAATCGGCGAATTGCCGACCCGTCAGTGATATCCAACTTACTTCACCGAGTAGCCTTGAGTAGTGACATTTCAGATTTGTTTAAATTGGTTTTGGCTAGAGAGAGAAATTCATTCAGAAAGGGAGAACATAATTAATTAGAGAGAAAACACTACCAAAGGGTTGGGGAAGATAGTTTAGTAAGATTTTGAGAGAGATTTTGCAAGAGAGAAGATTATCTATTGAATTTCATCTATAATTCTCATTTTGTACCCAACTATGGTAGTGATAATTAATTTTAATCTATTTATTTTTGAGATGAATGGCTAAAACCCTTTATTTGGGGTTTTTGATCATGAAGCCAAATGTTGAATTTATTTAATGGATGTTTGTTAATTGCGAAGAATGGTATTAATCTGAAGTGGGTCTAAGTTGTTGTTGTGTTTCGAGATTGAATTGTTTTACTTCGTGTGTCAATTTCAGTGTTGAGCACTTGCTCGAGAGATAGGTGTGAGACCAAGGTGGAAATCTTAGCGTCCTTAGTAGTGGGTTTCATTAGTTTCAGCTCGAGAGAGTGAAACAAGGAACCTTTCCTTTGTAACCAACTCGAGAGAGTGGATTTGATGAAGGTAAAAAGTTGGGTTTCATTCAATCGGTGTTGAAGTTCGAGAGAATTCAACATAGAGAAGGTAAGTTTGAGAGAAAATTACTTTATATATAGTTCGACCTGCCTACAACAAATTAGTCCATTATGAGCATTAATGTTTACCTGTTTTGTTGAGATTTAATAATTGGCTGATCAATTCCCCGAGTTTTACTCTAATATTTGATTGCTTTTGTTGAGCTATAAGTTTGAATTGGTAGTTAAAACCCAAAATTGGAGATTTGAATATTTATTGTGCAAGAAATGTTTGATTGAAGAGCTTGTCATTGTACTTTTAATAAAGTAATTCGAAGGAAGCACTACTCCCAATGGGATCGATCCCAACTCACGTAGTTGTATTATTAAACTGAGGAACGATTGTTGGCATTTATTATTGGATGAAATGCCACTTGATACGTTAATTAGCAGTCCCACTCACAGCTAATGTGTTATCTAGTATAAGGAAACCACCATTCGGGGGTAGATTCGAAATAAAATAAGGCATGGTAAAATTCATTCATTCTAATTGACAATTTACCGGTCTCCCCCTTGAGGATCACCAAATCCACCTTAGGAACATTATAGAGATTAGTGATACATACATCCTAAATGGAGTCTCATCGGACTATGTGAGGCTGACGTTGTTCCCATATTACTTGTTAGGAAGCGCCACACATAGGATAGATTCTGACCCACAAAAATCCATCACTACATGGGATTATTTAGCAAAGAAGTTCTTGAGTCAATTTTTCCTTCCAAGAACACCGCACGGTTAAGGAGTGAGATCTTAAGCTTTAAGCAAAACCATGGGGAGGATATGTACCAAGCGTGGGAACGTTTTAAAAAACTGTTGAATGCTTGATTGCACAACATGCAAACTAATGAGGTACTTGCTCATGCATTCTTTGAGGGTTTAGATTATAATGCACGTGTACTTCTTAATAGTGCAATAGGTGGACAAGCCCTAGCAAAAACAAACGAAGAGTTATTCGACTTACTTGATAGACTCTCAGAAGGAAACGCAGAGTATGATAACGATCAAGGAAGGAAAGGAATAAAGAAAGGATATGTGGATTAATACTCAAGTTATTGAAATTATGGGCAACAAGGGACTAAAACCCTCACCTCCCAATTGACTTCAACAAACTAAATTCAACCCAAGGAAGAATAATCAAATGAAACCAAGAATCACAAAGGGATAACATTTTGATTAATCAAACACAAGAAGTTAACAAGCAATCCCAAGAGTTCACCCTAATTACTCACTAAGAAGATACTATAATTTGAGAGTCAATATTCAATATAGTCTAAATCTTCCCAAAATAAAAGAGACTACTATTTATACTAAAAAAATAAACAAGACACTTTTTGACAATTTTACCCTTAATGAGATAAGGGCCTTGTTTGGTTGCCTTCTTCTGTGAATTCTTGAATTCATGAAATGGTCATT
>NC_064284.1:54328643-54426890 GCF_019186545.1 Solanum stenotomum | reverse complement strand
CCATCCTTTTTGGGAACAAGAATTACCGGTATGGCACAAGGACTTAGGCTTTCTTTGATCAACCCCTTCACAAGAAGCTCTTCCACTTGCCTTGATAGCTCTTTGGTTTCTACCGGGTTACTCCTATAAGCTGGACGATTGGGGATTTGTGAACCCGGTATAAAATCTATTTGGTGCTCGATTCCCCTCAAGGGTGGTAATCCAGCGGGCATCTCATCTGGAAATAGCTCATCATAGCCCTGCAAAAGAGAAGAAATAATACTAGGCAAAGTGCTAGTATCTTGGTTAGCATGTAACAAAAGGTTGGTCAAGACAAGGCACACTAGAAAGCATTCCTCATCCACACCCTTTAAACACTTGCTTGGCTTTGCTATCATGCACATGTTCTTATTATTTTTAACCAAGGCACTCCCCTCCTTTGGAACGATGGTGGAACTTTCACCTTCACCTTTTGCCGCCTCCTCTTTTATTATCTCCCGAAGCTCCTTCATAGCTCGATAGTCCTCACTCACTTGATATGGAGTGAGAGGTGCAAGCACATACTTTTTACCTTCATTCACAAAAGTGTATTTGTTGGATCTCCCTTGGTGCACAACATCTCTATCAAATTGCCAAGGTCTCCCCAACAGTAGGTGACATGCCAACATGGGAACCACATCACAGACCAATTCTTCATTGTACTTTCCCACACTAAACCGAATACTTGCTTGTTTGAGGACCTTCATCTCTCCACTCTCGTTGAGCCATTGTAGCTTATAAGGATTGGGATGCTTGCTGGTTTGTATTTTTATACGCTCCACCAAAGAACTACTCACCACATTGGTGCAACTCCCGCTATCAATGATTAAAGAACACACTTTATCTTGGATTTTTCACCTAGCATGAAATAGATTCTCCCTTTGGTCAAGTTCTTCTTTTGCAAGGGCTCCCATAATTCTTCTCACAACACATGAAAAATTGACATTCATGTTCAAGTCTTCATCATCATCAAGCAAAGACTTTCCCTTCTTCATGAAGCAAGCAAAATTCACCCTCTCGTCCAACCTTTCTTCTTCATCCCCTGAAGCACCTTCCTCTCCTTCACTCCTATCTCCCTCTCCCTTATTTTTTTCTTCACCCTCATCTTCATCTTCAGTCTTATATCCATCACGAAGAGCAACAATTGTTCTCCTATTTTTACACTCACTATCAACATGTCCCCTCCCTTGGCATCTAAAGCATTGAATTGTAGAGGGTCGAGGAAAGTTAGGTTTAACATAGTTACCTCCTTGTGGTTGCTCACTTGCCTTGGATTTGTAATCAAGCTTGAATTGGGCAACTTGACCTCCACCTTTAGGTTACTCCCTAGAGGATGTCATCTTCGAATTATCTCTACCTTTGCTCCATGTGAAAGTTAAAAAACTTTTGGCCTTGTATGACTTTTCTTCTTTCAAATCTGCTTCTACCTTTAAGGCATCATGGAAAGCCGCTTCAAGAGTCTCATAGTGCTTAAGCTTCAAGGGCTTCAAGATATTATACCTCAAGTTTTCCACGAATCGTATCACCGTACATTCCATATTCTCTTCAATTTTAGACTTCATCCGCAAGTTCTCAAACTCATCATAATATTCTTCCACAGTTTTGGTACCTTGCCTCAACATGTACACCTTCTTGAGCACCTCTTGGTAGTAATTTGGAGTCAAGTATCTCAACTCCATAAGAGCAATCAACTCTTGCCAAGTAGGTAACTCGTAGTTATGATGGCTCTCCCTTTCCCTCCTTTTGGACTCCCACCAGGTTGATGCGTACCCCTTAAATTGCGTGAGAGCATACTTCGCCTTCAAAGTTTCTGAGATATTATTTGTGAGAAAGATCCGCTCACTTTGAATTTTCCATTCCAAGAACTCATCGGGGTCACTACTTCCTTTGAACCTTGGAAGTGTGACCTTGATAGTGTTCAAGCCCCTATCTTGATGATCATTCCTCTCCCTAAACCTATTTCCTCTATTTCCCATCCTATCGCCTCTATATCCCATCCTATCTCCTCTATATCCCATTCTATCTCCTCTATTCCCATATTCTTGATCTCCTATACCTTGGTCCCACCCCAAGTCCCGAGGTCGTGCTCCTTCCCTTCGTACTCCATTTCCATCCCTACCCCTAAGCTCCCAAAACTCATCATTATTGAACTCCTCATGAATTTCATCATAGAGAGGATTTTGGTATTGGTAGTCTCGGTAGGGCATTTGTGGTGCATTTTGTGGATGTGATGTAGGTTCATGAAAAGATGCATTTGAATCATTTCGAAATGGTGTTTGGTATTGGACGGTTGACCACAAAGGAAGATTCTCCTGTGGCGGGTGATAGGGTTGTGGATTTGGATGTGGCGTAGGCTGTCTTAGGTGGTTTGGAGGGTTGGGAGTTTGGAAAGTGGGGCGTTGGTAGTTTCGGGTTCGGCTTTGTGGAGGAGAACATAGATTATGAGCTTGTCCCGGAGCAAGGGTGGTGGAATGCACCGATGCCCTCCTTATCTCCTCATATTCGGGTTGAATTGCTTTCCTTCTATTCTCATTTTTCACCCGTACCAACCTTTCCTCCATACCTTCCATCCTTCCATTCATTTCCGCTACTTGCTTAGAGATGTTGGCGAGAACCTCCATGATGTTCTCCAAGCTCTCCCCAATTGGACTTGTATTAGACATGATACCTACAAAACTCAACAAACGAGATTAGTAGCAAAGCCTCACGTCACTCGTATGTAGCTCTCAACTCACCTTCCATGGAGTCGTCTCAAAATTGATAGTGAACTAGCTCCGTTCAATCAACTCAAGATCACCTATCCTTTGTGATGGAGTGGATTCTTGCGACTCTTGAAAGAAGGACGACCCAAAAAAAGAAAAAAAACTAACGGACTTGAATCAAGAAGGTTATCAACGAATTAAGATGATAAAAGTAGAAGAAATAAGTACCAAAAAAAATTCGGACTCAAAATAAACCAAGTAACAAAAGTAGAAGAATTACTTCTTGTTACTTACTTTGAAGGATCAAAGAAAAGATTTAATGATTAAAAACTAGTTAAAAGTAATTAAAGATGTTAATTGATTGTTAAATAGCTGAAAATTAGAAGAAAAATGAGTTTAGAAGAAGAAGAAGTGAATTTGGACACTTAGAAAAAAAATTATGCCTCAAAGAAGTTCATCACTTGTAAGACTTTGATTGGATCATTTGATGATTAAAACTAGTTAACAAGTAATTAAAGATGATAATTAATTGTTAAATAGTTGAGGAATTGAAGGGGAAAATGTTAGAAAAAGAATCACGAAGTTTGGACACTTAGAAAATTTTCTAGGTCCAAAAAGCTTCCATACTTAGAATATTTTTGGGGTCTTAAAAAAAACCTGCAGGTTTTTGGTCTCTGAAACTGACGCACACGCGCGTCAGGTGCGACTGGGCGTCGCTGGCAAGTTGTCTGCTGCGCTGGCTGCTTTCGTTTTTTTTCAGATTTCGTTTTTTTTTTTTTCTTTTTTAAATTCCACTAATGGACCCAAATAAAAAAAACACCTTTAATCAACTTTGACTTGAAAAGTTGGATCAAATGTACTTTCTTCTTTCTTCTTCTTCAAGAGCAAGTTGAAGACACTAAGAACACATAGAACACCAAGAACACACACTAAACCCCAATACACTCAAATCAACTCGAAATTTGCTCAAAATTTAGGATTTTCTTCCCTTCAACTAAGAGAACAAAGCCCACTAATTATTAACCTCCAATTTCTCCTCAATCAAAAGACCCATTTTCAAAATTTGAAAAGTTTGAAAAGCTTGAAACCCTTCAATGGTAACTTCACTTCTACAACTCCAAATTGAACAAAATTTGAAACCTAGAGTCAAAAAACACTAGGGAACAAGGATCTAGTGTCAAAAATAATAAATCAAAATTTTAAAAAAATCAGATTTTTTTTTTTGACAATTTTTTTGGACTCTTTTTAAAAACTAAGACTAGATTTGTAAGAACAAATCTAAACCTAGGCTCTTGATACCAAATGATAACGATCAAGGAAGGAAAGGAATAAAGAAAGAAAGGATATGTGGATTAACACTCAAGTTATTGAAATTATGGGCAACAAGGGACTAAAACCCTCACCTCCCAATTGACTTCAACAACCTAAATTCAACCCAAGGAAGAATAATCAAATGAAACCAAGAATCACAAAGGGGTAACATTTTGATTAATCAAACACAAGAAGTTAACAAGCAATCCCAAGAGTTCACCCTAATTACTCACTAAGAAGATACTATAATTTGAGAGTCAATATTCAATATAGTCTAAGTCTTCCCAAAATAAAAGAGACTACTATTTATACTAAAAAAATAAACAAGACACTTTTTGACAATTTTACCCTTAATGAGATAAGGGCCTTGTTTGGTTGCCTTCTTCTGTGAATTCTTGAATTCATGAAATGTCATTTCCACACATGGCCTCTTTCCTTCTTCCTTCTCATTTTGGTGTACCTTACACACATTGTATGTTTTTCTTTGGTGACCTTCAAGCTCCTCTAATGCTTCCCTTTTCATGAACATTGCTTGTAGGCCTTGGAGATCCTTTGCTTGACTCCGTGTGAATGGTCTTGAGGGGTATATGCCACTCATGTTAGTGTCATCCATGCTGCCCATGTTATCAGAGTATGAGGGGTAACTTCCTAGAACCACAACTCAAAGGGTTGTGGGAATCTTAGATGTAGATCAAGCCACCACCATAAATGTCAAACTGGATGTGATGCAACATAATATAACCATGCATTTCAAACAAATGTCCTTAAACCAAGTACCGGCTAACATGGTACAATAGGCAGCCAATTGGTGTGGGGTATGTGGTGGTGGAACTTATGAATCCAAGCACTGTGAGGCAAACCCTGATTCTGTAAACTATGTGGGTAATGCGCAAAGAAGTGGAGTTCAGCATAATTATGGCAATACCTACAACTCTAGTTGGAGAAACATCCTAACTTCTCATGTGGTGGGAACCAAAACCAAAACCAGGCGCAAGGGGCTATCCAATACCGTTCTTAAGAGGCTGGGCAATAATACCAAAATCCTAACGAAGGCTCAAATCCTAGTGCACCAAAAGAGGATGACTAATTAGGAGTTACTCCAAAAGCTCATGGTTGTGCTAAGGACAAATATCAATGGTAGAATAAATAAGTAGGATAAGAACATCAGAAACAATCTAATGTCCCAAATGAGTTTAGAGAAACAAGTTACGCAAGTAGCCAATTCTCTGAACTTGCATCCCCAAGGTGGGCTGCCCGGTGATACTAAACCTATTCCTAAGAAATTGAATGCGGTAAGTACTAGAAGTGGGCTACAACTAGTGGAGCGAGCTCCAAAGAAGAGAGATGCTGAGGTAGGTACCAAAAAAGAGAAATGGAAGAGGTAGTAAGGAACTCTACTGTTGAGACGTCCGTTCCACAAATGAAACTACACCCTTCATTTCCACAAAGGCTCAAAAAGAAGAATGAAGATGAATACTTTGGTAAGTTTCTCTCTCTCCTTAAACAGGTTCACATTAACCTGCCTTTGGTTTACATTTTGCAGGGTATCTCGAAGTATGCTAAATACGTAAAGGAGATAGTGGCTAACAAGAGGAGGCTCACATAGTATGAAATGGTAGCACTTACTGAAGAGTGCAACTCCATAATTCAAAGCAGACTACCTAAAAAGTTAAAAGATCCGAGCAGTTTTTGTGTGCATATTACAATTGGGCAAAATGTGCATGCCCGAGAGTTGTGTGATTTGGGGGTGAATCTGACTGATGCCCTTATCGTTGTATAGAAAGCTTGGGTTGGGTCGTCCAAAATGAACCACTGTCATTCTCCAACTCGCTGATAGATCCATTGCTACGGTTAGTACAAGTAGGTTCCTTGATTTTTCTAGTGGATTTGTGGTCTTAGACTTTGAAACAGATTCTGAAGTTCCATTCTTTTTTAGGACATCCATTCTTGGCAATGGGGAGGGAATTGATTGATGTAGCAATTGGGAAATTAACTATGATGGCATATGATTAGGTTGAAGTGTTTGATGTCTGTCGCGCTTTAAAGTTGGCTTCTATCTAGGTAGAGTTGTTTGCTATTATGGTTGTAGATCACATAGTAGAATCGTAGTTAGTGGTGCTCGAAGATTCCTTAGAAAGAGTGTTAGTGGGCCATGAGGTAGATGGAGATACTGAGGCTCAAGAAATATAGACATGTTTGAATCTTACATTCGTAGATAGTCACAAGCGTAGACTGAGCCATTAGATCGTGAGTTAAGGCCTCCACCCAAACCCTCAATCGAAGAAGCTCATAAGTTGGAACTAAAAACTCTGTCTACTCACCTAAGGTATGCATATTTGGGTACTAATGAAACTTTGCCTGTTAACCTGAAATACAGGTTGATGCGACATTGAGGATCTTAAAGCGGAGAAAGAAAGCTATTGGATGGCAGATGGCTGATATTCATGGGATTACTCAAGCATTATGTATGCATAAAATCTACATGGAAGAGGAACACAAACCATGTGCACTACCTCAACGTAGGCTAAATCCTTTGATGAAGGAAGTGGTGAGAAAGGAAGTAATAAAGTAGTTAGATTCTGGAATTGTGTACCTGATCTCTAATAGTAAGTGGGTAAGTCATGTGCAGTGTGTTCCTAAGAAGGGAGGTATAATAGTGGTAAGAAACGAAAAAAATTAGTTGATTCCTACTAGAATAGTGTAATCGGATGGAGAATTTGTATGGAGTACCGGAAACTAAATGATGAAACCCGGAAAGATTACTACCTGGTTCCCTTCATTGATCAGATGCTTTACCGACTAACATGGTAGGAGTACTATTGTTTCTTAGATGGGTATTCCGTATACAACCAGATTTTAATTGCACCCGAGGATCAAGAAAAGACCACGTTCACTTGTCCTTATGGTACCTATTCTTTCAATGCATGTCGTTCGGTCATTGCAATGCACCGACGACTTTTCAAAGGTGTGTGATGGCCATTTTTCATGATATGGTGGAAGAAGTTTTAAAGGTGTTCATGGATGATTTCTCCATCTTCAGGACGTCTTTTGAGGTATGCGTCTGGAATCTTGATAAAGTACTTGCTAGGTGTGAGGACCCTAACTTAGTGCTAAATTGGGAAAAATGTCATTTTTTTGTTATATAGGGGATAGTGTTGGGTCATAAGTTGTCGAAGTCGATATTAGAGGTTCATAAAGCCAAGGTGAAAGTTATTGAAAAATTACCCCCTCCCATTTATGTAAAAGGCGTGTGAAGTTTCCTTAGTCAAGTAGGTTTTTACTCATCAAGGAATTTTCCAAGATTGCAAGACCTATGTGCAGTCTTTTGGAGAAGGAGGTGAAATTTTATTTTGATGAGATGTGATAGTATGATTTTGAGATGTTTAAAAGGAACTTAATTGAGGATCTAATCTTAATTGCTTTTGAGATGTTTATGTGTGATGCAAGCGACGTAGCAGTGGTTGCAGTGTTGGGACAAAGAAAATATAAGGTGTTCCACTCAATATATTATGCAAGCAAGACCCTGGATTCTGCACAAGCTAATCACACAGTGACTGAGAAGGAGATGCTAGCTCTAGTGTTTGCCTTTGACAAAATCAGATCGTATTTAGTAGGTACTATGGTTATTGTTTTTACTAACCATGCAACTATTAGGAACCTGTTCAACAAGAAGGATGCTAAACCAAGGATGATTCGGTGGATATTGCTTCTCCAAGAATTTGACCTTAAGTTTAAGGATAGAAAAGGTACTAAAATTAAATAGGAGATCATTTCTCTAGGTTGGAGGTTTTTTCCCATGTGCATGAAGGTGAACAAATCCGGGAAGAGTTTCCGAATGAACAGTTGATGGAACTACATATCTCTCAAGTGCCTTGGTATGCAGACATTGTGAATTTGATAGTAAGTGGAGACTACCCTCCGGGTGCAACCACCCAACAACAGAAAAAGCTCAATCATGATGCTAAGTTCTACATCTAGGATGAACCGTTCTTATTCAAGCAAGGTGTGGATCAGGTGGTAATAAAATACATTCAGGAGTATGATGTTAAAAAGTTCTCGAAAGTTGTCATGCTAGCCCATACGAAGGACACCATGGATGAGAGTGCACGACACATAAGGTACTACAATTTGGTTTCTTTTCGCCCTCGTTATTTAAAGATTCTATTGCTTCTGTGAAGGATTGTAATAAATGCCAAAGGTTGGGCACTATTTCAAGAAGACATGAGATGCCGTTAAGTAACATTTGGGAGGTGGAAATTTTCGATGTGTGGGGTATTGACTTGATGGGTCCCTTCGCATCATCTAGTGGAAACCAATACATCCTTCTGGCTATGGATTATTTGAGTAAATGGGTTTAGGCTCTCGCTCATCGTTTGAATGATTCTAGGGTGGTGATCAAGTTAATCAAGAAGCATATTTTCACTCTCTTTGGCACTCCAAAGGCAATCATATGTGATGGAGTTAAGCATTTCATTAACCATCTAGTTAAAAATCTTCTTGCTAAGTATGATATTCGTCATGAGGTTTCTATAACATACCATCCTCAAACGAGTTGCCAAGTTGAAGTTTCAAATAGAGAGGTGACGCAAATTTTGCAGAAAACGGTGAATGCGCAAAAGAAGGATTGGTCTGACAAGTTGGATGATGTGTTGTGGGCATATAGGACAGCTTATAAGACACCCATAGGGACTTCTCACTATCACATAGTGTTCGGTAAAACATATCATATTCCGGCGGAATTAGAACACCAAGCTTTTTGGGTGATTAAAAGGTTAAATGTGGACCCCGAGCTAGCTGATAGGAAGAGAGTAAATCAACTACGTGATCTTTAGGAGTTCAGGCTCCACGCGTATGAGAATGCCAAGCTCAATAAAGAAAAGACAAAAAGGTTGCATGACATGCACATAGTTCGTCGTACTTTCACTCCGGGAGAAAATGTACTACTCTTTAACTCTAGATTGTGATTATTCCCTGGAAAACTAAGGTCTAAATGGAGTGGTCCTTTCGAAGTGGTGAGAATGACACAACATGGGGAGGTTGAACTTAAAGGCGAGACTGGACCTACGTTCTTGGTAAACGGGTAAAGAGTGAAACACTACTTTGGTAAAGATTCGGATCGTGATCGGGAGGCCCTTGAGCTTAACGATGAATGATCCAAGTTGAGTCGTGCCGTGACATTAAATCAAGCGCTACTCAAGAGGCAACCCATGAAGAAAATGTAATAGATAGGTACTTTACTTTTAAAAAATTGCATTTTTTGTTTTAGCGTAGTTTTAATTCTTAGAATCTAGGAAGTATTTTTATTTATTAGTATTAGCTAGATAGGATTTTTCATTATTTGGAACTTAGTTTGTAATAGTGAAAAATGGAATAAAAAAAAAATTCAGATCCAGGAGCACTGGCTGGCGCGCCGCGCCTGGCATCAAAATTCAGAGGGCATCGTCACGCGCGCTTAGCGACGCATCGTGCCAAGTGGCAAACTTCAAATGTGCCTCAGTGTTGCATTGAGTAGTGCATTACCCCTCCCACAACGCCACAACACCGATGTTTCCCTTTTGGGTTTTGACCCGGATACAACCTGACCCAACCCCTTAAAATCCCGAAAACTAAATTCTTTCCCTCATTCTCTCTCAACCCTAACCGATCAACCCCCTAAAATTCTTTCAATTCCTCTTCTTCTTGCTCAACGATTCTTCTCCAAACTCATCCATTAAAATACCACCCTTCCACCTTCTTTAATCCTTCTTCTTCCCCACCCTCCCCAACAAATACCAAAACCTCCACCATCTTCCTTCACCCATCTCTCTCTCTTTACATTTTTCCCTTTTCTACACCACCCACTGCCCTACCCGACCCCCCTTCTAGTTCTTCTAATTTTTCTTTTCTTAATTATTTCTTTTTAATAGGTAAAAATGGAACCTTAAAGCAAGAATGTGGCTAATGGAGAGGGTTCCTAGCGTAATCAGAAAGTAGAGGCTTTCGGTTCTTCTAGTGGTCGATAAGAAGTTTGGAAATTTGGGAAGATGGTTATTGAACGATATGGATGGGAGTGGTTTGAATGCTAGAAATAAGCTAAGTACACGGGGGATGAGTATGTAAATTAGGTACGATTGCAATCCCAATTTTTGCGTAAAATACAATACTGTGAATACTGTGGGTTGCGGTTTATATTTGAAAATCTGGGGGATTGTAACTTGTCGTTGGTTAGGGAGTTCTATGCCAATAGGCTCACTGAAACTAAGTATAAAACTGAGCCTATCCGAGGTAGGGATGGTGAAGTTTACTGCGAACATACTGAATATATATTTTGGAACCTCGAACTGTGATGTTGGGGATTTTAATAGGCTCAAAGAAAAAACCCTTTTATTGAGATATACGTCATACATTGTGTAGGGTTGAATCAACTCCTAGGTGAGATAGGAGCAAGGATACCGGGAGGCATTCTACCCTCTATTTTGCTAATTTTAATCAAGTTGCGCATGTGTGGTTGAAGATTGTCCATAGTGTGTTTTCGCTAGCCAAACATCTTTCATATATGACGCGGGATAGAGTAGTGCTGACATATATGTTGATGAAAGGTATGCCCATAAATGTTGGGGCAATTTTGAGACATTATATGATGATGTTTAGAAACAATCTGAGGTGAAAATTTTGCTACAGGAGGATGATAACCTATTTTCTGAGGGCTGAGGGAAATAAGGAAGAAGTAGTCTACCTGATGATGATTCCACAAATTGGACTCATTTAGGGCTTTATTTTGATAGAAATAGTGTCCTTAAATATTTATTTTGTCTCAATATCCGATGAAAACTCTTAAGTTTCAGGTATTTGATATTTTAGTGGAAACATGGACATTTAGGCGCAAAAAGGAACAAAAAGGCTGAAAAGAACGAAGAAGCGGAAGCATGAGTATCGCCTAGCAGGATCAAAAAGGCAATGAAAGGAGCAGTCCGCGTGTCACCGAATAATTTTGCGAAGCAGCACTATATCACCCAACGACACAGAGCACGACGATGCTAAAGGCTATGCAAGACGGCGATGAACTACACCAAAGAGAGAATCGTCGAGTTAATCTGTGATTCCGACTAACCTCACCGAACGATCTGCCAACACTAATTTCTGAAGTGTATAAATACTAAATTCTTTATTAATTTTAGTGGAGTAGAACATTTATTTTATTTTTACAATAGAATAGTACTTTTTTGGATATTTTCTATCAAGTTTGGAGAGAGTTTTTTTTGGGAGACTTGAAGAAAGAAGGATTTCATCTTCCCCAAGTTGGAAGTGGGTCTTCTCCATTCTTCTTCTTTTACTTAAATCAAGGTTTAATTCTGTATACCCATTTGATGTTAGTATCATTTTAGGTGTATTTTATTATTTCTTGATGTGTGGATAAAAACCCTCATTCTTGGGGTGTGATTTAGCAAATATGTGTTGATATTGTTGTTGGGTCTTACTTGCTGATGGGTTAGATGTATTTTAATGGTGATTTCACCTAGTGGTTGTGGTATAATTTAATGGGGTTTTAGTTGCAAATACAAAATTATCCATGTGTTTTCAGCTTGCCAGAGAGGGAGGTTCCGAAACCAAGACCGCTATACTGATGGCCTAAGGAGTGGGTCGACACAAGGTTCAGCTCTAGAGGGTGAGCCCTAGTCCCATATCCTAACAATCAACTCGAGAGAGTGAGTGGGGTAAGGGGTAGGCTGGCCTTCATGTGGAAAATAGGTGTCCGATAGGAACTCATTTAAAATGGGATAAGTTGCTCGAGAGGGAACTTATTTTCATCTAAAGCTTAGCCTAGTAACTATTATCTTGTGAATTTCCTATCGAAAGCATGTACCCAACGATTTATCTCAACTTGTATTGCGGTCACACCCCAAGAACTTGCCCCCATACTTGATTTTCTTGTTATTTTTACTACTTGTGACAAAACCCCCATTCGATATTTGACACCTCTATGACACCCCTTTTAATTTACAATGTTTTTAATCGTCAATGTTTTTAGCTACGACTAGTTAGAACTTAATTTTATTTTTCTATTAATCCTGAAAACTACTCCATTGGGAGACGACCCCAACCTTTAGTTGGGTTACTATATTATCGACAATCGTAGACACTCGTACTGTAGGTTTGTGTCGTTGGTCACGATAAGCATCAAAATGGCGCCGCTGCCGGGGAAGTGATGTTATTTTAGAATTCTTAGTTAAGTAGAATTTTTTTATTCTTCTTTGTTTTAGTTTTACTAATCTAAATTGTAGTTTTGTTTTGCTTGTTTGAATATCAGAATAGGAACTAAGGATGGAAATTCATTATGGATATCACACTGATCTTCACCTTCTAAAAATATTGAACCTCAGGGATAACCTCCTTACATTTAACCAGGTAGGGGATGAAACAATTCAGGAAATGTGGCGGAAGTTTCAAGCAGTGCTGAAACCATGCCCATATAATGGGATGACGAACAAGGGGCTACTGGAGTGCTTCTATAGGGGTCTAGGACCCAAGAATAGAAGTATAGTTGATCAACAGTGCGAGGGTGGTATGCTAACCCAGCCCTATGAAGTCGTAGCAAAACTCATTGATGGCATGGTAGAAGCCAACAAAGAAGCAAAAAGAAAGGAGGAATGGGATGCACTAGTCACCCAGCTGGATGTTCTATCCACCTGAGGCACGAAATTGGAAATACAAGACATGGGAAAAGAAAAGCACTCCTCTCTCCGAGAGTGTAAATATGAGAAGAAGTAGAGTGGTGTGCAGGATGATGAAGCTCTTTCACTCATTCAACAAAAAAATGAGGTGCATGAGAAGATGTTGAATGAGATGAAGGAGAACATCGAAATGCTAAACGAAGCAGCAGCCTCTCACTCCATGACTATTCAGCTGCAGGATGCTCAAATTGGCCACTTGATATCAGGTCATTCCCCACCATTTGCGGAGGACTCGCCTAATTACAACATGAGCGACTCCGAGGATGAAGAATTGTTGTTGACTTGTGTCGTACCATGACGTTAACTAAGGAACAGTTTGGGAGGCAACCCAAAACCCTTTAATATTTTATATTTATGTATTGGTAAAATAATGATGTGTTGTGGTATAGGTTGAAATGTGAAAAGTGCTCAAAAAGTGCGGGGTGACAAGCAACAGACCAAATTTGCGAGTCACCGAAGAGGTAGGCTAACTCGACCTTATCCTCTGTTTGACACAAATTATCTCCAAAATTGAAGTTTGTAAAACTCGGTGAGCATGTGAACTTATTTTTGCATTGCCGACTCAATTGGCGATCTCGATGGCGACCGCCGTTTGAACTCCCAAGTTTACTAGAGAGTTCTATAAAACTCGGTGAAACAAGTGAATGCTTGGTAACACGCCAACTGATCCGGCGATTCAGACTGATATCACCGAGTACGCAGAAATTGGACGACACTTGAGTAAAGCTGAAACAAGGTAGCTGTAAAGCATTCGAGAAAGTAGGTTGAAAATAGGCGTGTTTGGTTGTTTAGCGAGGCTGTGAAGAGCTTGTTGAATTACTCAACGACTCACTTAACGTCTTCACCTCGCCTTCTTTTTAACTGCTAAAATTGTGGAAGGTCTACACAAAAAAGTCGCAGAAGAACCATGCCGCCCTGACAGATGGTGCAACCACATAGACAAGATCACTTCTTTACCTCTCTATTTGTCTTACTTATTTTTAGTTTTGGGTACTTTTATTCGCATTTGAGGATAACCGCTTTTTAATTGTGGTGGGGTGAGGCCCAAATCTTTTGTATTGATAGTTGTGTTTTGTGTATACTCTTTAAGTGTTCTGTTTTAAATTGTGTTAACACTGCCTTTCTGTGGATGTTTGAGCTTGAGGCTCCGCTTATTTTTAATTGCAAATTGATTTTGACCCTTCCGAAATTTTTTGAATTTTTTGCGCATTTCTACCACTTCTCATGTGTTGAATGTGGCTGTTCTTTTGCAAAAAATTGAGTTTTGATTTTGATCAATACCGATGACTTAAACAATGCTTACAATTGAATGAACATGGATGTACGGCTACGATGAGGCCAAATGAAGTTGCATAGACAATATGTGAACTCTTTGCATCTCGTTGTGATTAGTCATTTATCGAATTGATTCTCTTGTCATGACCGTTGCACACTAGCAAAAGTGTGTGGTCTTGTTTGACTCAAGTGTCGATGCCCTGTGTGATGAGCTTAATTTGAACCTTGCATGAATAAACCTAGAATTTACCCTGTTAGACTGATTGACTTAGTAAGGTGTGCTTTGAAATGATCTTAGGCAACTTTTGAAGAGTGTGAGCCAAATTTTACGTATACCACTTTTTGTGGCCTACCCGTGAGCGTGTCAAACTCTCTTGAACACCCTTTGAGTCTAACCTTTCTTTGGAAAAACCTTGATGAACCCTAGAGCTTACTTGACCCACTACCTATAATTCTCTTGATTTGTGGTTGAGTGAATAGCCAACTTAGGCCAAAAGCCTAAGTTGGGGGTGTGGTGAAAAGGAAAAGGCGAAATCAAGAAGTGCAAGAAAAGTCCCCCTTAACCCCTAGTGTTGCAGAAAAATGGAAATCCTTCGAAAAAAACATATTTGTGGAATAAAGTACCAAAGAAATCAGGTTTCCAAGCAATCCATGGAGGTGAATAAAAAGATGACTTAGAAGCACTAGAAAAGAAAAAAAAGGGAATGCCTTGAGAACACCACATCGCACGAGGATGAAAAGTCACTGAGCCTAAATGACCATACCTTTGCACTCAACCCAATTACAAGTTGTAGAATGACCTTTTTGATCTTGAGTGAGCTGAACCGAAGATCAATTGGAAAATAAGGGCAAGCCTATGGGTGAAAACATGCATTGTGTTCCTCTTTTTGAGTTTGAGCGTTGCATCTGATTCCTAATCTTAAATTGATTAACCTCTGTGTATGAATATGTAATCATTCTTTATGTGAGGGCATTTAGAAACTGTGTGTTGAGCTTGAACCTGCACAAGTAGCAAGTATTGCGAGCATGAAAATCCTTGGTAATGGTGTGTCACAACTTGAATCTTTGAGTACACAATTTATTCCTACATAAGTAAATTGAGTCTTGTTGTGTGTATTCATGATTGAGTGTTGTGTAGCACTGTTTGAGAGATCCTATTTGAACTGCTGAACTTGAGTTTTACTTGAGAATAAGCAAAAGTTTAACTTAGGACTTTATTCTGAAAGAAATGGTGTCCTCAAATGTTTATTTTGTCTCAATATCTGATGAAAACTCTTAAGTTTTAGGCATTTGAAGTTTTAGTGGAAGCATGGACAATTAGGCACAAAAAGGAACAAAAAGGTTGAAAAGAACGAAGAAGCTGAAGCCTAAGCATCGCCAAGCACACTTGGCAATTTTCCAAAGGGACACACTCCGCACTTTGTTCCAGTACGCGAAGCCCTGAAGGAGCATGATAAAAAAGGAGATGAAAAGAGCAGTCGGCATATCGCCGAATAGTTCCATGAAGCAGTACTATGTTGCCCAACGATACATAGCACGACGATGCTAAAGGCTAATGCAAGACGGCGACGAACTACACCAAAGGGTGAATCGTCTATTTAATCGGCGATTTCGACTAACCTGGCCGAACGATTCGCCAACAATAATTTCTGACGTCTATAAATACTAAACACTTTATTAATTTAAGAGGAGTCGAACGTTTATTTTAATTTTCACAATAGAATAGTACTTTTTTGAATATTTTCTCTCATGTTTGGAGAGGGGTTTTTTTGGGAGACTTGAAGAAAGAATGATTTCATCTTCCCCAAGTTGGAAGTGGGTCTTCTCCATTCTTCTTCCTTTGCTTAAATCAAGGTTTAATTCCTTATACCCATTAGATTTTAGTATCATTTTAGGTGTATTTTGTTATTTCTTGATGTGTGGCTAAAATCCCCCATTCTTGGGGTGTGATTTAGCAAAGATGTGTTGATATTGTTGTTGGGTCTTGCTTGCTGATAGGTTAGATGTATTTTAATGGTGATTTCACCTAGTGGTTGTGGTTTAATTTAATGGGTTTGTAGTTGAAAATACAAAATAACCAATGTGTAAAGCTTGCTCGAGAGGGAAGTCGTGAAACCAAGACCGCTAGACTGATGGCCTATGGAGTTGGTCGACATGAGGTTCCGCCCGAGAGGGTGAGCCCTAGTCCCATATCCTAACACTCAGCTCGAGAGAGTGAGTGGGGTAAGGTGTAAGTTGGCCTTCATGCGGCAAATGGGTGTTCGAGAGGAACTCATTTGAAACGGGGTAAGTTGCCCGAGAGGGAACTTATTTCCATTTAAAGCTTAGCCTAGTCACTATTATCTTGCAAATTTCCTATCGAAAGCATCTACCCAACGATTTATTTCAACTTGTATTGCAGTCACACCCCAAGAATTTGTCCCAAAACTTGATTTTCGTGTTATTTTTGTTGTTTTTACTACTTGTGACAAAACCACCATTTGATATTTGACACCTTTGTGTCACCCCTTTTAATTTACAATGTTTTTAATCGTTAATGTCTTTAGCTACGACTAGTTAGAACTTAATTTTATTTTTTTATTAATTCTCAAAACCACTTCCTTGGGACACGACCCCAACCTTTAGTTGGGTTACTATATTATCAACGATCGTAGAAACTCATACCGTAGGTTAGTATCGTTGGCCACGATAAGCTTCACCTGATTGTTGCTTTCCACCCTGACCTCACCAGTAAATTAGTAGATGTGACTCGGACAATGTCCCATGGACCTGTCTTTTCAGCCCAGGAGCAGCAAGATCGAGATGATAGTGTTATGGCTAGGATGTTCGGCATGGAAGAATTGCTTCTATGGATAGGAGATTACTCGGTTACTGATAAAGAGATGGAGACCTTGGCAGATCGCTACCCATTGACCGAGAGTGCAACTTTCCTATGCAGGACTGGTCCAGCTTTTCTGGAGCCTCTTGATGATGATGAGGCCACGATTGATGAGGAGATGGAAGAGGATGCAGATGTTGTGGATGAGGAGGCAAATGCATTGATGGTTTTTGATGAGGGTCATGATGACGACGTGGCCTATAGGCCTGAGGGAGTATTTCTATCTCTATACTTTTTTTAAATATGCACCGAGGACAGTGCTCATTTTTAAGTGTGGGATGGGTAGTATATATCTTTTGTACATATCTTTTAAATGCATTATCAAGGCTAATTTTAGTTTTAAGTTTTATGCCAAAAAATTTAAATTTTTTTGGGTTCCTCACCATTTGTTTTCGGTACTTTTACTGAGAATAGTCCTTCTGAATCGACTAGGACTAGTTTTACTGCTTTATTAACTCTTAGAGTCATCGTAGGAGTGATAGTTCCTAATGATGGATGGATGACGACCGTCTTAAGGGAATATTTGTCACATTGAGAAGTTGGATTGAGAGACAAACCTTGGTCTTTTGTAACTATATCCGAAAAAGCTAGCCAAACCATGGGTAATCATAATTTGAAAGATGCAAAATAATTATAACCTTGAAACAAGCATGTGTTCTCTGTTTTGACTCTAAATAAAAAGAAATGGGCTTAATTCTTTATTTGTAATGTAATGCAAGTTGTACGAGCATGCTATTTGATAAATCATTATGTGTGTTGTGATTCCATGTGTGGTGAGTTATTGTTAGTTCATGTTTCAATTGATAAGTAGAACTTGCCCAGTGTGTGTTGAATGAGTATCTTGTATTACTTAGGGAATGTGATTGAGGTGTTCTTTGAAAAAGCCAATTCTTGACTCTAATTGTATGCCTACCATTAAAATTACCCATAGTGAAGCCCCCATTGAGCCTTTAGCCTTGTCTATTGATAAGCCACATGATAATCCGAAACCCGTTTGCTTGATACCAAAGTCTTTTAATCCCAATACAATCCTTAATGCACTGTGTTAAGAAGAAGGGTTGAAAATTTTGGTTGATATGAGAAAGGGTGGAATGCTAAATTGTGTGGAAAAGAAAAGAATAAGGAAAACTCTATTTTGGCCTTGGTCCATAGCGACAATGTGCACCTAAACTCAATTAAGGGTAGTTATTTCAAAAATATGTTCTAAACATTGGCCCTGATCCTACAAAGAATATTGTGTACGTCACTCGGACCTTAAAATATCGAGTGAGGGTGACTAGTGCAAAGGCAAGTGATATAAAAAAATGAGAATAAAGGGTAAAGGGTAAAGATGGAGTAACAAAAATGGGCAAATATTCATGAAGTGCGTACTAAGAAGAAAGAAAAGCTAAGTAGGATGTTTGTTGGCAAAGCAATGACAGGTGCATTTGGATTGTCTAATTGGTGTGTTCATATGAGTTTGTGATAGCCCAGAAAAATAATAAAAGAGTTTGTCTTTGAGCATATGTGTTGTAATTTGGTGCACAATTGTTGAAATATTGCATCTATTGTGAACTACAAGATCATGGTTAAATATATTTGGTTTATTTTAAGATGGGTTGATAAGTCCAAGGGATATGAAAAAGAGTTGATAATCTAGGGACTATTTTAGGACAAGCAACGATTTAAGTGTGGGGTGGTGATCTTAGGCGTATTTATATGCCTAAATTGTTGGGATTTACCCACGTTTTGATTGAATAAAATATAATCTTGAGTCTATTAGCTTGATTTTGTTAAACTTGCAATGATTTTGCACTCACACATGTGATTAGTTGTTTCAGGAACTTTCAAGGAAGTTATAGTTGATTAGGAGAAGAAGAAGCAAAGAAGAGGATTTTTTTTTAAAAAAACCTTTATCCATAAAATCGAAGTCTTAATAAAATACAAGCGGAAGTCTTTACTACACTTTTGCCTCAAACCATCTAGTACAACTTTGAATAAAACTCTTGGGACATAGCTTATACAATAGTCTCAAAATATGAAATAAAAGACATAAAGGAAATACTGGATTTTTCCTCGAAGCTATGAGGACTCACCAAATCTTTAACTTAATAGAACTCTAGTCTCCAAACCCTACATTTGATGATTATGTAGGCAAAGTATGTATTAGTACAAAATGTAATAAATATGTTAGCTAGCATAATCATAAGAGCATAAGACAAGGGTTAGTCAATATATGACATAATCCATAATCATATGAAATACTTCATGAAACATCATTTATAAGAAGAAGAGACAATATCATAATAATAAGCAAAGTCTCCAACATAAGCATGATATAAGCATTATTCAACTCTTAGTCACTTACATCAAATAATACCATTCTCAAGTAACCTCAAAGCATACTTGTGCAATGCATGAATATCATTGCATAATACCATCCAAGCTAAGTATTCCTTTTTGGTCATCTTAATCATAGTATATATACCTAGTCAAGTATTAGGCTTGTATAAGTAGCTTCAAGTCATACTTGTACAATATATGAGTAAAACCCCATAACCCTACTCACACTAAGTATCACCTTAGGTCATCACACTAATCACCCTCAGATCTCATCCTCTCGCTTAGATCTCATGACCAAGGGAAGCTCTCACCTATAGACAATACTAAGAAGGAAACTATAGCACAATCCTATCTCAATATACATGACACAAAAGAACACTTTCTTGAATAACCTTAAGTCATACTTGTGCAATGAATGAATGGCATCCCATAATACCACTCATACTAAGTAATTATTTAGGTCATCCTACTCAAGCTCTTTAGTTAGGGACTAGTCCCTTTTTGAAAGCATTGGAACACTAGGAGGTACTTTACTAAGTCTATCTTAGTTCCTCATTATTTTGAACCCTAGGATATACTATTTTGAGTACATCTTAGTTCCTCAAGTTTGAACTCTAGGAGATGCTACTTAAAGCATAATCTTACTTCATTGAGATTGAACCCAAGGAGATGCTTCTTAAAGCACAATCTTAGTTCATAAAGTTGTGTTGGACTCTAGGAGATACTATGTTAAGCGTAATCTTAGTCTATTAGGTTTGAACTCTACGAGATCCTATATTAAACATAATCTTAGTTCATTACTAATCTCGATGTAGTTGGGATATAGCCTAAATCTACATGAGAACATATGAGCTATCACATGATCTCTCCCGGTGTTCCCCACACTGTCAAGGGTTGGTCCACTTGCCTATGGTAGAACCAGTTTGTTAGCTTAGTTGGATCCACTAACTAACTTTTTTGTGGGGCACGTTGTTATGAGATATGAAGATTGCTACGAGAAACCCAAATCTCCACTAGGTGAAAGCTTCAGTCTCATGAGACACACTTTGGGAAATTCAGACTCTACTAGGTGAGAGTTCCTATTTGGGTAAACTCAACTAGATAGGAACCTCCATCTCATTTCAATATCCACTCGGTGCTAGGCCTAAATCTCACAAGAAAACTATTAAGTCTCTACTTTGACTCAGGTTTCGTAGAAAGATGTCCTTGACAACCAATCCATGTTAATTCACTAAAATACCTCTTTAGACAATGTGTGAGCAACAGTCACCATCCATGACCTAGGTATGAAGGCTCTATAGCCTTAGGTTCAATTAGGTGAGAAAAGCCCGTCAACCCTAGAACCAATACTATATGAGAATCCCTTTTTTATTAAGTTCATATTCATGCCTAATATCATGTCTAGAATTATACATTAGACATGAATATCATCATGACTCAAGTGATTCTATCACTTCCTACCATCTATTATTCATAATGTATTTTAGGTAAATAAGGAACATTCATCACAATTCTATTCATTATCCTTCTATTCACACGTAGATTTTAATCTTAATGCCTTTGCATCTATTGTTAATCATATTAGCTTTACTCTCAAGCCCTAGTGATCAACATTCATGAATACAAGACCTATACTCAAAGCTTTACTTCTACAATCAGCATTCATACCTAGATTTCAAGGTATTCTATTCACATTCTTCATTACTAGGAGATTCTTGTTATAAATCATCATAATTGTTCAACTTCAAGCTTTACAAGTCAAGATCCATCATATATAATAAAGACTAGTTCAATTCATGCCAATGGGTTCCTAATACTGAACAATTATTACACATGACATTGATTTTAGAAGATCAACTATGAATCCTCAATTTCACGTGAGCAATCACGTCAACCTAGAATCATTCAATGTGAGAATGCCTTTCACATTCATAACATAAGCAATTCATGTGGGAACTATTCCTTCCACAACGAATACATCAATAGTCAACAATTGACAACATAAGCTTTATTCTAAAAGCCTTATATCTCATAGTCATTCTATATGCTCAATCTCAAGCAATTCAATATCATAATCATATCATAATTGTTAATCTCAAAGAAATATAATCATGATTTATTATATAAGCTTCCATTCTAATGTTTCTCATCAGTCTTAGAATTAATACATCTCAACCCATAAATTCTTCTTTCGTGGCATAAAACCCCTATTACATCAATTTCATCATTTTAGACATGGTTTAGTTATTGGTACGTTTAATTTCATCCTAAAATCATTGAATCTACTCAATTCA
The DNA here is from genome assembly GCF_019186545.1 of Solanum stenotomum. Lineage (NCBI taxonomy): Eukaryota > Viridiplantae > Streptophyta > Magnoliopsida > Solanales > Solanaceae > Solanum > Solanum stenotomum. The sequence goes on along the minus strand of NC_064284.1, from coordinate 54,405,379 downwards.
AGCATAAACAGTCATAATTCATTCAATTGGATCAACATTCATCAATACTCACAACATTGGAAGAAACCCTAACTCAAATTGGGGAATTTCATTTTCTCAATTTGGGAAAACATAGGGACTCCATGGATAGAAGGAATCTATGGATGAAAATCCATCATACCTTGATTACAAAGGCCACAAATTCTTCAGGTATGGAGACTTGACCTTGATCCTATATCAAATTCATTCTTCTTCTTCAAGTTCTAGAGAGAGAAATATTAGAGAGGAAGACTCATTAACTCAAGCTAGACTAGAAGGAAAAGATGGGGATACTGGTACTTCATATAGGCCTCGGCCTCCCAAGTAGAACCCTCAACTAAATGATTCCTCCACAATAATTTCACGGAAGCAACTTCCTTTTTCCTCAACTTCTTAACTTGCCGCTTTGGGATCTCTATCGGTACCTCTTCATAAAAGAGACTCTTATCAACCCCCAAGCCTTTTAAGGGATCTATGGATGTCAGATCTCTGACACACTTCTTAAGCATAGAGACATGCAACAGCGGATGTAGCGTTGCTAAATCATTCGACAAATCAAGTTCAAAAGCAACTTTACTAACACGTCTCAAAATTGATACAGGACTATTTATCGGCTTTGGGCTGTTGTTAACCTCTCTCTAATAAGCCGGAATTTTTCCATACCCTCATGAACTAATTCGGGTCCTATCAAGGCAACTTTACCCACCTCAAACGACCCTATGGGAGATCTACACTCCTACATTAAAGAGTTTCAATAGGGCCATACCAATACTAGAATGGTAGCTATTATAATAAGCAAACTCTATCAACGGAAAGTGATCATCCAAATTTCCCTTAAAATAGATGACATATGCTCTCAACATATCCTCTAAAGATTGGATCGTTCACTCCTCTTGCCCATCGGTTTGTGGGTGAAAAGTCATGCTAAGCTTCAGTTTGGTGCCAAGAACCTTTTGGAATGAGTTCTAAACCTGAGAAGTAAACATAGTACCCCTATCGTAGATAATGGAGAAGGGCACACCATGCAACCTTACCATTTCCTTCAAATATAACCTAGCATAGTGTTTAGCCGAATAAGAAACTTTGAAGGGAATGAAATAAACAGATTTCTTCATTCGGTGTACTATGACCCAAATTGAATTATATTGTGGCCGAGTATGTGGAAACCCTACTATAAAGACCATATTTAAGACTTTCCACTTCCAAGTAGGAAAGGTTAATATCTTGGGATAAACCTCCCGATTTCTGATGCTCAACTTTCACTTGTTGGCAATTTGGATAGTTAGCCACAAATTCCACAATATCCTTATCCATCCAATTCCACCAATATACCTCCTGCAAATCAGTATATATCTTGGTGACTCCCGGGTGAATATAATACTGAGAACTATGGGCTTCTATTAAGATTTTGTTCCCATAAGTCATCACCATTTAGAACACACAATCAACCTTGGTATCTAAGTACACCATCTCCCCCTGGGGGAAAGTCTCAACGGACTAGTTCAGCAGCGCTTCCTTCAATTCTTCCAAATTTGGATCAAGACATTGCGTAGCTTTCACATCACTCATGAAAGATGATTTGGAACCATTATGAATCACAACAACACCCTTGGTAGAATCTTCTAACTGAACACCCAAACGGGTCAATCTATGTACTTCTTGTACCAATTCCTTCTTATCCTCATCAATGTGAGAAACACTACCCATAGACAACCTACTAAGAGCATCCGCTACAAAATTTACCTTGCGAGGGTGGTAGAGAACACTCATATCATACTCTTTCAATAACCCAAGCCACCTTCTTTGGCGAAGATTCAGATCTTTTTGATTAAACACATATTTCAAGATCTTGTGTTCTTTAAACACATCTACATGAACACCATACAAATAATGCCTCCATATCTTTTAGGCAAAAACCACCGCCACTAAATCAAGATCGTGGGTCAGAAATTTTTTCTCATGGACCTTAAGTTCTCTTGAAGCATAGACAATAACCTTTTATACTTTTCATAAGCACACATCCCAACCCAATTCTTGAGGCATCACAACTATCCGTCCCTTTCGGTAAAGTCAAAATCGAAGCGGAAGTAAGTCTATCTTTCAACTCTTGGAAATTTTTCTCACATAATTTAGACCATACAAACTTCGCCTTCTTTTGAGTCAAAGCCGTCAATGGAGAGGCAATAGAAGAAAACCCTTCAAAAAATCATCATTAATAATTAGGAAAACCCAAGAAACTTCTAATGTCCGAAGGTGATAGAGGTCTAGGACAAATATTGACCGCATTTGTCTTTTTAGGATCCACCTTAATACCCTTACTTGACACAATATGACAAAGGAAAGCTACATGCCTTAGCCAAAACTCACAATTGCTAATCTTTGCAAAGAGTTGACCATCGTGCGGTCCACTACCTATGGTCTAGGGTCCGAAAAATAGTATCCCTAAAGTCACTTTCTGACAGAGAATGACAGTGGTGCAGGATGGACCATTGGTTAGTCCATGGTTCGTCGATCAAGGGTCGTTAATAGTAGGTTGACAGTTATTTTAGTGGTAGTTAGGTCTTTTCCTTATTATTTTATACTTATACTACGTCTTTTTACCCTTCATATATAGACCTATATGAGTTATTACAACCTTCAAATTAGTTCATTCACCTAATTCTCTTTAAATTCACCAAAAATAAGTTGAGTCTTTCTCTCCAAAGGATATATCTCTCTATAGAAGCATAAAGAAGAAGATTCATTGTAGGGTTTCAACTCAAGCCTCCATTCCTCCATTAAATATAAGAAATTGGCTTAGCGGTATGATAGTTTTCATCCATGGATTTAACAAATTCTCCTAATTTCAATGTTAGAAATCCCAAATTGAGTTAGGGTTTTCTTTAATTTCTATTGGTTCTCTTGATTATTGATTTAAATGATTTAATTAAGATCTCTTATGCATGAATTAATGAAAAACTATTATTTTATGATTATTCCCCTATCAAGCCATGTAATAACAATGTTTTCCAAGTTATGAGCATATAATATGGGTCTTGTATTATGAAGAAAGAGTTTTATGAAATCAAGCACGAATTAATAGAATTGCATCAATTTTGATGAAATCCTTGCCTAACCAATGTTTTATAAATGTTGATGGTTGAAAGTGCGTTTTGAACTTTGAAAGGTGAATTATGCAATTATGCATGTTCTTATCAAATCTATGTAAATGTTTTAGGGATGCTTTGAGAGTGAAGTATCAATGGTGATGTTTTTGTTGTGTTGTTGAAAGTATTTCTCATAAACACATAAAATTATGATTTTAAAAGCTTTTCTCACATAGTAAAGATTTTACGATTGGAAGGTTTTCTCACCTAATTGAATCAAACAAAAGAGCTATTCTAATGCAATCGGGCTTGGATTGGTTATGAAATCATACCTTTCCATGGATGACTTATGTCCTAGCTTGGATTGGCAAGATGATGTGCCTTTCTATGGATAATATGAACAAGTAAGAAATAACTATTCCGTGGTATTTATGCTTAGCACCGAGAGGATATTGAGATGGAAGCTCTCCTATTTGTAGAGGTCGGGTTTCTAAAAGCAACCTCCTTATTCCCTACCTATGTACCCCTATAGGAGGATTGTCCAGATAGACATTAGTTGGTGCATGTTAGAAGCCCAAAATCTCGATACTCTATAAACTTGGGAGCCACCAATATGGACCGTGATTTACGGGAGGTCTATTGGTGGGATGGGATGAAGAAGAAAATTGTGGAATTTGTGACTAAGTGACCTAATTTTCAACAACTGAAAGTTGAGCATTAGAAACCAGGAGGTTTGTCCCAAGACATTTGCATTCCTGATTGGAACTGGAAAGATTTGAATATGGAATTTATTGTTGATTTGTCTCGCACCCGATGACAAGACTCGATTTTGGTTATAATAGATTGAATGATGAAATCAGCTCATTTTATTTCTGTCAAGGTTTGCTATTCGACAGAGAATTATGCTAAGTTGTACTTAAGAGAAATGGTAAGGTTGCATTAAGTGCCTTTTTCCATTATTTTTTATCGTGGTACCCAATTCACTTCTATGTTTTGGATGTCTTACCAAAAGGGTCTTGGTACTCGTGTCAAGCTTAGTACGACCTTTCATCCCTAAACAAATGGGAAAGTGGAGCATAGTATCCAAACATTGGAAGACATGTTGAGAGCTTGTGTGATTGATTTTAAGGGTAATTGTGATGACCAGTTGCCATTGATCGATTATGCTTATAACAGTAACTATCACTCTAGTATTTTTATGGCTCCATTTAAGGTATTGTATTATAGGAGGTGTAAATCTCTTATAGGTTGATTTGAGATAGGAGAAGTTGTCCTAATAGGTCATGAGTTGGTACATGAGGCTATATATATGGTTTGACTTATTAGAGAAAGGTTGAAAATGGCTCAAAGTCAACAAAAGTCATACGTCGATGTTACAAAAAGAGATTGTGAGTTTGATGTTCACGGTTGGGTCTCTTTGAAAATTTTAACTATGAAGGCTGCAATGAGGTTTGGTAAGAATTGGAAGCTTAGTCCCCGTTCTATAGGCCCATATCTGATTTTGAGGCGTATTGGTTAGGTTTCTTATGAACTAGAATTTCCTAATGTGTTGGGATTGGTGCATCAGGTTTTCCATGTGTCTATTTGAAGAAATGTGTTGGTGATCCGACATCCATAGTTTCCTTAGAAGGTTTGGAAATTAAGGAGAATCTTTCTTATGAAGAAGTTTCGATTGAGATTTTAGACCGGCAAGTCAAAAAGTTGAGAAATAAAGAAGTTACTTCCGTGAAAGTGTTGTGGAGGAATCAGTTAGTTGAGGGTGCTACTTGGGAGGCCGAGAAATGATGTCCCGATATCCTCTTCTCTTTCCTTCTACCCATACTTTAGCTTGAGGAAATGAGTTCCACATGGTTCACTCTTTGTTTTTGAGTCACGTGTCCTAGATGTTCCCATGATTTCTTCAATTATAATTGTTCATGAAAAAGTTTTAAGTGTTCAGAAAATGAGTTAATTTGATCGATATTTAGATGTTTATGTGCATCGAGTATGAGTTGCATATAGACTTCATGATGTGATTTTTTTTATGTGTTCAGCTTAGGGTTGATGTTTCCTCCTAGGATATGTGTGTTGTATGCATGATGGTCTGTTAGATTTAGTTTTCACCCCTCTTATGATGTTTTGAGTATGTTTTCGCTATGAGTTGGATTTCCTCCTTGGTTAAATGAATTTAGATAAGGTTTCATTAATAATTGAGTTGTAAGTTTCTCTCCTACTCGTTTCCTACAATCTTGAATCTCATTCGAGGACGAATGATCCAAAGGGGGTGATATTGTAACACCCGGGAAACAAGAAGAGGCATATTAGTAAGTTTTGAGAGGTTTTTGGTGCAATCTAGGAGAGGCAACCACGGATTGTAAGATGAACCACAGACCGTGGGTGTTGTCCGTGGATTGGCCACCCTGCAAGGTTCAGAGGAGCTCGAACCACGGGCAGACCAACGGAGCATCATGTGGTCCACGGCCTGTGGTCGAGGGTCCGTAGGTCAGGACCCCTAAATTCACTTTTCGATGGTGAAAGATGGTGGTGCAGGACTAACCATCAATCAAGGGTCGTCGATGGTAGCTCGACAATTATTTTTGGGGTATTTTTGTCCTTACGTTATTATTTTATCCCTATACTACGTCATTTTAACCTTCATTATATTGACCTATATAAGTGATTTCAACCCCCCAAATTAGTTCATTCACCTCATTTTGTTCAAATTCACCAAAAAGAAGTTGAGTTTTTCATTCCCAAGGATATTTTTCTCTCTAAAAACTTGAAGAAGAAGATTCAACCAAGGTTTTCAAGTCAAGTCTCTATTCCTCATTGAAGATAAGCAATTGGCTTAGAGGTATGATAGTTTTCATCCATCGTTTCCTTCCATTAATGGAGTTCCTAAATTATCCTAATATCCAAGTTAGAAATCCCCAATTGAGTTACGGTTTTCTTCAATTTCCATAGGTTCTCTTGAATATTAATTTAAATGATTGAATTACGATCTCTTATGCACGAATTGATGAAATACTATGATTTTATGAAGATTCCCCGATGAACCCATGTAATCCCCATGTTTACAAAGTTAAGAGAATATAATGTGGGTATTGCATTATGCAATAAGAGTTTTATTAAATCAAGCATGAATTGATAGAATCACATGAATTTATGATGAAACCCATGCCTAACCCATGTTTTATAAATGTTGATTGTTGAATGTGGGTTTTGAACTTTGAAAGGTGAATTATGGAATTATCCAAGTTCTTATGAAATCTATGTAAATGTTTGGATGCTTTGAGAGTGAAGTATCAATGGTGATGTTGTTGAAAGGATTTCTCATAAACACATAAAATTATGATTGTGAAAGGTTTTCTCTCATAGTAAATATTTTAATGTTGAAAGGTTTTCTCACATAATTGAATCAAAGACAAAGAGCTTTCCTAATGGATCCTAGCTTCGATTGGTTATTTAATTATACTTTCCATGGATGACTTATGTCCTAGCTTTGATTGACAAGATGACGTGTCTTTCCATGGATAATAAGTACAAGTAAGAAATGACTATTTCGTGGGATTTATGCTTAGCACCGAGAGGATTCTGAGATGGAAGCTCTCTTGTTACTAATGGCCAAGTTTGTAGAAGCAATCTCCTTATACCTTACCTATGCTCCCCCATAGGATGATTGTTTAGATAGACATTAGCTAGTGGATCAACATAAGCTAGAAGTTCATGGTTCTACCTTGGAAAGTAGGACAACCCTTTTAATTGTGGGAGACACCGGGTATCATGTCCCTATGTCAGTTAAGGCAACTTGTCACAATAATAATGAACTAAGGTTACTTAAAGAGGTATCTCACATGTGTTCAAAGGTTATAAATGTTGTTAGCTTGCATTTTCCATGTCTTATGACTTATGTTTTCTAACCCATTTATATCATGTTTTAGCTTGGTCATTGCGTGTCCTATTTTAGAATGATTTAAATGTTTTATGCATAGCTATCATACTTGATACATTGTTTTGTACTAAGACATACCCTTTCCTATATTTCCCAAATGTAGGGTCCGATAGTTAGTTTTCTGAGTTTCGTACTTAGTTGTTGATTGCAAGCTTTTCGGGTTTTGGTGAGTCCTAATGCCTCAAGGACGGATTTTCATTGTTCTTAGTTTGTTTCTTATTTCATGTTTTGGACAATATGTATGGTCTAGGCCTAATTTAAATCTATTGTTTTAGATGGTTATTGGGATATTGTTTAGACTTACGCGTAACTTTTATAAAAAATTTGGAGTTGGAATGTTGTCTTTACCTCTTTTGTTCTAGTTCTTATGTTATGAATGTTATGTGGGTTGTATGGGACCTCTCTAGGTCCTATACGCCATGTTACATCTAGGGTGTCCCCTGTGTCGTGACCAATATCCTTGTTCAGAGTATATCACTACTCAATTATGTATTGTTCAGCCTATATACTTTATTCAGTTCAGTATCTATATGCTTACTACATTCCAACTACTGACGGATACATTGTAATACATTGTTTCATGATGTAGGTTTAGGTACTCAGCCTCCACATAACGCATATATCGATTCTCGGTCTGCATTCAACAACTTTAGTGGTTAGTCCTCATATTTTTAGGACAATAGACATGCTTTCATTTTAGTCATTATTATTCGTTTCAGTCATGCTAGAGTTAGCTGGGGGGATTGTCCTAACAACTTAATTCGGTTAGAGGCTTTTCAGACATAGTTGTAGATTAAGCTTGAGTTGTGGAGTGGTTGTTTTAGTTATCACTAAACTTTTATGGTTTCTTATTTACATTCATAATAATTGGGTTTTGTCCCCACACTAGATATTTATTGATTTAGCTTCCCCATAGTTCATGCTTTACTTAATTATTTTCAGTATGCTTATGATATGCCCGACTAATGGTTTGCTTGGTATCACTCGTGATCTTACATCCAGTGTTACGTCAATGGTGTAGCCTCCGAGCGTGACAAAATTTGTATTAGACATTAAATTCAAGAGTCCTAGGGTGTCAGAAAGCCGCACTAACTAGACTCTATTTCATGGGTGTGATGTGCGCCACATCTATGAGGGAAGGCTAAGAAGTGTTTTAAGAAAAACTTCACATCATTTGCTATTCTTATCTTGTGTGAGGTATGATTCAACTTCTCTTTTCTAATACATCGTTATGCATTGCAGATCATGCCTTCTCGAAGAGAGACTGCACAAAATGCTAATGTCCACAATGCCGACGCATTTCCTCTATTCCCGAACCATGAGGTTACGAATGCAGAATTTCAAATGCGATCCAGCTCTTGCCTCACAGTGTAGCCAATCAGAATAATCAGCATACCATAATTCCTGCAAACACTAATGGTGGATCAGGTGTAGCTAGGGTTCGAGACTTTGTTCACATGAATCTGCCTAAGTTTCTAGGGTCGCAGGTTGGTGAATACCCACAAAACTACATTGATAAAGTTAAGAAGATCATAGAAGTGATGCAATTGACCCAAAAATACAGGGTGGAGCTTGCAGCCTACCAACTTAAGGATGTGGCTCATATTTGGTTAATTTAGTGGAAAGACAACAGGGGTGCAGATGCAACTCCTCTATCTTGGGATTGTTTTACTGGAACTTTTCTGGACAGGTTCTTCCCGAGGGGATTAAAAGAGACTAAGGCCTAGGAGTTTATGAACTTGAAGCAGGTTTCAATGTCAGTCGAAGAATACGGGCAGAAGCTCACTCATCTCTCCAAGTAGGTTCCACACATGGTTGCTGATCCAAGGGCACAAATGACTAAATTCGTGTTTGGGGTATCTTATCTTGCAAAGACCGAGTGCAGGAATGCTATGCTTTTAGGGGATATGGATATCTCCTGACAAATGACTCATGCACAACAGGTGAAGGGAGATAAACTTAGCTAAATGGCAAAGGATAACAAAAAGGCAAGAATAGGAAATTATGAATATTCACAGCAAAAGTTAGGCTCTGGGAATCGCTCAAAGTTTTAGCAAAGGTCTACAGCCCAAGAACCTTCATCACCTAGTGCATACGATAGGATCAGAAAGTTAGGGCATCAGGCTATAAGTCTTAGGGGAGTACTTCAGGTAACAAGACTTTCCCAACTTGTCTAAAGTGTAGTAGGAATCATCCAGGCAGGTGTCTTGTAGGTAGGGAAGGGTGCATTGGGTGTGGTTAGTTTGGCCATAGGTTGAAGGATTGCCCTTCTGCTAGGTAGGGGTAAGGTGATAAAAACAATAGGGATTAGTCTATAGTTCCTAAAGCACCAGCAGGTCGCTCAACTCAGCAGAGTACTTCATCTTGTACAGTTGGTAGTCAGTGCCAGAACAAGTTATATTCTTCAGGCTCGCCAGGACCAAGAAGGTTCTCCTGATGTGGTCACTGGTACGTAACGAGTCTTCCATTTAGATGTTTATGCATTATTAGATCCAGGGCCTATTCTCTCTTTTATAACTACGTACATAGCAGGAAACTTTAGTGTCTGTCTTGAAACTCTCTCAGAATCCTTCTCAGTCTCTAATCCTATTGGTGACCTAGTTATAACTAGACAGGTATAGAAAATTTTTCCTATCAGAGTTTCTCAGAAAATAACCTCAGGAGATCTTGTAGGATTAGAAATGGTAGATTTCGATATAATTCTAGGAATGGATTTGTTACATTCCTGTTATGCCTTATTCTATTGTAGAACAAGGATCGTTTGGTTTCAGTTTGCAAACGAGCCAGTCATAGAGTGGAAGGGTGGTGATTAGCCGCTATAGGTCAATTTGTCTCATACCATAAGGCTCGAAAAATGATTTCCATAGGGTGTATCTATCATCTAGTTTAGGTAAAGAATTCAAACTTTGAAACCCCAACTCTTGAGTCAGTTATAGTGGTAAATGAGTTTCCCAATGTGTTACCAAAAAATCATCCCGGAGTTCCTTCAGAAAGGAAAATCGACTTCGGAACAGATATCCTTCCAAATACCTAACCCATTTTAATTCCATCTTACAGAATGGCTCCTGCCGATCTTAAGGAATTGAAAGAGTAGTTGAAAGACATTCTGGATAAGGGGTTCATTAGACCTAGTATATTTCCATAAGGGGCTCCAATATTGTTTGTGAAAAAGAAAGATGGTTCTTTCAGACTGTGCATTTACTATCAGCAGATGAACAAAGTCACAATCAAGAACAAATATCCTATCCCTAGGATTGGTGACTTGTTCGACCAACTTCAGGGTGCTAGTTGCTTTACTAAGATAGACCTCATATATGGCTATCATCATCTCAGAGTCAGAGATAGTGACATTTCAAATATAGCCTTCATAACTCGATATGGTCATTATGAATTTGTAGTTATGTCTTCTGGACTAACAAATGCTCCTATAGCTTTAAAGGACTTAATGAACAGGTTATTCAAGAAGTGTTTAGACCTATTCATCACCGTCTTTATTGATGATATCCTCATTCAATTCTTAGAGTGAGGAAGAGAATGCGACTCATCTGAGAGTTGTTCTGCAAAGTCTCATAGATTGCAAGTTATTCACTAAGTTCAACAAATGTGAATTTTGTTTACAGTCGGTTACTTTCCTTGTTCATGTGTTTTCCAGCGAAGGGATCCGAGTGGATTCATGTGTTACCCACCTCTCCAACAGATATACAATTTTCTTGGGTTTGGCCAGTTATTACAAGAGATTTATTTAAAAGATTTTCATCCAAAGCTTCCCCGTTCACCAAGTTGACTCTAAAGAAGGTCAAATTTCAGTGGTAAGATGAATGTGAGAAAAACATCTTAGAAGAGAAGACTAGGTTGACTACAACACTGGTCCTGACTCTACTAGAGGATTTAGACGGTTAGGAGGTTAATTATGATGCATCCAGGGTCGGCCTAGGTTGTGTATTGATGCAGCGAGATAAGGTCATATCTTATGCTTCTAGATAGAAGGTCCATGAGAAGAATTACCTGAATCATTACCTCAAACTTGCAGCCGTTGTATTTGCCCTAAATATTTGGAGACACTACTTGTATTGTGTTCATGTTGATGTGTTCACGGATAATAGGAGCCTGAAATATGTGTTCACCAAGAAAAAAGTTGAATCTTTATCAGAGGAGATGTCTTGAATTCCTCAAGGACTATGACATGAATGTTCTTTACCATCCAGGTAAGGCCAATGTAGTTGTTGATGCTCTCAGCAGACTGTGTATGGTCTGTGTAGCAGATGTTGAGGATGGTTGATGCTCTCAGCAGGCTGTCTATGGACTGTGTAGCAGATGTTGAGGATGGTTGATGCTCTCAGCAGACTGTCTATGGTCTGTGTAACAGATGTTGAGGATAAAAAGAGAGAGTTAGCCAAAGATGTTCACCGGCTTCCTCACTTAGGAGTTTGCCTTACAAACACGTTAGATTGTGGTGTAATTGTTAAGAATGGATTAGAATCTTCAATGGCGACGGACGTTAAGTAAAAATAGAGCAGTGATCCTATATTACTTTAGTTGAAATGTGCAGTTCATAAGGAGAGAGTAGAGGTTTTCTCCCAAGTGGGAGATGGTGTACTTCATTATTGAGGTCCCTTATGGGTTCCTAATATGTGTGAGTTGAGGAAGCATATCCTTACAAAATCCTACCATTCCAGATATTTTATTCATCCGGGTGTCACTAAGATTTACCGTGATCCACCGGATGTCTATTGGTGGAAAGTCATGGAAGGACATTGTAATTTTTTTGTCTAAGTGTCATAACTATCAGAAGGTTAAGGTAGAACATCAGAAAGCAGGAGGTATTACTTAAGATACTAACATTCCTAAATGGAAGTGGGAATTGATAAACATGGACTTCATTAAGGGGTTACCTCGTATTCACAAACAACATGAATTTTTTTGGGTGACAGTGGAAAGAGTTACTAAGTCAGCTCCCTTGTTAGTTGTCAAGACTATATATTCAGCGGAGGACTACATTAAACTCTACATCAATGAGATAGTCAGGTTGTATGGGTTTTCCTTGTGGATCACCTCAGATAGAGGTCCTCACATTACCTCTCATTTTGGAAATAGTTTCAGAAAGGTCTTAGTACTCAAATAAATCTCAGTACACCATTTCATCCACAGACGGATGGTCAGGAATAGCGTACCATTCAAAGCTTAGACGAAATGTTGAGAGTTTGCATGATAAATTTCAATGGTAGTCTGGATGATCACCTACCTCTAATAGATTTGCTTATAATAATAAATTTTATTCTAGTATTCAAATGGCCCCGTCTGAGGCCCTATATGGGAGTAGATGCAGGTCCGCGATTGGTTGGTTTGAAGTAGTTGAAGCAACTTTGATTGGGCCAGATTTGGTTCATTTGGCTATGGAGAAAGTTCATCTCATTAGAGATAGACTAAAGACATCACAGAGCCGTCAGAAGTCCTATGCATATATGATTGGGCTTTCCTCAAGGTGTAACCTATAAAGAGGATGATGAGATTTTGCAAGAAAGGGAAGCACAATCGTAGATATGTTGGTCCTTACAGAATCGTGAAAAGGGTTAGTAATCTAGCTTATGAGTTAGAGTTGCCAACTAGTAGCGGTTCATCGAGTCTTTCTCATTTCCATATTGAAGAAGTGTCTGGGTGATCCGGCATCCATAATACCTTTAGAGAGTGTGGTCGTGATGGATAGTTTCACTTATGAAAAGTTGCCAATTGAGATTCTTGATCGTCAGGTTCGTAGGTTGAGAAATAAGGAAGTCTCTTCAATGAAGGTTTTTGGCAGGAGTCAGTCTATAAAGGGTGCTACTTGGGAAGCAGAAGCAACCATGATGGCCAAGTATCCTCACCTCTTTCCTTCCGATTCTATTTCAGCTCAAGGTACTAGTTCCTCTCCAGTCTCTCAATTTACTCTTGAGTAATTCAGTCTAATTATCTTGTTCCCCCAGTTATTCTTGCATTTCAGCATATTTGCATGTTCATGGAGCTGAGTTCAGTTAGATATCAGTTTCTAGTACTTAGTGATAGGGATCACAGCTCCTTCCTTCTATATTCAACTTGATTATACTTGATTTGAGGACGAATGTTCAGGTATTTCTCACCCAAATTACAGATTAAATGTGGAAATAAAAGAAGGATAAAAGAAGAGATACATGAGAAGGAACAATTGGCAACTAAAGGATGTATTAAATCTTAAAACCTCCTATTGCAATCCCTAAACAAGACCTCATCATGATAAATAGATTGACACAAGAAAAGGGAATCAAAAGCAACCTAAAGATATATTTTACCTAAAGACCTCAATCGATTAATCCGAATCAAGCACTGAATCTCTTACGAAGACCTCATGAAAATTGAATATCCAAGAGACCCCCGTTTCGAAACAAAGTTCAATAGATGCTTCACCAAGCTCTCAAGTCTTTCAAAGGAGATCCAATTCATCAATGATTCATATTAAAAAAAGTCTACCTAAATGAGTACCCAAAACTAGCTTTTAATAGTTTTAGGGAATTATTACAAAAGAGGCCAAAAATAGGAAAAAGAGCGAGCTGGGTCGTGCTCTGCTAATAAACTTGGTGAGTCGTTGATTAACCTCTGATGTTTGCTTAAACAAGACACAACTTCCGATGCAAGCTATGATCATACAATAGTTTAGTAACCCAACAAAGGGTTGGAATCTCCCCAAGATAGTGGTTTTTAGAATTTATAGAAAAATAAAATTTCGTTCTAACTAGTCGTAGCTAAATACATTAACAAGTAAAAACATAGCAAATTAAGGGGGGAAACAAAAGTATCAAATATCAAATGGGGGTTTTGTCACAAGTAGGCTAAAATTAGCGAAATCAACAAGGAAATCTAAGCAATGAAAAGGGGGTTCTTGGGATGTTACCGAAATACGGGTTAATCTAAATTATTGGGTACATGCTTTCGATAGAAAATCTATAGAGTAATATTCACTAGGTTAAGCTTTATGTGGGAATAGTTTCTCTCTCGAGCAACTTACTCTGTTTCAAATGGGTTACTCTCGGAAACCCACTTGCCGCATGAAGATCAGCCTATGCCTTAACCCACTGACTCTCTTGAACTGAGTGTTAGGATATGGGACTAGGATTCACTCCCTCGAGCTGAACCTCATGTCGACCCGCTCCTTAGGCCATCAATCTAGAAGTCTTGGTTTCGCGACTTCTCTCTCGAGCAAGCCAAAAATAGATAAATAAACTTGTATTTGCAACTACAAATTTGTTAAATTCATCCACAACTACTAGACGAAATCACCATTAAATTACATCTAATATATCAGCAAGCAAGACCCAACAACAATCTTAACCCATATTCTCTAAATCACATCACAAGAATTGGGGTTTTTAACCACACATCAAGAGATAGAAATTTATACCTAAATGAACTTGCATTCAAATGGGAATGAAGATTTAAGTCTTTTTACAGGCAAAGAATGAAGAATCCAAGACACCCAAGTCCAAATCCTTGGAGATGAAATCCTCTTTTTCTTTATGTCTTCAAAACCCTCTGAAACATAGAGCAAAAATATCAAAAATTACTATTCTATATGAAAATTATAATAGTTGTTCGACTCTTAAACCTACAACTATAACTAGTATTTATAGATTCCATAAATTTGTGCAGAAGCGGATCATTCGGTGTCGTTAGTCGACATCGCCGATCAACTCGGCGATTCACCCTTTGGTGTAGTTCATCACCATCTTGCACTAGCCTTCAACATCATCGTGCTTTGGGTCATTGGGCGACATGGTACTACTTCGCAGAACTGCTCAGTGATGCACCGACTGCTCCCTTTTTCCGCCAACTTGATCCTTTCCTTCAAGGCTCAGCACACTGGAATAAAAGGAAAATTAAGACCCTTCGGCGACTCGCCAAGTGGACTTGGCGATCCTCAAGCCTTCATTTCTTTGTTATTTTTAGCCTTTTCGTTCCTTTTTGCGACGTAGTGTCCATGCTTTCCTTCAAACATCAAATACCTGAAAGTTAAGGGTTTTCATCAGATATTGAGATAAAATAAGCATTTGAGGACACAATTTCTATTAAAATATTGCCCTAAATAAGTCCAATTTGTGGACTCATCAACACCCCAAACTTTAACTTTTGCTTGTCCTCAAGCAAACTCAAGTTCAGCAGTTCAAAAAAGGTTTCTCAAACAGTGCTACACAAGACTCAATCATGAATGTACACTACAAGACTCAATTTACTTACGCAAAGATCATATGTGCACTCAAAATTCAAGTTGTGACTCACCAATATCAACGAATCTCATGCTCAGAATACTTGCTTCAAATGCAAGTTCAAGCTCAACTATAGTATTCAAATGCCCTCACACAAAGAATGATTCCATATTCACACAAAAGGTTTTACAGTTTAAAACTTTGAAATCATATGCAACGCTCATACTCACAAAGAAGAACATAATGCATAATTTCACCCATAGGTTTGCCCGTATTTTCCAATAAACATTTGTTTCAGCTCACTTAAGATCGAAAAGGTCATTTCAAGGCTTGTAATGGGGCTGAGTGCAAAGCTATAGTCATTTAGGCTCAGTGACTTTCATCCTCATGAGATGTGATGCTCACAATACTTCCTTTCCTTTCCCTTCATTATTTTCTTTGTGCTCATGAATCATCCTATAATTCGCTTCCCATGAATTGTTAGGAAACCCCATCTCTTTGTAGTTTATTCCACAACTTTATTTTTTATTAATTTTTTTATTCTTCTTTTCTGTCTTTTTCTTCTTCTTTTTTTATATGGAGGGGTTCCATTTTCCAAAAATAATGGGTAAGAGGATACTTTCCTTGCACTTCTTGACTTGCCCCTATCTTTTCAGCACACCCCCAACTTAGGCATCTGGCCTAAGTTGGCTATTCAACTAACTATAACTTCCTGAGGATTATGGGAGATGGATTAAGAAAGGTCTAGTTTTCATCAGGTTTCCTCAATATAAAGGTAAGGCTCAAGGGGTGTTCAAGAGAGAACACACACTCACAAGGTAGGTCACAAAAGAGGTATATGTCAAATTGGTTCACACTCTTTGAAGTTGCCTAAGATCATATCAAAAGATAGCATCACTTAGTTGACCGGACCAACGGGAAAAATTCTAGGATCTATAATGCATGGTTCAAAGTAAGCTCATCACACTACACATTGACACTACAGTCAAACAAGACTTGACACTTTCGGTAGTGTGCAATGGTCATCACAAGAGAATCAATTTGATACTAGGCTAGTCATAACGAGATGCAAAGAGTTCACATATTGTTTATGCAACTTCATTTGGCCTCATCGTAGCCGTACATTCATGTTTGTTCGATTGAGAGCACTATTTAAATCATCGGTATTGATCGCAACTGAGACTCATTTTTTTGCAAAAGAACAGCCACATTCAATAGTATATAGCGGGTGGCGAAAATGTGCGAAAAATTCAAATATTTTCGGAAGGGTGACAATCGTTTTGCAATTATAAACAAAAGGAGCCATAAGCTCAATTATCCCCAGAATGCAGTATTTAATACAATTTTAAAGCAGAACAACCCAAATATATACAGAAAACATAACTATCAACACAAAAGGTGTGGGCCTCACCTCTGTGCTACATCATTATGTGATGTAGTTTCAGGTACTCATCATCCATATCACGCATAGATCGATTTTCATGATACTAAGACATAATTTACGCAAGAGTAAACCGAGAGACTGGAAAGTAACTTTTACCTCAAGCTGGAATGGAATCGGAAGGAAAGAGATGAGGATACTTGACATACATGGCTGCTTCTTCTTCTGAAGTAGCTCCCACTACAGACTGACTCCTCCACAAAACCTTAACCGAAGCGACTTCTTTGTTACTCAACCTACAAACCAGACGATCAAGAATTTTAACCGGTATCTTTTCATAGGTGAGGCTATCTTTAATAGGCACACTTTCTAATGGCACAATAGATGCTGGACCACCCACACACTTGTTCAACAAGGAAATGTGAAAGACTGGATGGATTGCTGCTAGTGTTGCTAGCTACTCTAACTCATAAGACACTTTCCCAGCCCTTTTCAAGATCATGTAAGGGCCTACATATCTAGGATTGAGTTTCCCTTTCTTGCCAAATCTCATCACCCCTTTCATAGGTGATACCTTCAGAAAAACCCAATCATCAATTTGGAACTCCAAGTCCCTTCTCCTTACATATGCATAGAAATTCTGATGACTCTGGGCTGTCTTAAGTCTATCTCTGATGAGCTGAACCTTTTCCATGGCATCATGAACCGAATCGGGCCCTATCAAGGCTTTTTTATCTACTTCAAACCAAGTAACTGGAGATCTACATCTACGCCCATACAATGCATCATAAGAGGTCATGTGAATACTGGAATGGTAGCTATAATTGTAGGCAAACTCTATGAGAGGTAGGTGATCATCCTAACTACCCTTGAAGTCGATCAAGAAAGCTCTC
Source organism: Solanum stenotomum (assembly GCF_019186545.1). Lineage (NCBI taxonomy): Eukaryota > Viridiplantae > Streptophyta > Magnoliopsida > Solanales > Solanaceae > Solanum > Solanum stenotomum. The sequence goes on along the minus strand of NC_064284.1, from coordinate 54,387,860 downwards.
AATGTGTCCTGTAAGGTCTGAATGGTACGCTTTGCATGACCATCCATATTTGGATGAAATGTTGTGTTAAGATCTACATGAGTACTAAGACCTTTCTGAAATGACTTCAAGAAATGAGAGGTAATCTAAGGACCTCTATCTGAGATGATAGACAAAGGAACCCCATGAAACCTAACTATCTAATTAATATAAAGCTTGGCGTAGTCCTCCACCGAATTTATAGCTTTAACAACCAAGAAATGAGCGAACTTAGTAACACTGCCTATTATTACCCAAATGGAGTCATGTTGTCTGTGAGTAAGAGGTAAAACTGTGATGAAATCCATGTTTATCACTTCCCACTTCTATGTAGGAATATTAATATCTTAAGTCATACCTCATGGTTTCTGATGTTCTAACTTCACATATTGACAATTGGGGCACCCAGCCACAAAATCTGCTATATCCCTCTTCATGCCATTCCACCAACACACTTCCCACGGATCACGGTATATCTTAGTGTCACCTGGATGAATAGAATACTTGGAGTTATGGGTTTCTTTAAGAATCTGTTGTCTCAACTCACCCACCTTAGGAACACATAAATGACCGTAGTAGCGAAGCACACCATCCCCCGGGAGAAAACCTCAACTTTCTGCTAATGAACTGCACCTTTCAGTTGAAGCAACATAGGATCACTGTCTTGTTTCTCCTTAACCTCCGCTACCAATGAAGATTCTGACCCATTATGAATTATCACACCATAATCACATATGTTCATCAGTCAAACTCCTAAGCGAGCAATCCGGTGAACATCTTTTGTCAATTCCTTCCTATCTTCCTCAACATGTGCTACACTACCCATAGATAGTTTGCTAGGAGCATCAGCTACTAAACTGTCCTTACCAAGATGGTAAAGCACATTCATATCATAGTCCTTGATAAATTCAATCCATCTCCTCTAGCGAAGATTAAACTATTTTTGGGTGAACACATACTAAAGGCTCTTATGGTCTATGAACACATCTACATGAACATCATACATGTAATGTCTCCAAATCTTTAGGGCCAATACTACGGTTGCAAGCTCGAGGTTATGAGTCGGGTTGTTCTTCTCATGCACCTTAAGTTGTCTAGAAACATAAGCTATGACCTTACCTTATTGCATCAATAGACAACCCAAGCTTACTCTAGATGCATCACAATACATCACATAACTGTCTAAATTCTCTGATAGAGTCAAAACAAGAGTAGTAGTTGAGGTTTAGTTTTGAGAAGCTCTTCTCACATTCATCAGACCATTGAAACTTAACCTTTTTCTGAGTTAACTTAGTCAATGGAGAAGCTACTGATGAAAATCCTTCAACAAACCTTCTGTAATAACCGACTAAACCCAAGAAACTTCTGATAGCTATAGGAGAGGTGGGTCTAGGACATTCCTTCACTGCCTCTATTTTCTGAGAATCCACTCGGATCCATTCGCTAGACATTATATGCCCATGGAAAGCAACTTATTGTAACCAAAACTCACATTTGCTAAACTTAACGAATAACAGGCGATCTTTGAGAGTTGGTAGGACAACCCTCAAAAGAATCGCATGTTCTTCCTCATTCCTAGACTAAATGAGGATAGCATCAATAAAGACGATAATGAACAAGTCCAAATACTGCTTGGACACTGTGTTCATTAAATTCAAAAAAGTTGCAGGAGCATTGGTTGGTCCAATTGACATAACTACAAATTCCTAATGACCATATAGAGTTTTGAAGGTTGTGTTTGGGATGTCACTGTCTTTGACTCTGAGCTGTAGATAATAGGATATGAGGTCTATTTTTGAAAAGTTACTAGCACCCCGATGTTGATCGAACAAGTCATCAATCCTACGGATAGGGTACTTATTCTTGATTGTGACTTTGTTAAACTGCTGATAGTCAATGCACACCCTTAGAGAACCATCTTTCTTTTTCACGAACAACACTAGAGCACCCAATAGGGAAATACTAGGCCTGATGAAGCCCTTATCTAGAAAGTCTTTCAACTGCTCTTTCAATTCCTTAAGCTCCACTGGAGCCATTAGGTAAGGAGGAACATAAACAAGCTGGATATCTAGATAGAGATCTATTCCGAAGTCAATTTCCCTTTTGGGAGGTTTTCTGGAAAAACTTCAGGAAACTCATTTACTACTGGGACTGACTCAAGAGTTAGGTTTTGAAGCTGGAATCCTCAACCCTAACTAGATTAAAGATGTACCCTTTGGAAATAATATTTTTAGCCTTAAGGTAGGAAATGAATCGACCCATAGGCACTGAGCTACTACCCTTCCAGTCTACAACTGGTTCACTGGGAACCTAAAAGTAAACGATCCTAGTACTACAATCAAATGAGACATAACAAGAATGTAACTAATCCATGCCTAGAATGATATCAAAGTTTACCATTTCTAACTCTACAAGATCTGCTTAGGTGAGTTTCTGAGAGTGTGACAGGGCAATTTTTGTATACCTGTCTAGCTATAATTGGGTCACCAACTGGGGTAGAGACTGAGAAAGGTTCTGAAAGTGTTTCTGGATTGATACCGAAGTTCACTGCTATATATATAGTTACAAAGGAAAGAGTAGCCCTTGGATCTAACAAAGTAGAAACATCTAAATGAAAGACTGGTAACGTACCAATGACCACATCACGAGAATCTTCCTGATCCTGGCGAGCCTAGAGGGCATACAACTTGTTCCAACGCTGTCTGCCACATGTACTAGATGAAGCACCCTACTGAGTTGGGCGACCTGCTTGTGTTGTTGGAGGTGTAAATAGAGCCCTACTATTGTTCCCTCCTTGTCCCTATTTAAAAGAAGGGCAATCTCTCAACCTGTGACCTGACCACAACCAAAACATCCTTCCTTGCCTACAAGACACTCGCCCGGATAGTTCTTACCACACTTTGGACAAGTTGGGTAGGTCCTGTTACTTGAAACACTCCACTGAGACTTAGAGCCTGATTCCCTACCTTTTTGATCCTATCAAAGCCGGGGATGGAGCACTAGCCGATGAAGGTGCTGGAGCTGAAGCCCTTTGCTGAAATTGCGAGCGATTTCCACCACCTTATTTCTACTGGGAGTACTCATTGTTCCGTGTTCTAGCCATTTTTTTGTCCTTACGTAGTTCCCTAAGCTTTTCCCTCTCAACCTATTGAGAATGAGTCATGAGCCTATAGATATTCATATCCTCCAACAACATAGCATTTCTGCACTCTGTCTTCACCAAGTCAGAGACTCCAAATAAGAACTTACTCATATGTGCCCTAGAATCGGCAACCATATGTGGAGCATACCTCGAAAGCTGGGTGAACTTAAGTATGTACTCTTGGACTGACATTGAACCTTGTCTCAAAATCATAAATTCCTGAGCCTTAGCCTTCCTCAACTCTCTTGGGAAGAACCTGTCCAGAAAAGCTCCGGTAAAACACTCCTAAGTCATATGAGCTGCATTCTCACCCTGTTTTCCTTCCACTGCATGAACCATATGTGAGCCACATTTTTAAGTTAGTAGGAAGCCAACTCTAGTCTATCATTTCTAGTCACTTACATCACTCCAAAGATCTTTTTGACCTCATCAATAAAGTTCTGGGGGTCATCACAACTTGCGACCCCAGAAACTAAGGCGGATTCATTCTAAAAAAATCATGGACCCTAGCTGCCACTGATCCACCACTAGTTTTTGAACGAACCGGAACCTGTTGATTGTTCTAGTTGGCTACACTCTGAGCCAAAAGTTGAATAGCATTTGGAAACTCTGCATTCGAAACCTAAAGGTCTAGGATAGGAGGAACTGCATTAGCATTGCGAGCATTGGCATTCCTTGCGTAAGATCTATGAGGAAGCATGATCGGAAACGCATAATGTCAAGTTAGAAAGGATATCATACCCACGCACGATAAGAATAATAAGAAAGTGAAGTTTTTCCTAGAAAACCTCGTAGCCTCGCCCTCATAAATGTGGCGCACTTCACACTCATGAAAGGGACTCTACTTAGTGTAACTTTCCAGACATCCTAATACTCTTAAACATAATTTTTTTATATCAAGTTTGTCACACCTTGAGGCTACCCCTTTGACATAAATACGGGAGCTAGGATCACAAGTGACCCCAATCTAACCCTGAGCTGGCATATAATAAGCATACTTATGTAACTGAACAATAGATACTATGTGGAAGCATAAATCAGGAGGTAAACTGAATTATGGGGAATACCCAATAATAGTCTGAACATAAAACAGTAAGTAAGAGTTAATGATACTAAACATTCACTTCAAGCTAAAACTTAATCCAAAACTATGTCTAAAGTAAGCCTCTAACTGAATAGAGATGTTGGGACATTCCCCTAGCTAACTTTAGCAAAACTAAAACTAAAACGAATGACTGAATGTAAAATAACAAGTCTATCATCCCTGAAGAATGAGGACTCACAACTAATATTGTTGAATACAGATCAGGAGCTCATCTACACGTGATCTAAATGCTGAGGACCTGAAACTACAACACGAGAAGATGTAGCGTAGAGTATGCATCAGTACTTGAAAGGTTGTGAGAATGCTGGATAGGATAAAGCTGAACAAGCATATAACTGAATGAAGCATATTGAACAATGATGTAATCTAAACATTATAAAGATACTGAGATATACTGAAAATATATTTGTAAACCTGGCCAAATGCACTAGAGTGTGACTGTGGGAGGTACTAATAACCGACATAAAACCACGTGAGCTAAATGTGATTCCGATGGATACCCCCCATCAAGAGGACCCGATATACCTTTCCAGGGGTATAAAGGCATGACTGGCATGATAACTAAAATATGATGCCCACAGAGGGGACTTATAAATTCACGAATTAGAAATGTTGTAATATACTCTTTCCCATAACTTCTCATACCAGACCAATCCACTAAAATGAGAAGTAAGTCCCTTGTTTTTGGCAGGAAAACTTCTAGCTACATGGAAGAGAGAGCCTTTGTCATTCTTCACTTTGTTCAAGAAACAACTGCACATGAATAGGCTCTTCCTTAGGCCTTCAAGGACGAAGCGACTTTTTTCCAAAATTCTGGGGCTACGAGGGCAACATAGTTCTAGGACTATGAGGGTGACTGACTTTAGTCCAACTCGGTGTTAAGCCTACTCCCAACTGGAAATGTGTACAATACAACATATATGAAGTATACTAGATAGCTCAATATTCTGACATGCTAAGTGAAAATGCAACATTTATGTAATGATAATGAAACATTTGAAAACTGAGGCATGCATATATGCTTATCTTTCCTAGTAGTGTAATCCATGAACTAACATAACTACACAACTAGCTTTTTGAGGTTCATGCAAGTAACTAAGCAAAAGTGTTACGAATACATGATAATTTGATTAAGAACACTACAATAGCTAAAGCATCACAACTATATGAAGTTCTAAACATCCTAGGTCTAAGAAGTATATAGGGAATCAAGAATGTGACTGACTTCTAGGGACAAAATGGTTGAAAGGAACCCACTTGTGAAATCCCACATACCTGGTGACGAATTCCATGAAGAAATCTTTTGATTTTGGGGCAGGAACTGAGGAAAACCTGTTGCGTTCTTCAAGAGGGTTTGGTCGACTACTTTTTCCTCTTTTCATTCTAATTGGATGAAATTTGGAGAATGATATGCTTAGGGTAAGCTCTGATTTAGTTACTAGCCTTAAACTGACAAAAACAACGTACTTTAAGAGTTAAACGACGTAGTTTAGGTGACCAACACATAGGGGAAAATACCAAACAACCCCCGACTTAAAAACTATTGAGGCTAATGACGGGCCTGACTGGCGTACCATGGATTGACCTACTGTCTCTCTTGGTCACCCATCTTTCAGCTCCAGAGGATGGGTTCTGGGGGGTCTGAACCACGGACCTGGACAACAAACTGTGGTCCCACCTACGGTCTGTATGTCCTAGCATGGTTCTGGACTTAGCTGAATTTTCTAGGGTTCTGGAGAGGGAGTTTCAGGTGGCTAACCAAGAACCCCACCTATGACCCGTAGGTGAACCTACGATCCATAGCTGGCCTCCGTTAGTGGAACCTGCAACTATTAAAAATAGTATTTTGTCTCTTTTAAAATTTGGGGTGTTACAACCACACAGCTATCCTTATCCTAATGCATTCTATTTTCGATTTGGCAGAAATCATTCCATGATACACTAAAAATTTAACAAATTATGAATAAATAATGAGTACAATTGTAACTCCCCGTAGTCTAGTAGACCATATAGGGCTAGGTTTGAGGGCTACAAGTCAAGACTAGAGGGCATGAGCCAAGGCAAAGGGGCAAGAGCCAAGGCTTCCCCAAATTTGCGATGGTACTACCCATGACCACGAGAGCCTTCACGGCTCGTGGTACCACCCCTGGTGTTGAGGCAGTGAGCCCATCAAGGCTGCCTAAGTTGGCCTCCTCCACACGAGCCACTTCATGGCTCGTGAAGGCCTAGACGACTCGTGGGAATGGCCATGGATATGCATTGAACTTAGGGGAGGCAAAGATCTTATGACTTAGCCACTGGTCAATGGACCATGGGTACCATGACAAGCCGTGGAACCCTTGACGGTTTGTGAAGGTGGTGTTGGTGTGTGGCGCCACGTGCCTAAATAAGGGTAAAATGGGAAATTCCTTTTTAACTTAATTTTAAGTGAGGTCATTTTGTATGGACTTTATACACCTATATAATGTATTTTAACCCTTTAACCACCCCAATTAATTCATTATTCCCAAAACCCCTAAAGATCCCACAGTTCATCCTCTAAAAAATTCTCTCTCTAGAAAACTCAAAGAAGAACAAGAGAATCAAGCTAGGTCAAATTCCTCCAATTCTTCCAAGCTTTGTGAGGGCTTTGTATCCAAGGTATGATAGCTTATTAATCCATGGGTTCTTCCATCCATGGACCCCCCTAGAATTCCCTAATTTGATGAAGAATTCCCCAATTCAAGTTCGGGTTTCTTCAATGTTGTGGGTTATGTTGTATGTTGACTCAATTGAGTGGGTATTGATTGTTTATGATATAATTAGTAGTGAATTATATTGTTATGGTGAAATTACATGTTTTCCATGGTTAACTGTAGTCTAATTGATGAAATTAAAGTAATGTGGGTTTATGCCTTGTGAAGGGAAATTGAGGATTCATAGATGATCTTCTAGAATTGATGACATGTATAGAAATTGTTCAAGAAGAAAAACATGTAGACATGAATTTAATTAGAATAATGTATATGTGATGGTTCATGACTAGTAAGGCTTGAGATTGAACCTTTCTAATGATATATGACTAGAATCACTTAAGAATGAAACATGTGACTAGAATGTCTTGTGATCTAGGTATGTATGATGATTGTGAGAAGTAAAGCTTTGAGAGTAAGGCTTGTAGTCATGAATGTTGATTACTAGGGTTTTGAAAGTAAAGTCAATAATGATGAATTATGTATGTTAGGGCTTTAAAGAGTGAAGCCTATATGATAATGGTAGACTACTAGATAGAGTTATTATGCAAGGACTTTACCCACATGACCTAGATTATGAAACTATGATATTATGCTTGTTCTTATAGAACCTATGTAAATGCTTTATGAAAACTTTGAGAGTCAAGTATTTATGATCATGATATGTTGTTGTGATTTTGAAAGGATGTTCTCATATACACACTTAGCCATGAATATAATAGGAGATGAAAGGTTCTCTCACATAGAATGATTCTAGATAAAAAGGATTGCTCACCTAAAATAAATCAAGCCACGTTTAGTTATGTTAGCTTGAAGTTGTGTTATGAAATCCCTTCATGAATAGCTTGACTTCGTAAGACAAGACCATTTCACGGTAGCTTAAGTATAAGACCTCATGGTAGCCTTAGATTGAGAAATAACACTCTTCCTAAGGGTAGCTTGCACTAGCATCATAGAATGCTTGCATGGTAGCATGACTTGATTAAGCCAAATCAATTCATGGTAGCTAGGTTGGAGCAATAGTATCCTTCCTTGTATAACCAGGAACCAGTGCCAATCTAGTAGGAACTTGCTATCACTATGGAATACTAAGTACCGTATATACCGTAACAGGAGACGAGATATCAACCATTCCAGAGCTACACAAAGCATTTATGCATTATAAAAGGATAACTAAAGGGACACTATTCTACATAAAGTTTTATTCAGCACCAACCGAGATATTATATGATGAAATCAAACCTATTAAACAAGTGATAAAAATCGGATTGACAAGAGAGATCATAATACTAGAAAAGATAGAAAAGCAAGAAGAGATACAAAAGATAGAGATACCAGGATTTTATGCAAGAAAAAGAGTTATTGGAATAGCTACAATATTAAACGAATTATCAACTAATTATTTAAGTGGAAATTTAGTATGGAGTTATTATGTCAGAGAACAAACCATGATCTATTCAAATTCTAGAGAAACAAGAGAAGCAGATATGGAAGAAATACGTCAGTGGATATTAAGTCTACAAAAACAGAACAACAGCCAACCACAAGAGCTATACGACGAAGTTTTATTTCACCAGAGATAATGACAAATTATTGCAGAACTATTGGACACAAATATCCAGACCATCAATGCTCAAAATGATATGGCGAAGATAATGTTATTCTAGCTGTCAACCTAGAGTAAAAAAGGCCAACAAGATAAAGAAACAAGATAGAAATTAGCAAAGGAGGAAAAGTTGTTTGTCCTATTATGAATGGAAAGAAAAGTTACTGGAAGTGGAAGACTTTATGTAAAGTAGTAAGTAACGTGTATATTAATAGAAGTTAGTAGATAGGAGATAGTGGAACTTTATGTAAAGTAGTAGTAACTATAGTTTGTGTGAAATAACTATAGTATAGATTAAAGTAACTATAGTAGAGTTACTTATATTTGTATATATAGTAGAGCCAGAAGGCAAGATAAGGCAAGACTTTCTCGACGGAAAGCAAGCCTCTTGTACTACAAAAATATTCTCAATAAAAATCTAAGTTTAAGCTAAAGGTATGGATCAAAACAGTGCAGATACTACACAGGTATATATATTCATGGTTATGCATAGCTAAACATATTAATTCCTGAATATCATAGTATTGATAGAATAAGTTTATATTAGTTATTATATACTAGAATTATTACCAACATGTTTTCTAGTTTGTTAAAATGAGGAAAGAAAGGAAAACTTCCAGACTATGTCATCCTAAAGTTGAAACCATAGGCATGAGAAGTCGTGGGGGGAGTAAACGTAGTTGAGGCGCTGTTAGGAAGAAAGTACTTTTGAAATTATGATGTTAACAGTGACAGGCTAACATGTTGAAAATAATCTAGTTTATAGTAATCTAATATGAATAATATTCGTCAGGGCTATGATATAAGGGAATTATATTAAAATTGTTATGTCTTATTTACATGATGAAATGATATTAACATATAAAACATTAATCATGTATATACTTAAACATATAAGAGTCATAGATCTAAGAAGGATAATATGGGAAAAGATATTTGAAGAAGAAGAAGAAGAATTAATGAACCAGATATGGTATGAAATAGATGAGACAGAGATAGAAAATGAAATGTTAAAATTTAACTTACGTGATTTAGAAATTCAATATTCCGATTAATGATAAATCAAGAATACTTAGAATATTGGCAACAAACTATAATAGATATTACGATATTAAGTAATTTAATAAAAGAAAATATAGAAATATTCCAACAAACTCACGACATACAATACATAGAATATATATTGGAAAACATAAGAGAAATTATTAGATTAATTCCTTTAGAAAAAATGTATTATGAACGAATCAACCTATAAAAGAATAACCGAAAGACCCCCCCCCCCAACCAAGTTGGTATCAGAGCTAAGTAATAAAACGAAGTAAACATGGATAATAGAGAAAACCATAGATACGAATTAATAAGAACAGTAATAACAAAACGATAAGAGTTAAAAAATAAGCAAGAAAGACTACAATACAACATATATGCAGGAGTATGTCAAAATCTTTGCTAGCACAAAGAAAAGTAATAGTTAAATTACAATTAGATATACAAAAAATAAAGTATAAATTAAAACATAATTTAAAATGAATAAGGAAGAATTTGCTATAGAAGAAAAAACCTACGAAAATTCGGAAGGATTAAAAATAAAAATAATATTTTCAAATTTAGGAAGAAGGTATAAAAAAATAGGTGAAAATCTATATCTAATGATAGAAAAAGAAACAGTAAGATTAGAAGATAGTCTAACTGCAATGGTACAAATAACTAGAGAAAATGAAGAAATAGATAGAAAAAAAGAAATAGATACAATAAACGAACAAGCAAAATTAGAAATACAACAGATCGAAGAAGTGAAAAATGATAAAATAATTGCCTTAGAAAAGAACTAACTATGCTTAAAGAATTATATGCGGTCAAACAAAAAGAAAAAGAAATAGAAACAGACTTAAAAATAGAGATAGAAAAATTTAAGGAAAAACTAACTAAAGAAACCCCAGATATAGGAATTGATAATGTTGATATAGATGAAAACTGCTCAGAGCAAGGCTCAGATATAGGTGAAACATATACGGAAATAATAGGAAAAATAGAAGAAACCGAAACAATTAACAATAAGATAGAAATAAATATGGAAGAAATTAAAAATGAAGCAAGTACGAGTACACAAGAAGTGAAAACCCCGAAAACACTAAGTCCTAATTATTATACAGTTAGTTATGAAGAATCTGACATATATGATAGCTTATGGAATAAAAGACTAAACAAAAAATGTACACCATCTACAACATCCCGAAATAGTAGTTTCTTAGATTTAGATTGTGTAACGGATGTAAACAAGACAATACAACTATGGGTAGGATATATATCAAAACAACTAATAGATAACAAAATTGGAATGACAGAAGTACCAGGATATATAGAAAGAACACTTATAGGAACAGTAAAATTGTGGTTACAAAATTTAGAAGAAGAAAGAATAAAAACATTAAGAAATAATAAGAAAATAGACGGAGAAATTGCGACTACACCAATCGATATATTAAATAAATATGAAATAGCTATAAGAAATGAATTCAATAGTACAACTACAGAAGTAGAAGAGCAGAATAAAGAGAAACAGTTACATAGGAATTTAATGCTAAAATTAGCTATATGTAATATGTGCTACATAGACGAATATACATGTGTATTTAGAGAGTATTATTACAAAGGAACATACAATGAAGAAGAATCAAAAGAAATAAGAAAATTATATTTTACAAAATTACCAGAATCATTTAGTTCTAAAATAATAAAAGATTGGAACGAAGCAGGATTACAAGATACACTTGGAGCAAAAATGAGATATCTACAAAAATGGTATTCAGCAATATGTGAAAAATATAGAGAAGACACAAAAATGGAAAAAACAATAATCAGAAACCTAACATGTTGTAAAGATAAGATAGCACCTCAATTTGGATGTAATGATAATTATTATAAAAAGAAATATAAAAAACCGGGAAAATATAAAAAATATAAATCCCAATATTATAAAAGACCAAGAAGAAGATATTACATAAAACATACTAAAGCAAAAAGACCATTTAGACCCAAGAAAAAAATAACAGAATGTATATGTTATAATTGTGGAAAACTAGGACATTTCGCTAAAGATTGTAAATTACTCAAAAATCCAAAGAAAAAACAAATATCTGAAATAATAATTAATGATGAAACATATACACAAATAGATTATATCGATTATGAACCAGAAAGTGATGATAGTATATATGAATTTGAATCGTTTGAGAACGAAATATCTGAAAAAGAAATAGAAGTAAATAATGATGACTAAAAAGGACGTACAAATAATAAATAAAGAAGAATATACAAATGAAGAATCTACAGAACAGAAGGTAATATTTGATATTAATATATTTGAACAAATAAAAGGAAAAGAATTAGATCTTAGTGTAGAAAAAATATTTAAGATACCACTAATAAGAAATATATTTAAAAGACAAAAAGAGGAATACTATGTAGTAAGTCAAAAAAAAACATATAATAGATTGTAAATATACCAAAGGAAAAGCAATAATACCTATAATAAATAAAAGGATAATAAATAAAGAAATAAAAGAAATTAAAGCTAAAGAACCAATAAAATACGTACACTTAGGTGGAACAGAGATATTAATAAAAGCTTGTTTTAGAGAAGGAATAGATACACCAATAGAGATATATTTGGTAGATGACAGAATAGTAGAACCATTAGAAAGAAGTATAATAAGTGCAGTAAAAGGAAAGTTAATCTACCAGAAATTTAAGTTTATAATAAGTGTTAATTATTTAGTAGCAATAAACGATAGAAATATAGATAAGTCATTAGAATTATATTGGAAAATGTCAGGAATATAGTTAGTACCCTTGTCTATGGGAATTAAGCTAAGGATGAGATCCAAGGATGGTAAGTATGATTATGATGACCTAAAAGTGGTACTTAGTATGGGTGGGATTATAGGGTCTCATCCATGCATTTCACAAGTATGACTTAAGGTTACTTGAGAAATAGTTCTCTTATGTTTTGAAGATCTAAGAAATGGCTATGCTTATGGATATGATGTATATCCTATATTTACGGATTATGCTTTATGTTGACTAATGCTTATATTATGTCTATATTGGAGATTACACTTATGATCATGTTGTGATGTTCTTATGGTATCATGCTAGCTATCATATTTAGTACATTTTGTAATAATGCATACTCTTGCCTACATTCTTATCAAATGTAGGGTCCGGCGATCTTGAGTTCCATTCTCGTACTAGGTTCTTAGTAGGAGCAAGGAGTTGAAGATTGGTGAGTCCTCATAGCATCGATGATATAGCCACCATTTCCTTTGTCTTTCTTTTATGTTTTAGACTATTGTATGGGTTGTGTTCCAAGAGTTACTCAAAGTTGTTTTAGAGGGTTTGAGACAAAATGTTCAAGACTTCCACTTCGTTTTATGAGACGTCGATTGCTATGAAAAATGTTTTAAATTTTTGCACTTTACTATTATCTTATGTTATGATATGCTAAATGGTTTACATTGGGTCCTTCGGGGTTCTATGTTCCATGTTACATCTAGGGTATACCCCTGGGTCGTGACAACAATATGCAACTAATCAACAAAATATACAAGATATAATGAATAACACAATAAAAAAATATTCTTGTCATTTGGAAAAAATGAACTTATCATGGTTAAACCTCAGTATCCTGTAATGACCCAGACCATCCTGATTAGCCCCCACACTACCCTCTGGTGGGAAAACCATTACTACAACCCAAACCAATACTAAACAAAAACTAAAGCATTTAAGGATACCACATAGGAATAATAGCTAAAAACTGAAGTTCCCATAAACTTCCAAAAGAGCTAACAACTAAAACAAAGCAGAAAGAACACCTAGAATCTGAATGTCAATATACCAAAATATCTAAACTTCAACCAGTCTAAACAAGAAAGGATACAACCCCAAACTAATGAACTAATTAACTAAGTAGAAAAGGCTAACTCCGAAATGGTGAACATGGGCGAAAGAGAACTCATGGCAGCCCGGAAGAACTAGCTCACCCTTGAATTCAAATGATCACTGATCTTCTAAGCAAGGTTTGTCAGTAGCCACTTGAAGATACCCTGTACTCAACAAAGAAAGAGCAAGTGCAGTATCAGTATACACCACAGTGTACTGGTAGGATCACGCGACTATCCCACTAAGTGCAACATACATCAATCAATACAACAATATAATCACATGCATATATCAAACTTATACAATATTATCAACATTTACGAACAACCAACAACTTCACATTTCTCAAAATAGATAATTATGACAAGGCATTGGTCGTCTTATGGAACCCAAAGCCAAAATATTTAGCATACCGGAACGTGGTACCCAATCAAATGATTATGCCGGAACGTGGCAATCGATCCCATAATATGCCGGAATGTGGCAATCGATCAAAGTTAGTTATGCTGGAAGGCGGCAACGTTCCATTCAACACACCACAATCACAATCACAAGTATCTTCTCAAGTTCATACAATCAAGTTATGATTCATGGCATTCATCATTCGTCTATCTCATTTACAACAAGTGTGACAATAATGCAATATTCACATACATACATGTATCATAATGAAGCAAGAACAAACATACATCACACAATCATCGAATCACAACTATCACCTACCTCAAAACAAGTTTGAAACCTTAAGAAACTTGATCCTTCCTTTTTCGGATTCGTTCCGCTTGTTCTTGGTCTACAAATAATCAATATAATAGGGAAATCAATAAACAAGCACTAATTACCTAGATTACTAATAATTCTAACAACCCTAGATCATACCCATGATCCCAAATATCCAAACTAGGGCTTTATCCAACATGGTTTCCAATTCAAAACCCTCCCCATCGATAATTACCCATTCTATTACATTCTACGGATCGAGAAACGAATTTGAGGAGTGAAAAACTTACCTTTAGCCTCTAGACTGGTGGAAAACTATCAAGAGTCAGCTGGGGTTTGTTCCTTAGCTCAAAAAATCTAAAAGTGCAGAATAAAGATGTTTTGGGGTTTATTTACGACTTTAAGTCATGTCTGGCCTGCCACAGCGACCCTCACCCCGCTACAGCGGCCACGTTAGTGCCGCTAAAACTACCGCCAAAGCGATTTGCATGAAACAATGAGCTATTTTAATAATTTCAAGATCCCCATTTCACAACACACCTTTAACCAACAACACTCTGAAAATACCGTTCACGCTAAGATCGATTTCAAGAGCTCTACTCACCCGAATTCAATTTTGTAAAGTCGTTCAGATACCTTAACGACTTATATACCTATTCATGTAAAGAAATTCATAAATAATTCACCCGATTGTTACCAGATTTCCCTACACGTTAATGACTCCCATTTTGTCCAAATCTTGACTAGGTTGAGAAATTTCAAGTTACTACAAAAAAGTTTTCCCACCTAGATTTTTCCCCATTGGCATGTCTATAACGACGGAACCTGGTCATTACAATAGATAACAATTTACCCATCACTCGTCCCCGAGTGACAATATAAGAAAAATAGGGTAACGAAGGAATGAAGTAGTACCTCAGTTGACGAACAATCGGGGATACTTGTCTTGCATGTCCCTTTCAGTCTCTCAAGTAGCTTCGTCAACTGGACGATACTTTCATTGAGCCTTCACGGACTTAATCTATTTGGTCTCAACTTTTGCACATCACGATCAAGACTTGCAATCGGTTTCTCCTCATATTGGAGGTCTTTCTCTAACACAATTGAGTCCCATTTAATGATGTAATCCTCGTTACCATGATATCTCTTCAACATGGACACATAAAAGACCAGATGAACACCCGATAGATTTGGAGGTAAAGCCAATCTATACGCTACCGGTCCCACACACTCGAGAACCTCAAAGGGATCAATATATCGCAGACTTAGCTTACCTTTCTTGCCGAATCTCATCATCCCTTTCATGGGTGATACCTTAAGAAGAACATTTTCACCAGTTTGAAATGCCATGTCTCATACCTTCTGATTCACATACATCTTCTGTCAACTCTAGGCGGCTAAGAACTTAGCTTGAATACTCCTCACCTTATCTTGAGCATCCCTCACTAGATCAACCCTCAAAGGTTTCACATCCTCAGCCTCGAACCATCCTATGGGTGATCTACATCCCTTCCCATAAAGTGCCTCAAATGGTGCCATATCTATCATGGAGTGATAACTATTATTATAGGAGAATTCACACAAAGGTAGGAACTTATCCCAATGCCCTCCAAAGTCAATCACGCATGCTATTAACATGTCTTCTAACACTTGAATAGTCCTCTCTGACTGTCCGTCTGTCTGTGGATGGAAGGCTGTACTAAAAGAGAGTTGTGTGCCTAATTCATCATGTAACTTCGTCCAAAACTTGGACATGGATTGGATACCATGGTCTGAGATGATATAGAGGGGCACCCCATGCAACCTCACTATCTCTTTCATATAAACTTTTGCCAATTGTTCAGCATTATAATATATTCTTACGGGAATGAAATGTGATGATTTAGTGAATCTATCAACCACTACCCAAATAGAATCAAACTTCCCCAAAGACATGGGAAGACCAACCACAAAATCCATGCCTATCCTTTCTCACTTCCATTCCGGAATTGACATTCTTTTAAGCAAACATGTAGGCTTTGGTGTTCATATTTCAATTGTTGGCAATTTTGACACTTAGCCACAAATTCCTCTATATCGTTCTTTATGCCCGACCACCAATAAATTTGCTTCAAATCTCGATACATCTTCAACACACCCGGATGAATAGAATATCGCGAACCATGAGAAGCCAACAATTTCTTAATCAAGTCATCAATATGAGGAACACAAATTCTTCCTTTTAAACTGAGCATACCTTCCGAATCAAGAGTGGTCTCTTGTGCCTTACCAATTGCAGTCTTCTTTCTAAACTCCTCTAAATTTTCATCTTCAAATTGTTTGGCCTTGATCTCATCAATGAATGTGGCCCTCACTTCAATTCTAGCTAACAACCCACCTCTTTCTGAGATGATCAAATGCATTAGCTTAGACTATAAGGTCTAAATTTCATTAGCCAAAGGTCGCTTGGCTACACTCAAGCAAGCTAAACTACCCATACTCACTGCTTTTCGACTCAAAGCATTTGGCACCATATTAGCCCAGCCCGAATGGTATAATACTGAGCCCTATTATCTTGACGAGCCACTTTCCTGCCTGGTTGTACCTTACCCCTGTCTACATTACCATTTCCTCTACCTCCACGGTCTTGCTAATTACACCCTCGCCCACCTTGTGGATGCCCTTGACCATTATTACCATTCCCTGCAGGTACCACTGCTCTAGTCTTTTGCTGCGTAGAATCCAACACACGTGGGTGGGGACTATCTCTCGTCATATGCCTAGGTTCACCATATTTGTAGTATGTACGATCAAAAGATGGCATGTTGCCTGTTGAAGTTGTGACTCCCTGGCTATCCTGAATCAAATTATGAGATGGAGTTCCTAAGTAATTACCTATAGAGGGGGGCATAACGGACAAAATTGGCTTGGCTGAAAGTGTTGGCCTCCCTGAACCTCTGGAATAAGAACCTTGAAAGTTCCCTGAATTCTTGGCCCTTTTTGCCAATACCTTAGCAAGACCGTCTAGCCTCACCTTATCCACTTTATTAACATAGTCTGTTACCTCATTAAAGCTTCTCCCTGCGGAGGTCATATGAACAGATAATACCTGTAACTCAGAATTTAGTCCCCTAATAAATAAACGGATCCTCTCCTCCTTAGTAGTCACCAATTGAGTAGCATATCTGGACAAGGCATGGAACTTGACCTCATAAGCAGCCACAGACATACCACCTTTCTCCAAAGCCATGAACTCATCCTTCTTGCAATCTCTCAAAATCTTAGGCACATATTTTTCTAGAAACATAGCATGAAGTTGGGTCCATGTACTGGAGGTAAAGTTGAAGATTTGCATTCCATATAAGCTCTCCACCACTTCTTAGCCTCACCTTCAAGTTGAAAGATCACAAACTCAACCCCATGCTGACGGACAATTCCCAACTCATGAAGCCTCTCATAGCAGTCTAATATAATCTCATAAGAATCCTCATTCTCAGAACCAAGAAAAATAGGAGGCTTTAGCTTCAAAAACTTAGTCAACATTTGATGCTCATTCCCAGTCATAACAGAACCAAACAAGGGATGAAAGAAAGCATAATTACCTCCAGTCCCACCCGTCTTGGGCATAGTGCTAGAAATAGGGGATTAGTAGGAGCTTGAGTTGCTTGAACAGAAGGAAGCACTCCAGGACCAACCAATCCTTTCAAGAATGACATGATTTATTGAGCTAACACTAGTCTATGGGAGGAACACCGGTAGTCTAAGCCTGCACCTGTTCCTCTTGTCCAACCTCCTCAACATTTTCAACCTCAATATCCTCTATATCTTCATGATGCACAGGAGGTGTAACGACCCAGAAAACTAGTACGTGAAACTAGAGCCTAACGAGTTTGTTGTGGGGTTTGAAGTTGTATAATGTCTTCTCGAGCTTAGGTTGAGGGGTTTAGGGGCTAAGCATCAAGGTACGACCCCCCCCCCAACGACCAACCAAAGGTCCTTGAGGAGGACCCTAAAGCCTAACCCCAAGGCTGCCCCCAACTAGCCAAAAGCTATGAAGATCGGCCAACGTAAGGGTGATTTGGTAAATTCCATTTACGATTAGTTGAGTTAGGGGATGGTTATTATTGATTAATTAAAGAATTTTAAGGCTTTTAGAAGTACTGAAACTCCTTTTCCAATTCATTATTCCCAAACACTCAAACGTTAGAAACTACCTCTCCAAATATTCTCTCTAGAAACCACCATTGGAGAAGAAGGATTCAAGCTTTCAAGCTCAAGAACTCACCATTCTCACTCAATTTTTGTGGATTTACTTCACTAAAGGTATGGTAGTCTTCATCCTTGATTAAGTTTCATTCAAGGAGCCCTATCAAAATTATGATTTCAAATTTCCAAAAACCTAGAGTTTTCAATCCATGCATGGGTTCAATTACAAAAAGTTTTCAAAGGCTTATATATGATGAAATATGAATGGATGGTTGAATTAATGATGAATATCTCCTATGAACCCATGTTTTCCCCAAAATCCTAAGTTGTGATTTGTGATTGTGAATTGATTGATCAAGGAAGTATGTTGAATTGTTTATGTTTATATTGAATTAGTTATTGAATCATGTTAATTCCCTTATCTAATGTAGTATTATAGATGCTTTGGTTGATATTGATTTATAGACTTGGAGGGCAATTTCATGGAGGATCTATCTATGATCATGATGTGAAGTATATGTGTGTGATCTCAATGAAAGTATTATGATCATGTTTAGAATGTAATTGTGTTATTATTGATAGAATATTCTCAATTAACACTCATAAATGATGATGATAGAATGTGAAGAGTTTCTATAATGTAATGTTGTATCTGAATTGGTAGGCTTAGGCATCCTCTTCATGTATAATTGAAAGTTATGTGGATTGATGTATCTTAAATAGGTAGGTTTAAGGCATCCTTTTCCTGTATTGATGAATGTGATATTTATTTAAGTACCTTGAATTGGTAGGTTTAGACATCCTCTTCATGTGTAATGAATGTGTATTGACTTAATGAATATGAATTGATATGCCAATGGCATTCCTTTCATAAATGACTAATGAATGTGTTCTAAGGCTATGTATTGAATCGATAGGCCAATGGTATTCCTTTCATAATGAGCCAATGAACTAATGTAATGAAGACTCTTGAATCAATAGGCCTATGCCATTCCTTTCCTAATAAGTCAATGTACCATAAATCGATTGGCTTATGGCATTACTTTCATGTGTATAATAATGTAATGATGATCAATCAATTGATAGGCTTATCGCATTCCTTTCATGAGTATTCAAGAGCTATCCTAATAATGTACCATGAATCGATAGGGTTATGGCATTCCTTTCATGAGTATTCAAGAGCTATCCTAATAATGTACCATGTAATGTGAATGAAATGCTCTATGGGAATGGAGACTAAGCATCGAGTGGATATGGTAAGATGGAAACTCTCCCAACGTTAGGTTACTGTTCCAATGAACATCTTCCTATCCCATAACTATGTTGTAATGACCCTAAAAACAAAAAAGTAAAACTAGAGCCTAACATGTGTCTCTGCGCTTGAGTTTGGTGTGAGGTTTCATGTTTTTTGATGTTGTCCCGAGCTATGGTTGAGGAGGACCCTAAACTCAACCCCCAAGACCCCCAAGAAAACCAAGACTGCCCAAAAATGGAGTGACCTACGGATGGGGTTCACGACCAGTTGGTCCATCCACACTACGTGGATAGACACTATATGTTAAAGGACCCCAAACCAAGCTGCAGACCTAGACCACGGACCAACAGCACGGTCCGTGAATGTACTTACGGTTCGTGAGTCTAGGGCGTGAGTTGGGTCTGTGTTTGTTTTCAAGGTGTGGCCTAGTGTTTGGATGGTTATTTTAGGTTTATTAAGATATTTTAAGAGTATTAAAAGTGTTAAACTCTATTTTACATTCTCTTATTTCAAAACCCCTCCCCTCTTAAAGTCTTCTCTCTAGAAACTCCATTGGAGATCAAGTCAAGTTCAAGCTAGGGTTGGGGATTTCAAGGTGTTCCTTCTTCAATTTTCATGGGGAATCTATAGAAAGGTATGGTGGTCTTGATCCTTGTCAAACTTTTCATTCAAGGAGCTTATTCAAAGGTGATTTCAAAGTATGAAAAATTTGGGGTTTCACTCAATCTCATGGGTTCTTTCGTCAAACATTTTCAAATGGTTTCTAATGACAAATTATGATTGTATTGGTATTTACCTGGTGATTTATGATGAAAATACTCTATGAACACATGATTTTTCTCAATTCCTAAATTGTGCCTCATGAAGTGGGTTTGTTGACCATGAATGAATGTTGATGGATTATGCCTAAATTGATGTAGATTGTTGAATTGTATCACTATTCATGCCTAGTTGTATTAATGAAAGGTTTGTTGGTGAAAGTGAATTCATGGTTTTGAAAGGGTAAGTGATGATGAATTACTTGATGAATTAGAATTGTGAATTCGATGTTTATCCACTTGAAAGGTGGAAGTTTTTAATTACTATGTATATTGTGGTCTTGAATATATAGATATCTTCCTTGTACCTCAATATATTAAGGATCTATGTGTGATGAGGATGTAAAGTATGTGTGTGAAACACTCCGGAAAACGATACGGTGAGCTAGAGGCTTACATAATGGTTAATAACCTAAAAATGGTTAAAATAGTGTTTCTAGACTGAATCTAGTGTAACTAACTTAGTTTGGAGGTGTTAGGTCATAAATGTCAAGAAACGACCATGACGTCCGGAAACTAGTCATTTGAACTAGTGAGTTGTAAGGGTCTTGTTGTTGATGTTTTGAGTGTTGTTTGAGGGTGATAACTTGTAGAAAAGACTCTCACACTTAGATGGGCATGTTTAGGGGTTAAACGTTCGAGTATGACTCTACAAGGAGTTGAGGGGCCCTTGAGGAGTACCCCAACATCTGCCCAAAAACTATCAAAACAGCTTCACCTATGAGACCCAAACTATGACCAGTAGACTGGTCTACGGACCATAAGTCTTGGTCGTAGCTTGGGACTTAGATTGGAGGAGTTTATCTCCCCAAAGTGAAGTCTCTTAATGGAACTACGGACGGACAGAATGAGCCGTAACTCCACCTACGATCCGTAGGTGGATGGTCTAGGTGCTTCCAATTTCTAGCCCTATAGTTGTAGGTTGGTGATTTGAGAGTTATGTTGGTTAATTAGTTAAGGGCTTAGGGGGTTGGTTAGTTAGTTGATTAAATACCTTTATAAGCTAGCAAGACCCTAATCTAAGCCTCCAAAACAAGTCCCCTAAAAACAGTTTTTAGTGATTTAGTTTTAAGCTAGGAGTTTGGAGTCAACTTCAAATAGTCTTATCTCATAGCTCAAAACAAATTAGGTAGTCCATTACCTATCCAATTAAAGGTTTCTAAGTCCTCTTCCAACGCCACCGAGTTTGCTGAATTCCGATCTCGGAGTAAAACGTTATGCCCGAAATAGTGAAGCACTGTCAGACCACAAACCACGAGACCAATCTACGGACAGTAGTTCAAACTATGGTCCGTAGATGGTCAAACATAAGTGCTGCTAGATTTTAGGTAGTTAGTTTAAAGTAAGAAGTTAGGGGTTGGGTTTGTTATTAATTAGGGGTTATTATAGGTCGTCTAATAGGTTATTTAACCACCTATATAAGCTTAAATAAACCCTAAACTAATCATTCTAACTAACCCATCTAAAGACCCCAAAACTCTTCCCAAAAATCTAATCTCTCAAACCTCCATTTGAAGAACATGGAAGGAGATCAACTAGGGCTAGGAGCTGGAAGATTTTCATCACAAAATTTGTGGGATTTTAAGGCTAAGGTATGGGAGTCCTTTATTCTTGGTTAGCTATCATGAAGAAGCCCTTTCAACTAAGTTTTCAAAGTTCCCCAATTTCTAGGTTTTCAATCAAATTCGTGGGTCTCTTTCTAAAATCGATTCCATTGATCTATATTGGTTATTTATGATTATATATGAATGCTTGTGGATTAATTCATGTAATGTTTATGGTGTTTGAACAATTCCCCACAAGACCCATGATTCCCCCTTCTTTCTCAATTCTATACCCTAGCATGTTTTAAATGTTGATTGAATGATGTCAATTTAGTATGTTTACATGTAATTCATTATTGTATTGTGATATTATCCTATATGATTAATGAATATCTAGAAAATAGGGTTGAATCTTGAAGAAGGTCATGAAGGTTATGAATGAAGGATTTCAATTTGATGAATAGTCTTCTATTGAATTGTTGATCTACTTATGATAGAGATGTTTACTTGATTTGTTGGTTATGGTGTTGAGTTATGATTCCTCTTCCCTATAACCCTAGTTATAATCAAGCATGTTATGATGTGGACATGAAATTTGTGAGATGATTATGAATGTGTTTTTATGTTGAATAAGAAGCAATTCTCATGAACACTATATGACTATGATATGAAAAAATATTCTCACATGATGTTGGTTCTATGATGAAAGGCTATTCTCATCTTTGTAACCTTGAGCTATATGATATACAAGGGAGTGAGTCCCTAAGATGTTATTTATGAACTAATGCCTAAGTAAAGACTTAAAATTTACTTAATGGGGAGTTTGAGCTTAGCACCGAGAGGATATGTATATGGGATAGGACTACTTCACCAAGGTGTAAGGTTTCCACAAGAAAGGTCTCATGAGGTGGAAACTACAATGCTATTTAGCATAAAGAGGGTTTCTAGTAGCAACCTCCTTATCCCTTAACTATCTGCCACCATAGGATTTTTAGCTAGTGGATACACCTAGAATCTACGATGTACCAATGTTCTACATTGGAAAAGTTGAACACACTCTTTTCGGTATGGGAGGAAGACACCTAATTCCATGGTAGCTCCCATGGTGTATGTCGGTTATGGAAAATTCTCCCAATTATGTAAGAAGGAACTATTGAATGAAAACAACTATGAAAAGGGATATGAATTCTAACTAGGATTTCTCAAGGGATATCACTTAATATAGGTAAGGGTATGGGACTTTACCTATACATTGCACAAGTGGGTCTTAAGAGGAGTTCTTGTGCGAGTCATATATGTATGACAACTTATGACTGTATGGCATATAAGAGTGTTAAGAATGAATTCACTTAAAATGAATTATGCATGTCGATTACACTTATGACTTCTTGATGGGTTTTCTTAGTATATGTGGGGGTATGGGACCTCATATGTACATTGCACAAGTGAACTTGTTAAGAGGTTATGAGGGTGGTTTACTTATGATATGAAATATATGAAATATGACTAAGATATATGATATGAATATGTTGCATGAACTATGACTAATGACTCCCTTAGGCGATCAACTTAGTATGAGAGGTATTATGGGATGTCACTCATACATGGCACAAGTAGACTTCTAAAGTAGCGATGGTGTAGTTCCATTATATTATGAGTATTATGAGAAGTGTATGTTTCCATTGAATTAGCTTTATGATTGACTTTCCTTGATATGAGCTAGTGTTTATGAATGTCACCTTACTATGTGTATGAAATATGGATAAGACTAATGTGCGATAAGTATGAGCATGGTGATCCAAAGGTAGTACTTAGTGTAGATAGGGTTATGGAGCTTTGTCTACACATGGCACAAGTGGAACCTAAGGTTATTTATGTGATTACTCTATTATGATGTAGTGACCTTGATATTTAAATATGCATGAGTATTATGTTTTGTGATGAGTGATATTGCAATGAGACTATGTTTAAAGACTATGCTTATGGTGATATTATTATCATTTGTGCTTTGATGAACTATATGTGAGATGTTTATGACTTATTGTAACGACCCGAGAGCACCCCCTAGCCGTTACATGAGTATTCGACCTCTCGGAGGTCTTATACAAGCCTTAGCATTAATTCATCACATAGATCATAAAAATCATTAAGAATTTAAAACTTTTATTCAATAAAACCATAAGACTTCAAGAGTCATCAACATTTGAAAACATAATACGCAAGCGGAACTACTAAGTCTCTTTAGCCAATCTTAGAAAAGAACTTAAAACGTACTAAGGGACACGACCCTTTACAAATGAAATGAAACTTAAGTGTCTATTACAGTGACTAAAAAAACTTCTAAACATAGTCCTCAAATCTTGAGGACATACCAAGGACTTGGAAGAGTGAAGCAATCCAAGCCACTCCAAACCACTCCAAACCACAATCTTCCCCTAGTTACCACAACCTACACTTGTATAGAAGAAAGGGGTTAGTACAACACACGTACTAAGTATGAGGATATGCAAAACATGCTAAAAAGGACACTTGTTTGAAAGTTATTCTTTCATACCATTTTGATAAAATCTCATGAACATCAACATAATAGACACCTTACAAGTCACAACCAACAATACAAAGTCATATACTTCACAATACATCATAAACATACATAACCCATTTACCTTTACCTTCTTGCCTTGGACCTCCACCTTAAGTAACCCTTAAGCAATACCTTTGTGCAATATATGGGCAACGTCCCATACCATCACCCACACGAAGGCACCACCTTAAGGTCACACAAAGTGCACTTACCATGCATAACTCAACCTTCACCAATTGATCACATGAAACATAAAGCACATAAGCCAACAAGTCACTTCATAACGCTAGAACACTCATCAAATATCATCACAAGACTCAACTAAGTAAGAGATGGTGAAGCAACCCATACTACCTCTCCATACCACACCCAAGTGATCCTTAAGGCTACACAAGACAAGCTCCCTTCACATCTCAACATAAATCGTTGATTCAATTTAATGCATTTAGACAACTTCATTCACTAATGACATAAGATCATCACATACATTCCATTCAACATAAGCACTTACATTCAATTCATTATAACTCACTTTCACATCAGCATGCTCAAAGACCAACACTTTCATTAATTAGCCCAAAGAGACTCATTCATTCATTATCACTACTAAGACACACCAAGATCTCCCTTAAATGTCTACTTGTGCAATGTCTAGATGATGTCCCATTCTACCACCTATCCTAAGTAGTACACCCTTAAGAGACCCTAGTTCATTCATTCATTAATGTGGGGGAAGAGACTTAACCGACATAGACCATGGAGCTTGACATGGAAACCTAGTATTACCCTTACTGGATGAGGGATCCCTACTTTCCTAAGGTAGGGTCATTTATTTTAGCCGTTACGTGGTAGTCCTATGTGGGCACATATTTAAGGGATAGAAGGATTTCTTCTAAGTACTCTCATCTCAAATCACGAAGGAGCACCCATCTTAAGGGTTGCTACTAAATACTCACATCTTAACAAAGGAGTATCCACCCATCTTCATATCCTCTCGGTGCTAGACATTACTCCCCCACGGAGTGAGGACATTCTTTTCATTCATTCATTTAGGGATAAGGATTGCTACTAAGTGCTCTCATCTCAACTCACGAAGGAGTCCCATCCTAGCCCAACATTCATTCATTTAGGGATAATGATTGCTACTAAGTACTCTCATCTCATCTCACGAAGGAGTACCCATCCTAGCCCAACAATTATTCATTTAGGGATAAGGATTGCTACTAAGTGCTCTTATCTCAACTCACGAAGGAGTACCCATCCTAGCCCAATATTCATTCATTTAGGAAGCTCTTGGATTCAAAGATGAGAAAACCTTTCATCTAGGAACCCCATTAATTTCAAGGAATACTGATAACATCCAAGGAAGCTCTACTCCATTGAAGGACAAGGATGAAGCTTTATAAACTCCAAGGAGGCCCATAACAAGATCTCAAACCAAGGAGTTCAATGATAAGCTCAATGGGCTTCAATCGTTGATCCAAAGGTGTCTTATTGGGGAAGAAGAGCTCAAGCCCAAGGGAGAGGAATTGTCCAAATGCTACAATTATTTGATGGCCCAAATTCAAGCCCAAGATGAGGAATTTTAAGGGCCATTTTCGTGCAAATAAGGTCAAGAAGAGTCCAAGAATCAGCCACAGCAAGAGTTGCTTTTTGCCCAAGTTTTGAGAGAAGACTAGTCAAACTTTCCAGGATTGTCAAGATTCTTTTCCTAGTTGGGATTTACCTTATTTATTTATTTATATATAGGTTATTAATATTTTCCTTAGTCTATTTATGGTCTCCTAAGTACCATTTAATGCTTTCCTAGAAGTACTAAATTTGTTCCTAGTTAGATTACTTTATTTCCTTTCTAGAGTAGGATTCCTTGTAATTGTTTTTTTAGGGTTTGGCTTCTTGGACGTTTTTCCCTTCTCCTATATATAGGAGTCCTTTTCATTCATTAAAGACAATTTAGATTGATATTAATAATATTTGAGAGAGTTCTTTGAACCTTTGTGACTTGTTCTTTGAGAATTTATCTTTAAACCTTTACTAGTTTCATAGTTTAAGGTATAAAGTAACTTCTTCTTGTGATATCTTTGGTTTCTTTTTGGTATTCTTTAGAAGGTGATTAGTTTCTACATACTAATTATTGTCTTTAGTTACTCATAAAGCGGTCAAGATCCGAATCTATCGTTTTGATTCGTCTTCTCAAGTAAAGGCGTTAGATTTCTTCCATAAATCTATACGTTGTTACTTGGATCTTTTCAAGGCCTTAGAACATCTAATCCTTGGAAATTCGTGGATCTTTTCTTCGAATTTCCCATATCTTTAGTTAGTTTTTTTTGTTTCTTTTCTTTGTGCTTCCGCATTCTAATATTCAATTCTCTAGTCGTGATCTCCCTTAACCTTGCTGTTATCAAATACTTTATGAGACTATCCTTACAATAGACCCAACATTCATTCATTAACATTAACTCCCATTCTTTTCATTCATTCACACATTCTTTCATTATTTTCATTCATTCTTCACTAGGTGTAAGAGTAGGTAAACATAGTCTATCCTAGCCTCACCTTCATTATAAGTCATTCAAAAAAGACAACAACCCAGAATAACACATAAAGCCTCTACACAAGGTGACCTTTCATACTCTTAGACCATGATCACAGCATGCTTATAAAGTAAACACCTCTCCACTTTCAAAGGGATAAAACCACACAATTCTAACATCTACTATATATATATATATATATATATATATATATAAATACTAGAATCAATAATTTATTCACAACTTCATCATCATCATCAACTTTAGGTCACAATTGCCCATTCAAGGCCAACATCCAATATAACACATTTGACCATCAATTCCTCATAATTCAATATAGAACAATACATAAATCAATAGCCCATAACAATATACACATTAATATCACATTATTAGCTCATAATCAATAGACCTACTTTAGACCCAAAAAATAGGATTTCAAGATATGCAAGGCTTCATGGATTTTTTAACCTTAAAACCATTAACACTAACATAAATCATCATTTGAAATACCTTCATGCAAGAACCCAAGCTTAGAATTGAAATTGGGGTTTTTAGTGTTTTTGAAAAAACATCAAAATCACTTTTAATTGGCTCTTTGATTGAAAGGAGAATCAAAGATAAAATCCCCATACCTTTGTTATTAATTTCCTTAGGAATTGAAGGAGAAATCAGTAGGAACCCATCCCCTAGCTTGAAGCTTCATCAATATCTTCTATGGAGTTCTAGAGAGAGAATTTATTTGAGAGTCTAATTCTAGGTTTTGGGGTTTTAACCACTTCAAATATCCTAAAATAGGTAGAATAACCACTTATAATAATTCCCCAAAGTAACCAAACTACCCCTCACTTAGTTGGACCTTTTAAACAAGTCAAACTTGAGTTTTATTTTCGTAGATTTCATCAGGAAACAAGTCCGCGATGCGGAGGTGTTCCTACACGTTACTGGAAATTAAATTTCGAGACAGAAGAGTCCGCAACACGTCCACGACACAGACCAAACTTTTGGCCCTTCATGGAGCTAGTCCACGACGTAGACATGCTCCCTCCATGAGCATTTTGCAAGTTGCCTTAGCAATTTGTTTGGCCAAGGGTTGGGGTCCTCCTCGGGGAACCTTAGGGTGGTCCCGGGGAGTCGTACCCGAATGTTTTGACCCTAAAAACATTTATTAGGACACTAGGGTCACCTCCACTGATTTTAGACTCCAAACAACACATAAAAACATGAACAATATACTAGAACACACCAACATGTAAACGACTAGTTTTCGAGCGTCTTGGTCGTCACTTGATGTTTGACTTCCAAACTCTTTAAAACTGACTAAAAAGGCTATTCTTCATTATTTTAATAAGCTATTAATACATAACACCCATGTGAGGTGCTACTTTATCCTCCTTCATTTTGAGGGGTGTTACACTTATGTTCTCCAACTCCTGTAAAGAATGATGTTCAAAAGTGCATAAATCATGGTTTCAACTAAATGTCCCTTTTAAGCATGTTTTAATGGTTTTTATGCATGGATTCCATACTTAGTATTTTTACGCTAACCCCTTCTTCTACATTTTCTAGAAGGTGTAGGGTTTGGAGATGTGGTGTCTTATACTTGGAAGATAGGTTTCTAAGGAGCTTCGAATGAAGACTTGGGAAGTCCTCATAGTTTCGAAAATGAACCCACCTTGTTCACTTATGTCTTTACTTTATGTCTTTAGCATTATGTAAGGGACGTGTCCCTAAGTTTGTATTAAAAAAGATTTAAGTTTAATGCTATAGATGGTTTGAGACATAATGTCATACACTTTCTTATATTTTATAAAGTCTTCAGATGTAAAGAATAGTTTTAATTTTTCCGCTATTTTCATATGCTTTAATGTTCATGACATGCTAAAAGCTTGTATAAGACATCTGAGAGGTCGAATACGCCGTGTTACGACTAGGTGGTGCTCTCAGGTCGTGACAGTGTGTGTGATTTCAATGAATGTATAATGATCATGTTTAGAATGTAAGTGTGTTATGATTGAATGTTATTTCTCAATTAACACCTATGAATGATGAGGTAATATGTGAAAGGTTATTCTCACATACACACACTCATGAATGAATAAAGAATGAAGTTTCTATGATAATGTTAATGATGATGGGTTAATTGCAAGGCTATTCTCATGTGTACTCTAATGAATGATAATGAATTGTTGTGAAAGGGCTTTCTCACAATAAGGGGATTCTTAAGTGAAAGGCTATTCTCATCTTTAAATCTATGAACTTTCCAATGAATGAATGTTGGGTTTGAGATGGATACTCAACCATGAGTTGAGGCGGGGTATCTAGTAACAATCTCTTATCTCATAATGAACAAATTTAGTGAATGTCAAATACTCCGTGGGGAAGCCAAACACCTAGTGGATATGAATTGGGGTGGATGCTCATTCAGGAGTTGAGGCAGGGTATCTAGTAGGAACTTCTTGAGATGGATGCTCATCCGTGAGTTGAGGCGGGGTATCTAGTAGCAATCGCCCTATCCCATAACTATGTACCCACATAGGTCTAGCTAGTGGATCCACTTAAGTTATAAAAATAATGGTCCTACCGTAGGCAAGTAGGAATCCCTTTATCCAGTGAGGGTGACACCGGGATTCCATGTCAAGCTCAATGTCAGTTAAGGCTTACCCCCACAAAGAATGTTAATAAACTATGTCTTCTTAAGAATGCACTAGTTAGTGTGGGTGGTGGTATGGGACGCCATCTATGTGTTGCACAAGTAGGCTTGAGAGAGGTCATGGTGTGTTCATTTATAATGCTAAATGAAATGAATGAACTCTTATGATATTGATAATGAAGAATGTAAAGGTGTTCTTAATGAAGCTAATGAAGAATGGGTGACTTAAATTTTTATATGTCTAATGTGAAGATGCATGCTATAGTTGGATTGTATTATGAGTTACGCCCTTGTTATGTCCTGTTAAGTATGAATGTTCCTTGTCTATGGTGACTTCAAAGGAGTACTTAGTGTGAGTAGTAATATGGGATGCTACTTGCACACTGCTCAAGTATGACTTAGAGTTGTCCTAGATGTTGGTCTTAATGTGATGATGTGACTTATGTAATGTTTATGTCTCTTATATGCTTATTTGTGTAAAGGTGGAAAAGATGAATGATAAGTTCACTTTTGGTGACCTGTGGTGCCTTGGAGTGGATGGTGGTATGTGACTCTATTCATACATTGCACAAGGTATAGCATGAGGGTTTGAGGTGGAGGCTTAAAGTAAAGGTAATGGGTTATATGGTTGATCATGTTCTAATGTGGATAAATAACTTGTATGTTGGTTGTGACTTATATTATGCCTCTTTTATCAATGTTCATGAAGCTTTACAAAAATGGCATATATCATGACATTCAAACTAAATGTCCTTTTAAGCATGTTTTTGCATGGATATCATACTTGGTACATTTAATATGCTAACCCCATTCTTCTCCCTTTATTATCAAAGTGTAGGGTTTGGAGATATTGGTGTTTTATGCTTGAAGGATAGGTTTCTATGGTGCTTGAAGATGAAGACTTGGTGAGTCCTCATAGTTTCGAGGATAAAACCCATTATGTTCCTTTTTGTGTCTTTTAGTTTATGTTAAGATTTTGTATGGGCTAAGTCCCAATGTTGTATTCAAAGAGTATTTAGATGGTTTGAGACATAGTATATAAAGTCTAGAAAGTTTTCCACTTGCTTTTTAATGAATGTCTTCGATTGTAAAGAAAGTTTTAAATTCTTCTCTATTTTCCTATGTTCTTATGTTCAAGAATGCTATGAATCTTGTATTAGTCCCCTTCGGGGTCTAGTACGTCGTGTTACGACTAGGGGTGCTCTGGGGTTGTGACAAACATGGTATTAGAGCACAAGATTTTGGAATGGTCTTAGGATGTCTCAAACCACATCTAGTAGATTCTTGTTCATAATGTGAAGCGCGCCACATTATGAATAGGAGGCTATTGGGTGTTAAGAAAGTTTCACTTCTTAATTCTATAAGTCATGTCATAGAGTTTAACTCTATAATGTCTCTCTCTTATTCCATATGTGATGGTTTTTGGAGTATGACCACTTGAAAGGAGTATGTTAGAAGGTATGAAGGAAAAAAGGTTGGTTGTGATGCCAACTATGGCAATGTTACTTGATAGATTGAGATGATACATTGTGGTGTTGACTTTAGTATGAATGGGTTGCTTTATGGTTATGTGTGATGTTGGTAGAAGGTTATGATGAGTTTTGAGGTTCGTTGAAAAAGTTGATGAAATGTGGTGTTTTAGAGATTCTTAGATGGTAAGATCTCTGAGTGTCCTTGATGTTCATGAGTTAGGCTTGCTAGATGTTCTCACCTTAAAAGGTGTAGTGAGTTGAGGAGTTTAGAACCGGTGTGGTAAACTCATTTGAGACCTTGAGTGGTGTTGGTAAGGCTGCTTGTGAACAAGAGTTGCTTAACGAGGACCTTCCTAGATTAAAAGTACTGGTATTTTGATGGTTCCTTATGGTTTTTAATATCTTGTTAAGGATCCTTTGTTTGGTTCATGATAAGCCTTAGTTAGGTTTACACCTAACTGGGGGATAGTATGTTGAGTAGTAAGGTTGTTGAGAGTTCCGATATCCTTACCTCTTTCTTTATGTGCCTATTCAATCCTAAGACATAGAGTTCCTTGTAGATTGTTTCATGTCTTTGGAGTCACGTGTGATATTGTGT
This sequence comes from Solanum stenotomum, assembly GCF_019186545.1. Classification (NCBI taxonomy): domain Eukaryota; kingdom Viridiplantae; phylum Streptophyta; class Magnoliopsida; order Solanales; family Solanaceae; genus Solanum; species Solanum stenotomum. The sequence goes on along the minus strand of NC_064284.1, from coordinate 54,355,950 downwards.
TTCCATGTTCTCCTAAGCATGTTCTTGATGAATTCTTGTTTGAATGAGAAAATAAGTTTTCATGATTTATTGTTCCTCATGATTAATGTGCATTTACTATGAGTTGCTTATATGGTTCATGAGGTTAAATGTTGAACATGCCTAAATATGTTTTATGAAGAAATTGCATAATGTACTTAATGATATTGTGATGAGCATGATGTGAGATGGAGAAGTAAGTTCCTCCAATGAAATGAGAAATGATGAAGTTTTGTTGCATAATGAGTTTGTACATGTAGTTCCTACTTTCTTGAATTGCATGAAGTATTTTGATGTGGAGTTGATGTGTAGTTGATGTTTCCTCGTTGTGTGCATTTGATTATGATGTTGCATGCTTGATGGGATTCTAGTCTTGAGTCGTTACCCTTTACGTGTTTTAAGTGTCATTCGAAGATGAATGTTCCTATGTGGGGGATAATGTAAAGACCCTAAAAACGAATAAGTTAAACTAGAGCCTAACGTGTGTGTGTATTTGAGTTAGGTGTGAGGTTTCATGTTGCTTGATGTTGTCTCAAGCTATGGTTGAGGGGCTTAGGGGATAAACGTCAAGGTAAGACACCCCATGGACCACCCTAGGGGCCCTTGAGGAGGACCCTAAGATTAACCCCCAAGACCCCAAGGAAAAACAAGACTGCCCAAAAATAGAGTGACCTACAGATGTGGTTCACAACCAGTAGGTCCATCCACTCCCTGTGGATGGCCTCCGTAGGTCAAGGGGACCCAAACCATGCTGCAGCCCCAGACCACGGACCAGCAACACGGTCCATGAATTGACTCACGGTCCGTGAGTCTAGGGAGTGAGTTGGGTCTGTGTTTGATGTCAAGGTGCGGCCTAGCTAGGGGTGGATTGGTAAATTCACCCCAAGTCCTAATAAGTGTTTGGATGGTTATTTTAGGTTTATTAAGATATTTTAAGAGTATTAAAAGTGTTAAACTCTTTTTTACATTCTATTATTTCAAAACCCCTCCCCTACTAAAGTCTTCTCTCTAGAAACTCCATTGGAGATCAAGGTCAAGTTCAAGCTAGGGTTGGGGATTTCAAGGTGTTTCTTCTTCGATTTTCATGGGGAATCTATAGCAAGGCATGGTGGTCTTGATCCTTGTATAACTTTTCATTCAAGGAGCCAATTCAAAGGTGATTTNAAGATATTTTAAGAGTATTAAAAGTGTTAAACTCTTTTTTACATTCTATTATTTCAAAACCCCTCCCCTCCTAAAGTCTTCTCTCTAGAAACTCCATTGGAGATCAAGGTCAAGTTCAAGCTAGGGTTGGGGATTTCAACGTGTTTCTTCTTCGATTTTCATGGGGAATCTATAGCAAGGCATGGTGGTCTTGATCCTTGTATAACTTTTCATTCAAGGAGCCAATTCAAAGGTGATTTCAAAGTATGAAAAATCTAGGGTTTAACTTAATCTCATGGGTTCTTTCATCAAATGTTTTCAAATGGTTTCTAATGACAAATTATTATTGTATTGGTGTTTCATTGATGATTTCTAATGAAAATACTCTATTAATCCTTGATTATCTCAATTCCTAAATTGTGCCTTATGAAGTGGGTTTGTTGATCATCAATGAATGTTTATGGATAATGCCTAAATTGATTTAGATTGTTGAATTGTATCACTATTCAAGCCTAATTGTATTAATGAAAGGTTTGTTGGTGAAAGTGAATTCATGGTTTTGAAAGGGTAAGTGATGATCAATTACTTGTTGAATTAGAATTGTGAATTAGATGTTGATCCACTTGAAAGGTGGAGGTGTTTACTTACTATGTATATTGTGGTATTGAATTGATAGATATCTTCCCTGTACCTCTAAATATGAAGGATCTATATGTGATCACGATGTAAAGTATGTGTTGTGTGATTTCAATGAATGTATAATGATCATGTCTAGAATGTCAGTGTGTTATGATTGAATGTTATTTCTCAATTAACACCTATGAATGATGAGGCTATATGTGAAAGGTTATTCTCACATACACACACATGAATGAATGAATAAAGAATGAAGTTTCTATGATAATGTTAACGATGATGGGTTAGTTGAAAGGCTATTCTCAATTGTACTCTAATGATTGATAATGACTTGTTATGAAAGGACTTTCTCACTATAAGGGGATTCTTAGGTGAAAGGCTATTCTCATCTTTGAATCTATGAGCTTTTCAATGAATGAATGTTGAATTTGAGATGGATACTCAACCGTGGGTTGAGGCGGGGTATCTAGTAACAATCTCTTATCCCATAATGAATGAATGTAATGAATGTCAAATACTCTGTGGGGAATAATGCCAAGCACGGAGTGAATATGAATTGGGGTGGATGCTCAACCGTGAGTCAAGGCGGGGTATCTAATAGCAACCTCTTGAGATGGATACTCATCCATGAGTTGAGTCGGGGTGTCTAGTAGCGATCTCCCTATCCCATAACTATGTGCCCACATAGGTCTAGCTAGTGGATCTACTTAAGCTATAAAAATAATGGTCCTATCTTAGAGAAGTAGGAATCCCTTTATCCGGTGAGGGTGACACCGGGATTCCATGTCAAGCTCATATACTTAGATTGTATTAAGAGTTACTTCCTTATTATGACTTGCTGAGTATGAATGTGCCTCATCTATGGTGACTTCAAAGGAGTACTTAGTGTGAGTAGTAGTATGGGATGCTACTTTAGAGTCTTTGTAGACTTATGTTTATTGTTCAGCTTCGTCTTAACAAGTTGTGGCCTCAATGGCCAAGTCTTGCATATAAGTTTTGGGTCTACTTATGTTGGTTCGTCTCACTGCATCCTATGTGAATTTGTCATAAGATTTTCATAGTTATATGCATAGTAAGAACAAGTTACATGTTGGTTCTCTCGGGCCTAGAGGGCATCGGGTGCCTATTTGTCTTAATGGGATTTGGGACGTGACAAAAGTGGATCAAAACAGGTCATCCTAGGGAGTCTACAAATTTGTGTCTGTGTAGAGTCTTGCTTATAAATGTGTTGTGCACCAAATTTATAAACAGTAGGCTACGGGACATGTAGGAGTTGTCTTCTTTCTTTCATTTCTTAGATCGTACGATAGAACCAGTGTTGTAGGCGAATCATATCTAATTCCTAAATTGTTTTATTGTAGCAAGGATGCCGGTTACGAGAAGGAGCAAAAGTACTGGTAAGCGAGTAGATGTGGCTGCCCAAGAAGGGACCAGCCAACCACCACCTAGTCAAGCTGTACAAGGTGAGGCTCAAGATGAGTCTCCCTCACAGACTTCCCCGACCCCTCCATCTCCAGAAGATCTATGGAGGGAAGTTGCACCTCAAGAACCTCCTATTAATGATATCGAGCAAGATTTGAGGAATGCCGTCCAATTATTGACTCGTATAGTTGTTGGCCACGGCCAAAGGCAAGAGGTCCAGTTGCAGGTACTAGTGGTGTAGATAGAGCAGCTAGCACACGGATACATGATTTCCTTAATTTGGACCCTCCATCATTCACCGGGTCAGATCCTAATGTAGATCTACAAGACTTTATAGATCAGATCCAACGCACTTTCGATGTTATGCATGTAAGTGGTAAAAAAGCGCTTGAGCTAGCAGCATATAGATTAAAGGGTGTGGCTATATTGTGGTATGAAGCTTGGAAGCAATCCAGGGGAACAGATGCACCATCAGCTACATGGAATGAGTTCAAAAAGGCATTCCTTGACCATTACCTGCCATTGGAGATCCTAGAGGCCCGTGCAGATCAATTCTTAAATCTCCACCAAGGAAGTATGAGCGTGAAAGAGTACAGTCTCAAATTTAATTCCTTGGCCACGTATGCTCCTAATGTACTAAGCTACTATGGGGGATAGAGTTCATCGATATGTGGATAGATTAGATGCATATCTGGTTAGAGATTGTACCATTGCTTCGTTGAATAAAGATATGGATATAGCAAGGATGCAAGCTTTTGCGCAAAAGTTGGAGTATTAAAGGGAAAGAAGAAGGACGCAAAAGTCAGAAACAGGGCATTCTAAGAGGGCCAGATCCATGGGGCAGTTTACACCATCCCAAGGTGAGTTTAGTCCTCGGTTCTTTAATAGACCGCCTAGGCCATCATCTTCCTACTCTACAGCTAGTGCCCCACCTCAGTTTCAAGAATCTAGGGGCAATCAGTTTGGGCAAAGAGGTGAAAGCCAAGGTTCATTTAGGCTGGGCACCGGAACGGGTTGTACCGGGACCATTCCGGTCCGGTAGTATTCGGGACGGGATGGGATACATTGAACCGGTACACGGAACGGAACGGTACCATGATTTGGTACCGGTATACCGGTACCGGTTCATCCCGGTTCATTCCGGTTCCGTTCCGGTCCGGTCCGGTACCGGTCCGGTCCCGGTAAATCATTTTTAATCAAAATAAAAAATAATATTTTTGTCATTATTTACTTTTATTAGCATCTCTTTTTTGTTTATTTAATTTTTTTTAAATTACAAACTTAAGTTATTTAACTTACAAGTTATGAGTATAACTTAATAACTTATAAACTTCAAAAGATTCAAATCTTTAAAACTTATAACATAACTACATAAGCTCAAAAACTAAAGAAAAAACTTTATTAAACTTAACTTACAAACTTATATACGTAAAAATTAAAAAAAATCTTTAAAATAAACTTAAGTAAAATTATTATAAATTTTAAAACTTAAATACTATAAACTAATTTAACTTAGAAAAATAAAAAAAACATACGAATTTTCGTAATTCAAAATTACTCAAAAAAAATAATTATTTTTTGAAATAGCTATATGTGTTGTCCCGTTTATCCCGTTCCATTCCGTTCCGGTCCATTCCGGTCCGTCCCGGTTCTATCCCGGTATATAGTGGGACGGGACGGAACTGAGCCTCCATCCCAATAATTCCAGTCCGGTTCATCCCGGTACCGGTCAACAACCCGGTCAAACCGTCCCGTTCCGATCCGGTACCGGTTCGTTCCGGTCCGGTGCCCAGCCTTAAGGTTCATGAACAGCGGGGCACCAAGAGCAGGGAAGTATGAAACAATCAAGACCTCCTCGACAGTCTTGTAAACAATGTGGAAGAAATCATTTAGGTGCATGTCGGTTTGGGACAAATGTTTGTTTTTGGTGTGGTACACTAGGTCATATGATGAGAAATTGCCCTCATAAGGGTGTGGGTGGTGTGGTAAAACCTACTAGATCAATTCTTACATCCTCATCATTAGCACCTTCTTTAGGTAGGGGACAGATGCCTACTGGTCGTGGTAGAGGAGCTAGGGGAGCAGTCAGTTCTAGTGGAGTTCAGAATCGCACATATGCTCTCGGGGATCGACAAAATTTAGAAGCCTCACCGGATGGGGTTACAAGTACATTGTCCATCTTTTCACATATTGTATATGTATTAATTGATCTGGGGTCTACACTATCATATGTTACTCCATTGATTGCTGAAAAGTTCAAAAGAACACCAGAATTATTAGTGAAGCCATTTGAAGTGTCTACACCGATTGGTGAGTCTATTATAGCTAGAAGGGTTTACCGTAATTTTATTGTAACTATTTGTGATCATGATACATTGTCTGACCTTGTTGAGATATAAAAGGTGGATTTTGATGTTATAATGGGTATGGATTGGTTAGCTTCTTATTATGCCACGGTAGAATGCCGAACTAAGATGCTGCATTTCCATTTTCCAAAAGAGGTCGTCCTTGAATGGAAAGGTAATATTGTGACACCAAAAGGTCAATATATTTCTTATCTTAAGGCAAAAAAGATGATGTCCAAAGGAAACATATGTCCTCTAGTGAGAATTAAAAATATAGATGCCGTGCCACCATCTCTTCAATAAATTTCAGTGGTAAATAAATTTCCCGATGTATTTCCTGAATATCTTCTGGGTTTGCCTCCAGAACGAGAAGTAGACTTTGGTATTGATGTGATTCCAGATACTCAACCTATATCCATCCCTCCATATAGAATGGCCCCGACAGAATTACTGGAGTTGAAGGAGCAATTAAAAGACTGATTAGATAAAGGATTCATAAGGCCTAGTATGTCCCCATGGGGAACACTAGTTTTATTTGTACGGAAGAAAAATGGCTCGTTAAGAATGTGTATAGACTACCCGCAGTTGAAAAAGGTAACGATTAAGAACAAATATCCCCTCCCTAGAATTGATGATTTGTTTGATTACAAGGTGGTAGGTGTTTTTCAAAAATCGACCTGAGGTCAGGTTATCACCAAGTGAGGGTCAAAGACAAATATATACCCAAGATAGCTTTCCGAACACGGTATATGGTCATTTTGAGTTTTTAGTCATGTCATTCGGGTTAACGAATGCACCAGCAGTTTTTATGAATTTGATGAATAGGGTTTTCAAGCCATTTTTAGATGTGTTCGTGATAGAATTCATAGATGACATTTTGGGGTATTCAAGATCGGAAGAGGGCCATGTTAATCACCTGCGACAGGTTTTACAAATTCTTCGTGATCGTAAGTTGTATGCAAAGTTCTCCAAATGTGAGTTCTGGTTAAAATCTGTGGCATTGTTAGGTCATATTGTATCTGATGAAGGAATAAGGGTTGATAACCAAAAGATAGAAGCCGTGAAAAACTGGCTAACACCTACAACGCCTATGGAGATCTGTAGTTTCCTCGGATTGGCTGGTTATTACAGAAGGTTTGTTGAAGGATTCTCTTCCATTGTTGTACCCTTAACAAATCTAACACACAAAGAAACCAAAGATCAGCGGAGTGATCAATATGAAAGAAGCTTCCAAGAGCTGAGGAATAAATTAACTTCTACACCTGTTTTGGTACTTCCAGAAGGAGCAGAAGGGTATGTAGTGTATTGTGATGCCTCGGGAGTGGGCCTAGGATGTGTATTGATACAGCATGGTAAAGTAATAGCTTATGGTTCAAGGCAGTTGCGGCCACATAAGAAAAATTATCCAACTCATAATCTAGAGCTAGCAACAGTTGTATTTGCTTTCAAGATATGGTGCCATTGCTTGTATGGAATTCATGTTGACCTATACACTGATCACAAGAATTTGCAATATATCTTTAAGCAAAAGTACTTAAATCTAAGGAAGAGAAGATGGCTGGAGCTATTAAAAGATTATGACATTGATATCTTGTATCATCTCAGGAAAGCAAATGTAGTTGTTGATGCGTTAAGTCGTAAAATAATGGCAAGTACTTATGGGAAGTGTGCGGAAAGACAAGGAATAACTAAGGATCTATGTCAACTAGCCAGCTTGGGGGTTCACCTTCTTGAATCTCCAAACGAAGAGGTTATTCTGCAAAATACGGCAGAATCCTCATTAGTAATGGGAGTGAAAGAGAAGCAGTACACTGATCCTATTCTATTAAAGCTTAATGAGAATGTACAACAGGGTATGACAAAGGCATTTGAGCTTACGCAAGAGGGAGTACTTCGATATCAAAACAGATTGTGTGTACCTAATGTAGATGAATTAAGAAAGAGGATTATGATGGAAGCACATCATTCCAGATATTTTGTCCATCCGGGGTCAACTAAAATGTATCATGACTTGAAAGAAATGTATTGGTGGGGGGACATGAAGAAGAACATTGCAGAATTCATGGCTCAATGTCCAAATTGTCAACAAGTAAAAGTAGAGCACCAAAAGCCTGGACCTATACAGTGTATAGAACTTCCAATTTGGAAGTGGGACATGATCAACATGGATTTTCTACTGGTTTTCCTCGTTCATTTCGGAAGTTTGATTCTATATGGGTAATTGCTGATAGATTGACCAAATCAGCGCACTTCTTGCCGGTCAAGACTACTTATACAGTCGAAGAATATGCGAAGTTGTATATTAAAGAGATAGTTCATCTACATGGAGTGCCAATCTCTATTATATCGGATTGAGGAGCTCAATTCACTGAAAATTTTTGGAAGTCATTTCTGAAGAGTTTAGGAACACAGTTGAATTTAAGTACAACCTTTCATCCTCAAACAGATGGTCAGGTAGAGCGTACAATTCAAACAATTGAGGATCTGTTGCGAGCTTGTGAATTGGACTTCAAAGGTAGTTGGGATGATCATTTGCCATTGATCGAGTTTGACAATAATATCTATCATCCAAGTATTAAAATGGCACCTTATGAAGCTTTATATGGTAGAAAATGTAGATCCCCAATTGGCTGGTTCGAAAAAGGTGAAACTGTCTTATTTGGGCTAGATCTTGTTAATTAAGCTTTGGAAAAAGTCAAAGTGATACAACAATGGCTAGAAACAGCTCAAAGTCGACATAAATCATATACGGATGTTAGAAGGAGAGGACTAGAATTTTCTATAGGGGATTGGGTGTTCTTGAAGGTGTCAACAATGAAAGGGGGTAATGAGGTTTGGTAAAAAGGGAAAGCTGAGTCCACGCTATATAGGGCCATATAAGGTTATCCAAAGAATTGGCCAAGTTGCGTATGAGTTAGAGTTACCTCAAGGGCTTTCCACCGTTCATCCGGTGTTTCATGTCTCAATGCTTCGAAAATGCGTAGGTGACCCATCTCGTATTACTCCTACTAAAGATGTACAAGCTACGAGAGATATCACTTATGAAGAAGTACCCATTGTTATTCTAGATCGATAAGTTAGGAAGTCAAGAAATAAAGAAGTAGCTTCTGTAAAAATATTATGGATGAAACAACAAGTAGAAGCAGTTACATGGGAAGCAGAAGAAGCAATGAAATTAAAGTATCCTCATCTCTTCCAAACAAATGAGAAAGATTAAAATGTTAAGTTGAGGCGTTAAAAAGTAAGTAGAAGTCTATATTTTCAATGTGATTAACAGTAGTTCTAACTTAGGCTTGAACTTGTTTCGACTAGATAATCGTGCTAACTTCGAGGATGAATATTTTAAGGGGGGAAGGATGTAACAGCCCGTATTATGCATATGCTTATTCTATTCTTGTGATACTTGAAATAGCCTTATAGTATAGATGAGGGACCATGTTTCTTATATGATTAGGATTGGTTTAAACTAGCTCGGAAGGTGATGTGATGCCTTGCACGTTACAACATGTGTACTGCAGGTTATAACTCTAACAGAAGTATTTAAACTCGAGACGGGAAGGTGGTAATTGAGCTTAAAGTTGAAAGTTAAGCGCTAAGTTAAAGAAAAAGAGATTAATAATTAGAAAATGGAATAATATAGGTGAGTTGCTTGCTTGACTTAACTAAGCTAGTAAGTGACAAGTAGGTGCATCACCTACTTTGACTTATTGACCAGTCCAAAGAACCAAGTAGGTGCATCACCTACTTGAGCTATATGGCTCTAGTTAAAAAGGCCAAGGTTTATAGATAAGATTTGGGCCTATGCTAATGGACTCACTTGAGGCCCATACTATGTTAAATAAAACAAAATGAAATTAAAGCCCATCAGCCAAATCTGCCAAGGCCCAATAGATTTAAGCCCAAGTGAAAGCTAGTAGGTGCATCACCTAGTCTTACCTTTTGAGCTACTTGATATACATAAGCAGGTGCATCACCTACTTGAGCAATTAGTGGTTGAAAATGAAGCTTTCTAGTGGATATTCTTAAAGGTGAAGAAAGCTCAATATAAAGATATTGGCTGCTATTCTCACTCATTTTAACACACATTATTGAGGATTAGCTCCAACTCTTTCTCTCTTTTTTCTCTTAAGAATTAAACAACATCCTTAAAGTTCTTCTAGGGTTCTTGAAGAAACCCTCATCTCTGCATAACAAGGTAAGTGAAAACACTTATGGATTTAGCTTAATTCTCCCAAGGATGATTAGGAAAACATGTTATTCATGCTCAAGTGTAGGTATAAAGGTATAATATTTCCAGAAACTACTGCTCACTTCCTTGGTTATTAAGATACTTTTCTCTTCTTCTTTCGTTTAAGGGTGAAGGGAAGTTGAAGTTGTAGAGGAATTCAAGTTAGAAAGAGAAGTTGCAGAAATTGAGGTAAGGTGACTGCTCTATTTTCTTCCTCCTTATGTATGAGGTTGAGTGAGGAATTATGGGTGTGCTGTCATAAGGAACTCAAGGGGGTGGTGAGTTCAATAATTATTTGTATGATAAAGAATACTTGAGGTTGTTTTATATGTATTGTTGTTGGTGCAATTTGGGTAATCTTGGAAAAGGATATATAATGTATGTATTGGGTAGAGAAGGAGGGTGTGGTGATGCACATTGTTTTAAGGGTTGTATGGGCTCATTATCCGTCAAAGTTAGCTACTGTTTTACGAGGCTCACGGTGTGATAGCTTCTAATTTAAATTTATCATGACTTATATTGTAGATTAAAACTTGAAAGGGGAGGCTGAATCATGATAGTTGTATTGATCAGAAGATAAGGTATGTAAGGCTATTCGATTCAATATTCTTCGGCATGAAATCTTATACTTGAGACTAATATCAATAAGTTAATTTCCTAAGTTCTATTCCTAGTAAAGGAAACATAGTGGGAGCGTATGATCTCCAAATAGCTAACAACATTTCCTCCTCTCCTTAGTGTATAGAATTACTTCATTATATTTTTAGTACTCTATACTTGTGTAATTATCCGCCTATGTGTTGGTATAGAAATGGTATTTGCAAAAGCAAGTTTGGTGAGTCCTCCTCTTAGTTAGTTGAAGTCAATTGTGTCATTTAAACTCACCAGTAACGTATTGACGTTACATAGCTCCTTATGTCATTGTTACTGCCTTGAAGTATTATTTTCATATATTCTTCTACTGGTCCGTAGTTCCAAATATTAAAAATGATTATGACCACCAAAACAACAATCTCAAAGATTAAAGAATCTAAGTAAAGAAATCTGTATAATTAAGGGTGGCAGCTCAGGGGCAAAAGCCTAGCATGGGCCGATCCCAATTGGTATAGAAGGGTGGCAGCTCAGGGGCGTAAGCCTAGCATGGGCCAATCCCAATTTGTGTAATTATGAAGACTGCATCCCAAGGGTTAAAATGCCTAGCATGGGTCATCCTCTTCTACCACTGATCAGCTGGTTATTCGTATCACATGTCTTATAAAGATCATAACACACATAAAGGTAAAGACTAGAATATAACATACATGATCCCACAAGAGTTAACAAAGGTGGTCTTCTGTTCTGATTTATGCACACATATATTGACACTTGGTTTCATTAGACCTCTTATTTTATATATGTTATTGCCTTACATATTCAGTACATTTTCTCATACTGACGTCCCTCGCAAGGAACGCTGCATTACATGCTGCAGGCACAGGTACTTTATCTACTAGACATCCTCGGTAGGAGCACATGTCACTCAGTTACTTGTGGTGAGCTCCAGATTGATTCGAAACTTTACTGAGTCTTTGGTACATTCATTTTGGGTATTGTATCTAGTTAAGAGTAAGGCAGGGTCTGTCCCGACCTACTCTAAGCTTTTCTATCTTTTAGAGGCTTTGTAGACTTATGTTTATTCAGTTGCGTCTTAACAAGTTGTGGCCTCAACGGCAAAATCTTGTATATAAGTTTTGGGTCTACTTATGTTGGTTCGTATCACTGCATCCTATGTGAATTTGTCACAAGATTGTCATAGTTATATGCATAGTAAGCACATGTTATATGTTGGTTCTCTCGGGTCTAGAAGGCATCGGGTGCCTGTCCGTCTTAATGGGATTTGGGACGTGACAATGACATTCAAACTAAATGTCCTTTTAAGCATGTTTTTGCATGGCTGTCATACTTAGTAGATTAGTAGCCACACTCTTCTCCATTTTTACTAAAGTGTAGGGTTTGGCGATATTGGTGTTCTATGCTTGAAGGATAGGTTTCTAAGGTGCATGAAGATGAAAAGTTTGTGAGTCCTCATAGTTTTGAGGACAAAACCCTTTATGTTCCTTTTTGTGTCTTTTTTCGAGGACAAAACCCATTATGTTCCTTTTTGTGTCTTTTAGTTTATGTTAAGATTTTGTATGGGCTAAGTCCAAATGTTTTATTCAAAGAGTATTTAGATGGTTTGAGACATAGTATATAAAGTCTAAAAAATCTTTCGCTTGCTTTTTAATGAAATGTCTTCGATTGTAAAGAAAGTTTTAAATTCTTCTTTATTTTCTTATGTTCTTACGTTCAAGAATGCTCTGAGGCTTGTATTAGACCCCTTCGGGGTTGAGTACACCGTGTTACGAATAAGGGGTGCTCTCGGGTCTTGACATATGATCCCACATAGTATAATAGCTACTGAATCCACCTAATCTAAAATATTACCGGTCCTACCTTAGGCAAGTAGACCAACTCTTTATGGTGTGGATTTATGACACCGGATTCCATGTTAAGATCACATGGTCTATGTCAGTTAATGCTTATTCCCATCATGTGAGAAGTGCACTATGGTTACTCAAGAGGTTCTATGAAGTGTGGGTGGTAGTATGGGATGTCAGTCATGCATTGCATGAGTAGGCTTTGAAAGGGCTATGGTGAGTTCTGTAAGGTCTTAATGACTATTGAATGAAGGTCCTCTTAATGAATCAAATGAAGAATGTTGACTTATATGCTTAATGTAATGATGCATTCTATACTTGGATTGTATTATGAGTTACTTCCTTATGTAATTTTTATGTTCCTTATGCATGAGTATTATTTAAAGATGAAAAGGATGAATGGTAAGTCCACTTTGGGTGGCCTTAATATGGTACTTAGTGTGGATGGTGGTATGGGATGCTATTCATACATTGCACAAAGTATAGCTTGGGGTTACTTAAGGTGAAAGCTTAATGTAATGAAATGTCTTATATGTTGATTATGTTCTAACGTGATGAAATGGCTTGTATGTTGATTATACATGTTTCTTATGCCTCTTATACTTATGTTCATGAAGTTTTCTCAAAATTGTCATATGCATGGTTTTCAACCAAAATGTCCGTTTAAAGCATGATTTTTGGATGGCTATCATACTTAGTACATTAAATGTGCTAACTCATATTTCTTCTATTTTTCTACAAACTGTAGGTTTCGGCATTTGAGTTGATTCTATCTTGTTGAAGCTTGGATTAAGTTCTTCCAAGGCTAGTGGTGTCCTCATGGATTCGAGGACAACTACTTTTGATGTTTCATGTCTTTCATTGTAGTAGACTCTTTTTAGACTTTCTATTGTAAAGGGTCATGACCTTACTTTTGATTCGACTATTGTTTTCAGATGGTCATATGAAACTAGTAGACTTCCGTTGTTTTACATGATGTTTTCGATTGAATGGATTAAAACTGTTTTAAATTCTATACTATTTCTATTATCTTATGTTATGATATGCTATGAGGCTTGTATGAGTCTTTTCAGAGTCTTGTACGTCGTGTCATGTTTGGGGTGTAGGCTCGGGTTGTAACAAACAAGGTATCAAAGCACAAGATTTTGGGATGGTTTTTAGGATTGATGTATCACAAGCCATGTCGAGTAGAGTCTTGTTCATGGGTGTGAGTCGCGACACATTTATTAATGAGATGCTATAAGACATTAGGAAACTTTACTGGTTTCATTACCCTTAAAGTCGTGCCTTAGAGTTTAAATCTATAAGAGTCCTTTTCCTAACCCTTTACTTTTTGTTTAAAGGATATGAATACAACTGAAAACGTAAGAAGGATGGAAGAGGAGAATGTGAATGAGGGAGTTGCTCCCCAAGGTCCTCAAGGTGACCAAGTTCCTCTAGGAAATCAAGTTCCGGTGGATCCCTCAGCCATGACCAATGAAAAAGTTAGGTCGGCTCTTTTGATGATGGCTCAAGTCATAACTACTCAAGCCCAAGATATGATGTCCTAAGCTATTAGGGGTGTTGAGACTCATGTGAACCCTATTGTGAGCACTATGGCTATTAGGTTGAGGGACTTTGTGAGGATGAATCCTCCGGTGTTTTTGGTTCCAATGTGGGAGAGGATCCCCAAGAGTTTTTGGATGAGGTGTATAAGGTAGTCACTGCAATGGGGTGACTTCTATATAAAAAGCGAAACTTGCCGCTTATCTATTGAAGGATGTTGCTCAAGTTTGGTTCACTCAATGGAAGAGTAATAGGCCGGTAGGAGCTCCTATAGAGTGAGAATTCTTCAAGAAATCCTTCCTTGGTAGTTCCTTTCCCCGTGAAAAGAGGGAAGTTAGGGTGGACGAGTTTATCAACCTTAGGCAAGGTAGAATGAATGCCAAGAGTACTCTTTGAAATTTATCCAATTGTCTAAGTATGCCCCATCTCTGGTGTCAAACCCTAGGGATGAGGTGAGTAGATTTGTAACGGTTGTATCCGACCTAGTTGAGGAAGAGTGCCGTACTACAATGCTCCATGATGATATGAACATTTCTAGGATTATGGTATATTCTCAATCAATTGAGGAGTCCAAACTTAAGAAAAAGAGTAGTGAGATGAAGAGGGCTAGATCCGATGACCAAGGTCAACCAACGTTCAAAAAGAGGGTTTTAACCAAGAATCTTCAAGCACTCCTAGGGTTAACCAAGAGAAAGGAAGTGAGTCTCCATTTCCTAAACCTATTTGCACCAATTATGGAAAGAAACATTATGGGAAGTGCTGAGCCGGTACTAGTGGGTGCTATGGTTGTGGAAAAAATGATCATCAAGTGAGAAATTGTCCTACTCTTACGACCAAAGGAAGGGAGGCCAAACAAGCTTCTCTTAATGACCCGGATCCTAATGCTCCAAAGAAAAATCATTTCCATGTACTTCAAGCTATAGAGGGCAAAGGATCTCTTCCAGATGAATGCACCGGTATGTTGATAGTTCCTTATGGTTGGGAATGTGTTGTTAAGGTCCCTATGTTATTTTCATGTTAGCCTTAGTGTGGGTTTACTCCTAAGGGGGAGATGGTATGTTGAATATTAAGGTTGTTGAGAGTTCTAATATCCATATCACTTTCCTTCTATTCCTATTCAAGCTTGAGACCAAGAGTTCCTTGTAGCTTGTTTCATGTTTTGGAGTCATTAGTGATTATGTGTTCCATTGTCTCCTATATGCTTCATGAGGTGATTTGTTGAACATGCCTAAATGTGCTTTTGAGAGAAATGGCATAATTGGCTTAATGATGTTATGATGAGCATGATTTGAGTTGTAGAAGGTAATTCCTCCAATGAAATGAGAAATGTTGATTTTTTTTCATGCATAATGAGTTTGTAGATGTAGTTCCTACATTCTTGTGTTGCATTGAGTATGTTTGAGATATAATGTATGTTTTGTCCTTGTTTTGTGCATTGATATGATGTTGCCTATATGATAAGCTGCTAGTCTTGATTTGTTAATCCCTTAAAGTGTTAAAAGTTGTCATTCGAGGACGAATGTTCCTAAGGCGGAGATAATGTAACGACCCGGAAAACTAGTAGGTGAAACTAGAGCCTAACGAGTTATTTTTTGAGTTTGTTGTGGGGTTTGAAGTTGTTGAATATCTTCCCGAGCTTAGGTTGAGGGGTTTAGGGGTTAAACGTCAAGGTACGACCCCCTAAGGACCAACCAAGGGTCCTTGAGGGAGACCCTAAAGCCTAACCCCAAGGCTGCCCCAACTAGCCAAATGTTGTCAAAATTTTGGGAGCTACGGATGGGACCTACACCCCGTAGGTCCATCCATGCCTCTTGAATGGATTCCGTGGGTCAAGACCCCAAATGGGAAGTCTCAGACCCAAACCACGGACCTGCAAGACGGGGCGTCACCCTACCTATGGTCCGTAGGTCTAGGGTCGTGAGTCCCACCTGTAAAAGTTGTCAAGCTCGGCCAAGGTAAGGGTGATTTGGTAAATTCCTTTTAAGGTTAGTTAAGTTAGGGGACGATTATTATTTATTAATTAATGTATTTTCAGGCTTTTAGAAGTATCATTTTCCAATTCATTATTCCCAAACACTCAAAAGTTAGAAACGACCTCTCCAAATATTCTCTCTCTAGAAACCACCATTGGAGAAGAAGGATACAAGCTTTCAAGCTCAAGATCTCACCACAATTTTTGTGGAGTTTCTTCCCTAAAGGTGTGCTAGTTTTCATACTTGATTAAGTTTCATTCAAGGAGTCGTATCAAAAGATGGTTTCAAGTTTCCAAAATCCCCCAAAAACCTAGGAGTTTCAATCTATGCATGGGTTCAATTCCAAAACATTTTCAAAGGTTTATATATGATGGATTATGAATGGATTGTTGAATTAATGATGAATTATGGTGAATTTCTCCTATGAACCCATGTTTTCCCCAAAATCCTAAGTTGTTATTTGTGATTCAAAATTGATTGATCATGAAAGTATGTTGAATTGTTTATGTTTATATTGAATTAGTTATTGAATCATGTTAATTCCCTTATCTAATGTAGTATTATAGATTCTTGGGTTGATATTGATTTATAGCCTTGGAGGCCAATTTCATGAAGGATCTATGTATGATCATGATGTGAAGTATATGTGTGTGATCTCAATGAAAGTGCTATGATCATGTTTAGAATGTAATTGTATTATTATTGAAAGAATATTCTCAATTAACACTCATGAATGATGATGATATAATGTGAAGTGTTTCTATAATGTAATGGTGTATCTTGAAATGGTAGGCTTAGGCATCCTCTTCTTGAATAAATGAAAGTAATGTGGGTTGATGTATCTTGAATTGGTAGGCTTAAGGCATCCTTTTATTGTATTGATGAATGTGATATTGATTGAAGTACCTTTAATTGGTAGGCTTAGATATCCTCTTCATGCGTAATGAATGTGTATTGACTTAATGAATACGAATCGATAGGCCAATGACATTCTTTTCATAAATGACTAATGAATGTGTTCTAAGGCTATGTCTTAAATCGATAGGCCAATGGCATTCCTTTAATAATGAGCCAATGAACTAATGTAATGACGACTCTTGAATTGATAGGCCTATGGAATTCATTTCAATGTACGATGAATCGGTAGGCTAATGATGCGTTCAAGCTTCACTATTTATTTTCTATTTCGACCTTCAAAGGGCACTAGGCATTGAGCGTGATATAAAACAAGCTAGTAATGAAGGCAAAGTTGACCTCGGCCTCCTACTCTAAAAGATGAACTATTGAGGATTTTCTCTTTCTATCTTGACTGTAGTATTTATATTGACCTAGACGGAAGCCAAGTGCCAATAGTAGAACACCTATAAGAATTCTTAGGAGATGGAAGAGAGTAGATGGGGAAATCAATTTTATGTGTTTTGAGGTAAGTAAGGAATATGAGCAGAACTATCCCACTTGTGACTTAATGCTTAAGACAGTGTGTTTGCCCTTAATATGGTAGAGTGGTTCTATAAGATATCTCGTAGTTTCCAAAGATGGTTTGTTATATAATTATACATGTTGCATGTTGTATAACTTATCTATTTGTATGTCATTTTCCCTTTCTGGATTACCTTCTCACAGGTTACCTTAATGTCATAAAATGCTTACATGCACTACAACAAATTTGATTTTCAGTTACGAATAATTTTGTCACCTAAAGAACATATTTCGTCACCAAAAATCTTCCGTGATGAAAAAAAATCGTCAAACATTCGTCCCTAAATCATATGTTACCAAATGTATACAGGCACAACTTACTGATTCGTCACTAATTATAGTTCTATTTACTACGAAAATATTTTTCGTCCCCAAATGTATAGTATCTATGACAAACTTGTTCATCATAGAAATTATATTTTTTTGTAGATAATGGTAGGTTTTTGTCACTAAAAAGGTCATTAATGCCGACGAAACTGATGCGGCACTTATCGTATTATGTAATTAGTGACGACGTCAGTTGTCTCTAAATTTAAATGTATTTCGTCGTTGAACAAACATTATTCCGTCACAAAAAACTGCCCTTTACATACAAATTCTCTTTTTGTCCCTAAATATATAAATTAGTGACAACTTTAATTTTTTTATAATTTTGTAGTTGAAAACAATTAGGTCGTCACTAAAAATATTTCTTTTTCTCACAAAACAAAATTGTCACTATAGAATGTCATAACTAGAGACGATCATAATTGTCATAAAATACAAAGTCAATTCGTAGGTAATAAGTAGGCTATTTTGGGACAAAAAATAATTTTGTCACCAAATGTTACACTTTTATGATGAAAACATGACCGTCTTAAAAAATATTATAGAGTCGTCGCTAAAATTTATGCTTTTAAGGACAAAATGTTTTGTCATTAGTCATTCGTACTAATACTATTTTCCATTTGTATTTAACTAGATTTTGTAAATTTGATAATTTATAGAAAATTTATATTTTTTAAATAATACATTAATATCTTAAAATTCATAACCTAGTTTGTTCCATAATAATAAATATACAATTTTTTAAATAAAAAACATACTAAAGAAAGAAAGATAATAATAATAATAATAATAATAATAATAATAATAATAATAATAAGCTGCACACTGTTATATGGTACTAATGAAGAACAAATAGAAAATGAGATCGAAATGATATTCACTACATACTCCTAGAAGAAAAACTAATATTATGTAACGTTTATCCAACTTTAAAGTATAACTGAGATATGCTAAACATTAACAAAACAAAGATAAAAATATAGAGGCAGCTTCAAGAGATATCATTGCAAAAGCACTTCTCTCGCACCTAATCTTGATTTCCACCTTCCACAATCTATGCAAAATAGAGAACGAAAATCTAAGATGTTATTTCATACCTGATGATATCATGATACGGACAAACTATAAAGTTATGAGGTTATTAAATGTACCTTAATGGATAACTTGATAAGAATCAATGATCGTCACTAACTCATGAAAAGGAAACAAAGTTAGGTGCTAAAAATCTATAAATAGGACTCATTTCATGGATAAAACATCTGCTACCAGTCCTTTCACATATTTTAATGAAGTTAAAGGTGTATTCCAGTTCGACAAAAGGAAAATGACAAGAATAAGACCAAGATACGACAAAACTAAATTCTAACCTTGATCGGGATAAGCTCATGAAATGTTGCAGCTGTTTCATAATATCATCTTGACGTGCCGATAGAGTATCTAATTGTGAAGTTAATGTTTCTATCTGAGACTGCTGATTTTCTACAACAACTTCAGCTGCATCCAATCATTTTTGCAAACCAAGTTGGACACTAGCAGCTTCCTCCTTCGTCTTTCGAAGGGAGTCTTCTAACTCTGCTGTTCTCCTTTGTGTTGCTCGATTAGTATTAGGTTTTGGACCATAACCGAGACCTTTTATGTACCCCGACTTTTTGCCGAGTATAGCATCCACATTTTCATCAATAGTCATGGAAGACTCTCCCAAAGTATATAGAGCTTTCAAATCAATCATGTTGTTCTAGAAAACATATAATTCAAATTATTTAAACTTATTATAATAACAAATAAATCATTTTGAATGCGACTGGAATATTTGCTTCTCACATAGTTAGTCTCAGCTTCTTCAGATGCCCAGCCTTTTTCATTTGAGTAATGTGTATTTTTGTAGAACTCAATTCTATCAGGTTCGACCCCTTCAGATGTTGTGTCACCCTACAAAATAAATTTAAAAACTTATTGTAGTAAGCTTGGCCGTATAAACAACAATGAGAGATGTTCATGAATGAGCATGAGCATGCTGAGATGGTCGAGGCAGCTGAGGATGCAGAACATCATGAAGTTGCTAAAGAAAGACTTAAGAGGAAGGAATTCGAAAATTTTATTGGTGCTTGGACAAGGATGCTGTTGGACCCCAACACTAATCCATTGATTGATGATAAAGGAAGATATAAAACTCAATTAGTGGGGGAGGGAGAGAAAGGAAAGGAAAAAATGCAGGAAGAGCAATAGTGGTCTAATCCCGTAGGGAAATCTGCTAGGAAAGTGGCTCAACAGAATCTGCAGGAAGTGGGTACTTCTAATGGTTTTGAAACACTAGAATATTATGGCCAAGTGGGTAGGAATGAGGTAGGTCAAGAGGATGAACTCAACAGACTGGTTGGGGGCATAACATATAACCATCCTACATGAAGTGCATTGCATGGAATGTGAGGGGGTTGAATAAAGTGCACAAGCAGGTTGAGTTTAGGAATTTTTGCAGAAGGAATAAAGCAGCTATTCTAGTAGTGCTGGAGCATAAAATAAAGGAGGGAAAGGCAGGAAAGATAATTCAGAAAATGGTTGGAAAGTGGGAATGGGTGGATAATTATAGTACTGATCCTAGAGGAAGGATATGGATTCTATGGGATCCAAATAAAGTGAAGTTTAGAGTGGATGTAGTTCACAAGCAATTCATCCATGGGTATGTCACGACTCAAAGCTCAGGGTTCTATCTAACAGGAGTGTATGGTATGCATACCATTGCTGATAGGAAACATTTATGGACTGGCTTGACACAAGTTACAAATGCAGTTACAGAGCCTCTAGTAATCATGGGTGATTTCAATTCTATTCTACATGGGGATGACAGATTTGGTAGCAATGCTGTGATGGATGGGGAGGTGCAGGACTTCAAAAAGTTTATGGAGACAGCTAGCATGATTGGAATGATGTGTTTGGGTAGGAGATATACTTGGACTAATGGGCACATTCATAGAAAAATATATTGGATCCTAACAAATGCTAATTGGGTACATAAATGGGAGCACATTCAAGGACTCATCATGGAGCCACTGTTTTCAGATCATTGTGCTGTGAGCTTTCCCTTAGGGGATCGACAGAATAGTGGGCAAAAATCTTTCAAATTTTTTAATCACATAGCTGAGCACCCTGATTTCATTGGTGTTGTGAGGAAGGGATGGAGGGGTATGACATATCCTAAAATGAGAGGTGTATGGCAGAACTTGAAGAAGGTAAAGGTGCTGATTCAGAAATTAAATACTAAGGAGTTTAAGGGGGTGACTGAGAGGGTAAATCAGAAACGAAAACAACTAATCAATTTGCAAGGCCTCATGAGTGATCCCCTAGCAGCTAGTAGGCTAGCAATGGATGAAAAACAATGCAAAGTGGAACTTGAGAGGTGGATAAATATTGAAGAGAGCATCTTGATGCAAAAGTCTAGAGTGCAATGGTTGAAATTGGGGTATGCTAACACCTCGTATTTTCATGCATGTCTAAAGTCTAGGCAAAGTCAGAAGCAAATAACACAATTGATGAGTCTTGAAGGCATAGTATTGTCATCTGGAAGCCAGGTTGAAGGGGAAATTACAAAGTTTTATAAACAATTGCTAGGTTCTGCAGCAACTAGTCTACCAGCAGTGGACATAACTGTCATGGGTGGTGGTAATGTTCTATCAAGAGATCAGCAGCTACAACTAGTTAGGCAGGTGGAGATGGAAGAAATATGGAAAGCACTAGCAGGCATCAGTGACACAAAGAGCCTTGGGTATGATGGGTTTAATGCTTATTTTTTCAAAAAAGGGTGGTCTGTTATGGGAGAAGAGATCACTAGTGCTGTTATGGAATTCTTTAATACAACAAGAGAAATTATGGGTTGTATGGGTCCATACATACTATGTCAAAGGAAGAGATATATGGGAGGTGGAACCTAAGACGGCCTCATGGATGATTCAGAAAGTGTTTAAAGCCAGGCGGTATATAGAGAATGTTGGGATTAATGTAACAGATTTCATGGGGATGCATAAGTTCTCTATAAAGAAGATGTATAAGCTGCTGCTAGGCGATTTACCCAAAGTCAGCTGGAGGAAAATGGTATGCAATAACATGGGATGTCCTAAATGGAAGTTTATTCTTTGGTTAACATTAAAGGGGAGATTATAGACTAAGGATAAGCTTGGGCAATGGATGAGGGAAATTGATAAGGTTTGTCCACTATGTAGGAGCGATGGGGAATCATTACAACATCTATTCTTTAACTGTCCAGTTGCTGGTAATATATGGCGTTATTTATTACAATGGCAGGGCATTACAAGGTCGAATCAAGGGTGGACGGAGGAAGTGCAATGGGCTCAGCAACATTGTAAAGGGAGAAGCAAATGTGCGAGTGTCTACAAAATGGTACTAGCTGCTGCTGTGTACCAAGTCTGGAAAGAAAGGAACAACAGAATCTTTCAAAATTCTTCGCGATCACAGCATGTTATCATCAAACAAATCATACAGGAAGTGTTCCATAACTTACCATTTCAGCACGAGCAGCTACAAATGCTTTTGACCCCATAAAATGGCTATATTTAAGTTTAGCTCGATTGACCTTGTTTACTTGACATCGTTTCTACCATGAAAATAGAAATATAAGTAGATCAAATAACACTTAAACAAATAAAGTATATATATATATATTTAAATATAGATCACCTTATGCTCTGGATTCGACCACATATCACAAAGCCTATTCCAATTTTCTGGGGTTAGTTCTGGCACTTCAATTTTACGAGCAACTTCTTCGGAGAGTGCACTTTCAAACATCTTTTTCAATTTATAGCGCCACTGCCGACTTCTATTTTTGAGAATATCCTCACAACTATCTTTGACGTAATGCTCGTCTATGTTAATTTCAAACTTCTCCTAAAAAGAGGTTTAAAACAAAACACACATAAAAATCAAAATCCTTATAACATATAAGAAGATGAAACACTTACTTATTATAATTTAAGAAATATAACAAAAATAGAAATCTAACATGACATCTAATAAGCGCAGCATCTTTTTCCTCTACAGTGAGTTCCTTCCACTTATTTGGAAGCGCAAGAAAATTTCGTGCAATTATCCCCAATTCATTTGAGAGTTTTGCTGATTGAACCGCCTTAACAGGTCTTCCTTTTCCAGCTGGGATCTCTATCACCATCTTTTTCCCTAAAGCCCTCTTCATTTTTTCAAGACCTTTTCCCCTTGTTTTTCCTCGACCCCTCTTAAATCTTGCCGTATCATCTAATTAAGAAAAGGATAGTTTGAAATAATATCTTAATTGTAATATACTTGTGTATACATTTTAGTATTTCTAGATTCAATTAAAAATATTATGATTAAAGTTTTACATAACTAAAAGCTTTAGCTATTTAAGTTTTGGCTTCAAACCTGAAAAGTAACTAATAGCTATGTGTTGATTTATACAAGAATTTGTATTACCTATCGCAGTAGCAGGAGTACATTTATTTGACTCATCGGCAGATTGAGCAGATGAAACAGTTTGTCCAGCAAGTGTTTTTTGCTTATAGACATGTCCTCCTGGAGCCATGATGTTTCTTATATCCCTGCAAAATATCATGGCATATGCACAACAAATGATAATTATGAACATTTTGTGTTTTGATATGTCTCTCTATTACACAGGTCTGGAGATTTTACATTCAACTGGGATTTACAGGCAGTTGTGAGAAGTGTCTGCAACATGAAGATATGAGAAATTTCTACAACATTAATAATACCATTGTTCTGGTCAATCACCGTTTTTATGAGGATCCTTCTCATGGTAATTCTTATAATAACACAAATTACCAACTCTCATTCCAGACAAAGTGATTGTGTTGGTGAGTTTAGTGTCTCCTTCATCGGAACAAACAAACACTATTTTGGATTAGATGATGTTTTGAGTCTTTCCAAGAATGCACATTCAACAACGTTCAAGTATTGAGGCTGGCAAGGCACTTTGTTACGACAAGAATCTAATGGAAATATATGAGATATTGGCTAAGAAATTCATGAGGCAGATCAATGGAGATGGAGAAACAAAAGGATGGAGAGAACTGATCATTCAACTTTTCTCAAGAGCTACTCTATATGTAATGACTTTGAAGATTGTCGAAAGAGTTCTTTGTAAAATTAAAATCTTATACTCTACCAAAGAATAACTACATTGAATCAAGTTTAGTGCAGACCTCTAAAATCTGAAATAAAAAAACTAAGAAGTGATCATGTAGAACTAAACTCTAGTGGTTGCTTAGATGCACAAAGAAACGTGAGCAACATAGAATTTAACAACTAATTGACATAACAAAATACAAAATCTTACAGCACATCAACTGATTTCATTGAGCTTAAATCGTTACAAAGAAATATAGTGCTGAAAAATCAAAGGGAAGAACGAATTTCAGTCTTCTTGTTCTCTGTTTTTTCAGAGGAATCATTCATACCTGGTACGTTTCTTCAATCTCGGAAATCTAACTTCAGTCAGGAGTTCGCTTTTCATTTGTCACATATGTATATGGAAAGGTTGAGAAGTGGTAGGAGTGTTAAGTTGTGTTTTCTTCTGAAGGAAGTTAAGCTATTTATCTTAAAAGCTTATTTGAAATATATATTTATATATATATATATAAATATAAATTTAGAAGCAATTACAAGGTTGTAAATCTGTACGCTATAAGATGTAAAATAATTTTATAGTTGAAATCTGTGGAATTCCAGTGCGTAATCATCCCGTCATTATTGGCGTGATTGGAATATCTTAAAATATATTCCAATTAGTACGATATGTGACATTCCACGTGTTTTTTAAAAAAATAAATAAATATTAACATTTTAAAAATAAATTTAACTATCTTGCCATTATAATAAAAACAATTGTTTATAAAGAAATACTTTATAGAAGTTAAAAATAACATATTGTAATATTTACATGCCACATTGATCCAAATTAAAATCCTATATCAATATCATACCAAATTAAAATGGAATGGTACAATGTTCCTCTATTCTTTTTCGGTACTATAATTCCATAATGTTTGGTTTGGGGAATTTTCAATTAGCAATTCAAGCTGTTAAAAAAACTGTCTTTTTGTATTGTATCATTCACGTCTAAAAACTTTTTCTTTGATGTTAGTATTGTGGGATAAGGCACAAGTACCTCCTACACTATATGACCGAAATCTCAGAGACACATATCAGGCAAAAATATAAAATATATAATCAAGTGAATAAAGTTGATAAGAAATAAAATTTAGGGGAACAAAAAGAAAAGTCATTAGATGAGTCAAATATATAAATGATTCATTACTTTTTATTGATAAATGAGCTAAAGTTGATATGTTTTTTGCACTCTGATTTCAAAACAACCCAACATCTACTCTCATTATTTCTCATCCAAAACAAAAGATGCCCATCTTTCCCATCTGTTTAGCTCTCACGATTCTCCTATTCAGTAGTTGTGGGACTTGTCACTGATCTTTTTGCTCATACCTCCACCTCGCTAATATATATTCAGGTAAGGTTCTATGTTTCTTCTCTCTCTTGTTTGCTATCAGAACCATCCCATATCCCCTTCAGGCTTCAAGCCCATATTTATGCAAAGTTACATGAATTATGTGCTTTATTAGTGACGCAGTTTATGAGTCCCTATGAATAGGGATTATTGTGAATGTTATTCTGAAATATAAACTAAAGTTCTAAACTTTTCAGAAGGGTAGAACACCCGTTCATTGCTGCCAAAACAAAGCTTATATTAGGATGCCTGCAACATGTTCGACAGATTGTCTGAGAGACGATTTTGTTGACTAGTGAAGTCTGATTTACCGAGTGATATTAGGAGTTGATTGGGAGTGAGTTTTAGGTAGTCAAGTAGGTTTTATACTACTTGGTCATATAGCTCAAGCATCAGCAGTTGCTAGGCTTAACAACAGTTTGATTGTTGTGGCATCTATTGTGTTTTCGAAAGACCTGCGAAGAGCTTAAAATTAATTTTACCTTGTGAAGTCATTTTTTTTATAGTATTTAATTATTATTTGGTGATATGTTTGTGCAGTTTATCATGGATAAGGGATGGATGCATGAACCAAAGTTCTCTAAAAGATATGTAGAGGGTGTCCAATCTTTTATGAAACTTAGCCGAACTCGCTTTGATCGAAATACTAAAATTCGATGCCCCTGCCAAGATTGTTTAAATATAAATTTTCAAACACAAGATGTAGTATATGATGACTTGTTATTGAAAGGAATTATGAAAGATTACGTGCAATGGATATACCATGGAGAACAATCACAAATGAGAGATAATGATGAAGCAATTGACAATGAAGATGAAAATGAGGAATGGATAAATGAAGAAAATGTCAGCCATAATGAAATACATGACATGTTAGAAGAAATCGGTGGGAAATCACAAGCCAATCAGGAGACAACATCCAGTAACAATGGATGTGATAATTTGAGCGAGAGCGAAGCAAAGAAATTTGAGAAATTGTTGAAAGAAGTTGAATGTGAATTGTACCCGGGATGCAAAAAATTCTTGAAGCTTTCATTTGTTGTGAAATTGCTCCACTTGAAAGTGTACAATCAGTGGAGCAACAAGTCATTTAATATGTTGTTAGAGTTGCTACGAGATGCATTGCCTAATGGCGAGACACTTCCTAAGTCGCATTATGATGCCAAAAACATGCTACAAGGTTTGGGATTAGGATACATTTCGATTCATGCTTGTAAATATGATTGTGTTCTTTATTGGGGTGAATTTAAAGATAGACAAGAATGTCCACAATGTGGTACTTCAAGGTGGAAAATTGAAAAGGGAAAGGGTCAAAAGATTCCTCATAAAGTCTTACGATATTTTCCCTTAAAGCCGAGACTTCAAAGATTATTTATATCCAAAAAGACAAGCACTGACATGAGGTGGCATAAAGAAACATATCTTGATGAGATGAATGTGTTAAGACATCTAGTTGATTCTGAAGCTTGGAAAGATTTTGATAAGAATCATACGTGGTTTGCACAAGAACCACGTAATATTAGACTTGGCCTCGCGACTGATGGTTTCAACCCATTTGGGAATATGAGCACAAACTATAGCATGTGGCCTGTAATTTTATTTCCTTATAATCTTCCTCCATGGAAATGCTTTACTTATTCCTAGTCCTCAAGCACCTGGAAAGGATATTGATGTTTACTTGCGGCCTTTGGTTGATGAATTGAAAGAGTTATGGAGTGATGGTGTAGAGACATTTGATGCTTCCACAGGGGAGTGCTTCAAGATGCATGCTGCTGTTTTATGGACCATAAATGACTTTCCAGCTTATGGTAACTGTTTATATTTCTTATTGTTCAATATGTCTAAATAATCTCCAGCCTAAAAATTCTTCATATCAAGCTGTAATGTCTCTCCTGATCTTTGTCATTCCTTTATAATATAGAGAACGTAATTATTTTATCACATTTCATAGAAATGTAAGGAGTAATGAGAGGATAACTCTTTAGTTTTTTTATCAACTCAAATAAGTAAGCCTCACCTCAACTAATTTAAGTAGTTAGGTTGACAAACTTTGATTGTTTCCTATTTATTTATTAGCATTTGGACATATTTTTGTTCCCATTGTTTATATGTTTCTAATCTAGGATACTCTTCTTGTTTAAGAAGAGCTACGAACATAAATTTAATAACAGG
This sequence comes from Solanum stenotomum, assembly GCF_019186545.1. Lineage (NCBI taxonomy): Eukaryota > Viridiplantae > Streptophyta > Magnoliopsida > Solanales > Solanaceae > Solanum > Solanum stenotomum. The sequence continues at coordinate 54,328,678 of NC_064284.1, read as the reverse complement.
GGAACAAATAACTGTAATAGCTAACACATATTATT
>NC_064284.1:54271108-54328543 GCF_019186545.1 Solanum stenotomum | reverse complement strand
TTGAGTAAACTTCCCACTTGCTCTTTTGTCATTTAGAAATAGCATAAGGCACACACATGTGCATCAGGGATGACACTTGCATTTGTCATTCATTTAAATACATTTTTTTCCTTGCAAATTGTTCTGCAGTAAAAAATTGACTGATGTTATGTTTTTGCCTGACTGACTGAAAATTTCATTCTATTTGCATTTTCAGCAACTGGCAAGGTTTTAGCTTTAGAGCTTCCGAAGAATGGGAATGACAAGTGCACTGTTCTCTATCCTGCTTCAGTAAAAGCCAGCACTGACATCGGTGTGTGCTTATTGCTCCATCTCTTTATGTTTCTCTCTCGCCTAATTCTCCCATCAACCTGATTTCATACAGAAATCTCTTTTTCCATGCATTCTCATTCTAATTTTTCTGGTTCTGTAGGGATCCATAGTTTCTGCAGAGGTGCCTTTTTCTATTGTAAACCGTTATTCAAGAAACAAATTAAAAAGGAAGAACAAAAGAAACATATTAACCCCAAAAATCACAGCCCATTCCCTTTCCTCATGGCCATAATCTGTACAAGAGTCTCATTCATCCGATATTTTGCAACTGTCTCAGCTTGATAATTTATGTTTAGTATGCAAATTTTCCTCGGAATACAAAAGTACTTTGAGTAGTTTAAAACTGACGTATGGCTCCTTCATTTCAGAGGAAGGACTTTCTCGGCGGGGATTCGAGGTTACTCGGCTGAATACTTATACAACGGTATGATATTTCTCCATTGCCCAATTGGAGAAGAAAATTCATTTTTACTCACATGAGACCAGTGTGCTTGCAAATTTGGTAACACGCACTTGCCCTGAAAAAGAGGGCAACTTGTCATCTTTTCCTGACATATGGTCAAAGTTCAGATAGAGCACCACATCTTGGCTCCTTCTCTTGAGATGGAACTAATTAGATTTCATTCTACTGTGTATAACCTTTCCATTTCTTGCAGGCACCAGTCAATCATGTTGATCAATATCTTCTTGAACTAGCACTCTCTGCTCCCGTTGTTGCTGTAGCATCTCCTTCTGCCCTCAGGTACAATGTTCCAAAATATTCATTTTTATAGCAAAAGTAGACAGATGACACGTTGATATCTATTATTGGCATAAGCAAGTGCACTAATTCTATAGTGGATAACTGTAATTCCACCAACATGCTAGAAAATATTAGACAGATGTTTCTGGATATAGTTCATTGAGCCAGGGAACAGGGTATGGTTCATTTAGAGGCTTTATTCTCTTTTTCCTTTCTCATTCCTTTTTCCTTCTGCTGGGTTATTTGACAGGGTATGGGCTAATCTTACTGCATCGAGACAGTGGGACAATGCTGTTGCATGTATTGGGGAGACAACAGCTTCTGCAGCTAATAAACTTGGGTTCAAAAAATATATACTATCCAACAAGTCCTGGTCTTGAAGGGTAACTTGTTGATCTAAGTCTCTTATTCTGTTTTTTTGATTGACTTTTCTTCCTTTTTGGTTGTCCCTAATATTATAAGTTACTTTGACTCTGTTTTGCAAGAAGAAGAGTGCTACTTCCAATACATAAACTGCTATTTTAGCATCTATGTTTGCCTCATGTAGTTGGTATGATCTCTTTTGCTGTGAAGTAACTATTCACTGTCATATGGAAGGGGTTGGCTGTGAGAAGAGTATAAAGCATCAAATGGGAAACTATACTTCATTCTGGTCCTTGTCTTTATATTTTCTTTCTTCGGAAGTCATATATAGGGAATAGGGATCATATATTCTTTGTTTGTCCCTTCTAACCTATGTAGTTTTCTATCTAAATTATACAATAAACCAGTGAGAATCATCCCAGATACCATTCATAAGACTTAGCTCTCTGCTGCATAGGGTTATCTCTTAGAAATTTTAACCTTCCTGTAACCATTCACAATATTATTTGTTCAACCTTTTCAATATTATGGAGTTCAATGTTAAATGAGACACTTCTTTCAAAAGCTCACCTTCAAAACTCTACAGAAGTTCTAAGACACCCATCCTTTTCTATTCTTACCTATTTACCACATTTTTCTTGTGTCTTAATAGTGGCTCATAATTTTCCATAGTACTTTATTGAATTGGTAATTACTACTTCTGATGCTTCGATTTTTTTTGCTTCGGTTATTGTACTGTTTGTTGTTGCTACCGATATGGTTACTTCACTATGGCATTTCCTTTCCTCATTGGTTTTGATATGCTTTATTTGAGTAAAGGGTCTATTGGGAGCAGTCTCTCTACCTTCACAAGGTAGTGGTAAGGCTGCGTGCACACCACTCTCCTAGACCCCACTTGTGGAAATACACTCGGTATGTTGTTGGTAATTACTACTACTACTGCTACTATTTTTAAGGTAATATATTAGTAAGTAGCTTTTAGTGAAGGATAACATTGTATTAAGTAACTTTACAAGAGACTATTATTCTCCTTGCTTGACTCTCTTTGAGAATATTGTGTATATTAGATAGAATCAATTACATAGATATTATTTATTTGTAGTTATGTCTTTCCTAATTTTGACTAGATGTCTGTATAAACACTCAATTGCTCAGGAGAATGATCAAGCAATACATTCTCAATTCTTTTTCCATGTATCTCTTTATCACATTCTTGTCTGATAAAGGGCAAGGCGCTGCTGCTATCTATCCTCTTTTTGTTATGCCCCTTGTCTTGGCAATCGAAACTCCCATCTGACTAGAAGGTTATATGCTGAGTAAATTGGGTGATGTTGTGACTTGGCAAGTACAAGTTTAATTTGAATATTTGTGTTTCATCCTTCTACAACTATATCAAATAAAAATCAGACTAAATTTAAGTCAAATGTTAGTACTGTAAGTTATTCCATTGAGAAAGCTTAAGCATTTAGGAGCTAGGGTTGAGTGGCTTGGTGAATGATCATGCAGAATGTGGTGGATAATCTTTCTTGTCAAGCACCAGATTTTAAGTGTCAGGTTCTTGACTTTTTCCTAACTACTAATATGAGTACTTGTGATAGAACCCGATTCTCAATTGGGGCAAAGACCATATGCTGATATGCTCATTGACCCATGGGAGTATTACCTCTCTTGCTGACTCTTTTAGGGATGTAGTGAGATATCTAGGAGGCAGGGACTATATATTGGTTTCCACTTTCCGCTATGAGGTCACATGATGCAGGTGGGTAAGCAGCGTTCTGGAAGCATTAGAAGTTAACGAGCAAGTCCTAAAGGTTTGGTGCAATTTTTGTGTTGTTTTAGTGCGAATATGGTGTTGCTTTTTTGGTGCAATTTTGGAGTCTGTTTTTGGAGCTTTTCTCGTGCAATTTTGGAGTTGTTTTGCTATTGTTACGGTGATTTTCTGTTGTTGTTTTTGGTGCAGTTCTAGTGCTTTCTGGTGGTGGTGTTGATGCAAGTTTAATGCTGATTTAGAGGCTATTGTGATGCTGCTGTTTTGGTGTAATTCGAATGTTGTTTTGATACTTTTATGGTGTAATTTCGATCTTTTGCTGCTATGTTGGTGCAACCATAGTGTTGTATTAGTGTGAATTTTGTCCAGCTATTTTGGTTCATTGTCAATACTATTTAGGTGCAATTCTAATGTTATTTTGATGAACTTTTGGAGCTATTTTGATGCATTGTTGGTGCTCTGCTGCGGTTTTGTTAAAGGTTTACTAAAATTGTAGTGTTGTTTGTTCTAGTACAAATCTGATGTCTACTTGTCATGTCTCGAGAATGGTGTAGTCACTACAATAATTGACGATTTCTTCTATGTTAGAGGTTATACAAGACCTGGAAAACATATTTGCTCAAGTAGTAGAGGCTTTTCATTCATATTATTTTTTGTTAATATTATTTACCCAGAAAATATTTTTGTTCATTATTTATTAGAGTTGTTAATCTATTTTAAATATTCATTATGAGATGTCTTTAATAACATGCATCTCTTTTGTCAAGTGGCTGACATTGATTTTTTTTTTGTCAAAAAATGTTATACATGTCTGCAATGAACACAAACAATGTCAGTTTATGTGTGTCGTGAATATACACTATCTTACTAGTATTACTTTTATTCATGGGTTGATGTTTCAACTTGGAACTTAAAGGGAATTTCGAACCCTTTAAATCACTAAGTCAACTTCTAAATTTAAAAGAATATTATCAATATATTGTGTAATTTTATATCAACCGGTCCTGGAGAATAGTGGCGGACCCAGGAGGTTCGAAAAATAAAAGTATTAACGTGTAATTAAGCCAACAAAATAAAATTTCAAGGAAGTAGTAGTATATAGTTTTAGTGGCGGACCCTTGAATTTGTTTTGGGTTTAAAACCAAACATTTAGCATGTTTTATAAAATAAAAAAACTAAATAAAACGTAACGTGAAAAAGGGAACTGAAACTTAAAAAAAAATTGAAACTAAAAGTAAAACGCTAACAGAGGGAATCGAACCCTAGACGTGTAGCTTAATTTCAAGGAGACCTACCACTAGGCTATCAGTTTCTCTTTGTCATTGAGGTGGTTCAAAATATATATATCTACATAAATACAGAAAATTTACCTTATATATACCATGTAATTTTTTACCGAGGGGGTTCAGGTGAACCCCTTGGAACCCATGTGGGTTCGGCCCTGCTGGTGAACTCTCTCACTACCCTATAGATCTGCACTCGAGCGTTGCCAAATGTTATTTTTATATTTAAATTTTAAAAAATCGTGATAAATGGTTAAATTATTCAATTACAAAATTTAAATTGTCACTATTTAACCATTGTATATTTTGTGACAAAATTATGTTGTCACTAAGTCGCAGGTTAATTAGAGACAATAAAATAATCGTCACTAATTGCTTATATTATTAGAGACGAAAACTAAGGTCACTATTAAATATATAATTTTGTGGCTAAAAGCTTACAACATTCAACTACGAACTCTATTTTGTCGCTATTGCAACAACTTATATTTTGTGATGAAATTTTTTCGTGTCCAAAATTGTAACTAATTTTATGACAAATAACATTTTTGTCACAAATTGGATACATTATTAGCGACAAAATAATGTGTCATTGATGAATTAAAATTTATCACTAGTTGTACTTAATAAATGGCGCCAAATTATTTTTTGGTGGGAAACTTTACTGGACAAAACTTTGCTATGAAATTGTACGTTTCGTCACTAAAAGTATGTTGCACATACATTTAAATACGAAATGTATTTTTTGTCATAAAAGTTGAATAATTAGTGACAAATTTTATATCGTAACTAATAATTTCGTAGCTAAATATCACATTTGTTGTAGTGATGTAAGTGTTATCCGATTCAGAGCACCCTGGTTTATTGTTATATGTTTTCGTAGGACCTTTTCCTGTCATGTAATTTATTGTACTCGTTACTTTCCATATGTCACTTGTCCTTATTGTGTGGGTACTGCATGCTAATTGATCATATGCTATGAGCAAAATTAGTGCTCGTGGGTTATATGACTCGCATATCACCTGTTTACATTTCATATGCATCATAAACCATTTCTATGTATATTACATGCTTCGTAGCCTACTTTCTTAAACATTACAGGCCTTATAGCTTTTCTAGCCATGTGTCATGTGTTCACTTGCTCCTATTTCACAAGTGTACTTATTGACATGTTAGTCCACCAATCCATGCGATATAACACACTTGATCAATGTGATTTGTGTTCCATAGGTCATATTTCATATAGTCTACTTGCTTACGTATTATATATTTTGTAGCTTTAGTACTCATGCATCATGTGCTCATCAAGTCCATTTCCTACATTCCTTATAGTTCATTCGCTCACAGGCTACCCTATGAACCATATGCGCGTATTTCTATACCTTAATAATGCTCGTATATTATGCGCTCCCTTTTTTGCTAATCTGCCTATGTGTCATACCCAATGTGACTTATTTATTTGTACATTATGCCCCTCTGTGATTATTGACTTGAGTTTTGAACATTTTGGGAAAACATTTCCTTGTATCATTATGTAGTGAAGCTTTTGACCAGAAAAGGTTGAGTATATATGTAAATTTTATCACAACCACAGACAAATAACTTAGCATAATGCCTTATTCGAAGGTGTGGCATAAAACTGTATAGTTTATATTAACAGCTATGAGTTCTTATAAGACTCACATTTGAAAAGCATCATGAGATAAAAGAGAAGGGAAAGTAGAGCCCTGATAGGTTAGGCCTATGATTTTGTGTTTGTTCCATATATGAAAAATTTGGGAGATACTATAGTTATTCTTGATTATTAAGGCCCAAAATATATGCCCAAAAGGTTTATTGTGGAAGGAATAGAATATAACATAAGATACTTGGGAATAGAAGATGGTAGAGATCCAAAATACCCCTCTTCATTATAAACATCAACATAAGGATATGAGATCACGTGATCCCCTTATATGATCATAAATCCTACTAGCAGTTGTTCATTTGATATGTCATTTGCATGTTTTGTATTTAGGTATATTAAAGTCCTTATTTGTATGAATTCTACTTCCGTATCTTCAGTGAATTACATGGTCAAGAAACGGGTTAATTTGTCATATTATTATTTCATGAACCATATCTATTGGGACGTCATGCTAGACTTGTCTATACATGTTTTAGGTTAGTCTACGTATTTTGGATAGTCCTATTTACAGAGGGAACTCTCACAAATCTCCAAATGAAATTCCAAGGTTAACCAAACTATCAACTTAACATATCATTCGAGGACGAATGATCATAAAGGGGGGAGGAGGTAACACCCAATATTCTACAAGTACTAGTTCTATTTCTATGACGCTTATAAATTGCCTTGTGGTATACTTATGGACTCAGTTTCCTATGCAACTCTGAGACAATAGAATAGGTTTAAAGTGAACTGCCCGTAGATTTTGATGCGACCCGATTAAGTTGAAATCGATGGAAGTATTTAAACTTGTGATCATAAGGTGGTATTTGAGTCTAAAGATTAAATTGACATAGTATATATAAGTTTTAAGTTAACCTAAAGGTATTAAGGTCTAGAAATGGAATAAAATATTGAGGTGCTTGCCTGAATTAACTAAGCTAGTAGGTGGCAAGAATGTGCATCACCTACTTTGACTTATTGACCAGACCAAAGGACCAAGTAGGTGCATCACCTACTAGGACTCCATTGACCATGTTATTGGGCCAAGTACACTACCACCTACTTGCATTAATCTGGCCCAAGTTGATTAGAAGAATAAGGGGGAAATGGACAACCACGTCCCGATCTTTCCAAGCCCACAAGAAATAATTTGAATGGAAAAGTAGGCGCATCTACTTAAATGTGAGGCCTAAATTAAGGACACATGTTAGATGCAAATGAAGTACAAGAAAGGTGGCAAAAGGCACAATGTTCTTATGTCCAAAAAGGCCCAAGTGAAAAGTCCAAGTAGGTGGGTCACCTACTTGACAAATTATGGCCCAAAATGAGTGAGAAAGTCGGTCAAAACAGGTCCCTTTAAAAGGGATTGATATCAGATTTTTCCAACCATTTTTACTTTCACAAAAAAAATCTGATTTCTAGAGCTTTCTCTCTTCTCTCTATTAGATTCATACAGTAGCCATTAAATGCCATTAGGGTTCTTGAATATTAGGGAGTGTTCAAGCTATTGGAAGGTATAATTTTAAGACAAGTTAAGGAGGATAACCTTGACCTTGAAGAATCCAAGTCTTAGCAAGTGGTAGTTCTGTCCAGCAAGGTAAGCTAATGCAATTTTCTCTCTCTTGTGCTTGAGCTAATTGGAATACTTGGTATGTATTAGTGAGTTGGAAAATGTTACTTCTACATGGTGTAATATTGGGGAGGATGTTCTGGTGATTAGTGCATGTTGGGACATCAATGGAGGGGAGTCCTCTTTAAATTCAGTTATGAGCTTGTTTGAGCACTATAAAAGTAATTTTAGCTCTTCAAGTGTTGGTGATCAGAAACCATGATTCATATTGCTTCTGTTACATTATTAAGTTTAAGAATTGTTATATGTGTGTTATGATAAGGGATGTGACTGGATGTGCGGGGAAGTTATGGAGACGTTAAAGGTTTTAATTATTGCACGGAGTTTTAGGGGGGACCTGATACGAAGGTTGTACAATATATAGACGCGATTAAAGGGAAAGGGAAGGAAAGAAAACATTGGCTAGATAAATTGCATGCTTACTACTTGGTTACTATTTGGGTGAGATCAAGTAGTGCAAATTAATTGATTAGCTACTAATACTAGTCTTACAACTTATTTTATTGTAGATTAGTGATCTGAAGAGAAGGAGATTAAGTCATACGTTTTGAATTGTATAGCAAGGTATGTAAGGCTATTCGATTTCCTATTTCTTTGGCATGAATCCAACACTTGCATTACAAAAAGTTATCTTTCTAAGTAAGTGCCCTTGGTAGTGACTGATTCATAGTTGTAGTTCCTACTCCCAATAGCATTAAAGTGAGCACTCTAATATGAGTTTGTTACTAAATGTACGTGCTTACTCTACCAAGTAGTAGCAAGCAAGGTTTAAACTTGTTTCACTGTCAAAGTACCCTTGGCAAGTATTTCCCTAATATAAATCAAAATAATCCTAGATTACACATGGTACATATGTTTATATGTTTGGTACACATTTTGCCCATATCATGCCAACTTGCTTCAATTATCTATATATATGTCATCTTGTCGCATGTTCATATGTTCCCTTTATTGGTTATTACTCCCATTGTGTTACACTATAAGGTTACCTCACAAGATCCCTACTTGCTTTATTGTATGTTTTATATGTACTTACTTAGAATATGTATCCGTCCTTCAGTTGAATCTGCCCACGTTCTCCTTTGGTTCCACTTTCATGTATACCTTGTATTTAATATTAGTTAGTCAGTATTTGGTTACCGTATATAGTTCAAATATCTTGGCTGAATATTAAATGTCTTCACTTGATATGTGCTTCAATTTGAGATGTCAAAATGCTCACTGAGTCATATAAGTTCCTAAGTATTACATGTTCATGTCTCATTTGCTTCCCATGTCATTGTTATTGTCGTAAGTCCATATTCATATGTCTTCTACTACTGGTCCATAGTTGCAAATCTCAATAATGATTATGACCACCAAAAAAACAATCCCAAAAGAGTTATTATCAACAAAAGAACAATCTCAAAAGAGTTATGAACATCAAAACAACAATCTAAAGGATTAAAGAATCTAAGTGAAGCAATCTATATAATTATGGGTGGCAGCCCAGGGGCAAATGCCAGTACGGGTCAATCCCAATTGGTATAGAAGGGTAGCAGCTCAGAGGCGAAATCCTAGCATGGGTCGATCCCAATTGGTATGGAAGGGTAGTCGCTCACGGGCGAAATCCTAGCATGGGCCGATACCAATTTGTGGACTTATGTGGACAGAATCCCAGGGGTTAAAATGCCTAGCATGGGTCATCGTCTTCTACTGCTGATCAGTTGGTCATTTATATCATATGTCTTATAAATATTATACTGCACAGAAAAGTAAATAAAATAATGTAACATGTACGATTCCACAAGTATAAGCAAAGGTGGTCTCTAATCCTTATCTATTGGTATTTGGTTTGACTTGAACTCTCATTTTACATACGGTTGTATTATGCCTTACATATTCAATACATTCTTTTGTACTGACGTCCCTTATTGGGGACGCTGTATTTCATGCTGCAGGTACAGGTACTTAACTAGTAGATCACCCGAATAGAAGAACATGACACTCAGCGGTTGTTGGTGAGCTCGATGTCGATTCAGGGTTTTCCGAGTCTTTACTATGCGTATTTTCATAGTGGTACGGTCATGGATTCCAGTAGAGGCTTTGTAGACATTGTGAAGCTATCATCTATATTCATAGTTTCACTTGTCACATGTATCGGTTCAGCTAGTCAACATGTGTTGTATATGAAACTTGTCATCAGTAAATCTACCTGCATAGTAGTTTACTTTCTCATCATAGGTCACTTGTAAAGCATGTGTTCATATGGTACTTTTCCGCCTCACTTAGGGTTGGGGAGTGACAAAAATGGTATCAGAGCAGTTCGTCCTAGGAGTCTACAAAGCCGTGTCTAGTAGATCCATACTTATAAATGTGTTGTGCGCCACATTTATATTTAAGGGGCTGCTTGGACATTTAGGAAATGCTACTTTCCTTCATAATCTAGATCGTGCGATAGAGCGACGTTAAGTAGTCAATTTCCACTTGCACCTGATCATGCTATTGATATTATGCTTACGATGGTTAAAGTTAGCAGTAGCTAAAATGTCAATATGCAACCTACATAAAAGGATCTAAAGTTATCAAAATTTACACTAGATTAAGCTCATTTAATTCGACCGTCCCACTCCATAAGGTATGTAAAGACTTTTATGTTATATGCATTTTTACCATTTGTACCACGCTGGTTCAATTGAGAAAGATATAGTATGGTTATCCATATGCTTAAAAATGATGGGTTACCTAGTTACATATATAAGCTGTAGCATTTCTAAGCACACATTCTTAGGTAGATGTATCCAACTCTTGAGTTCCATATTTATAGGATCTATTCCTATAGAGGACACTTGTTCTTAGTTTGTGAAATACATAGAATTTTCAGCATTACACATGTTCTCGAAATTGATGTAGGTGAACCAGTTTTTTTTCGGAACAAGGCAGTGGCACAATCTAATAAGTGAAAGTATCAGTGCAATAGTGTTACTAGAGATATCCCTAATTGGCTAACAAGAACCAAATTCTCACCATATATGCTCATGGGTAGGCCACAAAAGAGGTATATGTCAAATTTGCTCACACTCTTTAAAGTTGCCTACAATCATTTCAAGAGCACACCTTTCTAAATCAATCAGAGTAACAGGGCAAAGTATGGGTTTATTCATGCATGGTTCAAAGTAAGCTCATCACACAAGGCATCGAAACTAATGTCAAACAAGACTACACACTTTCGCTAGTGTGCAACGGTCATTACAAAAGAATGAATTCGATAAATGGCTAATCACAACGAGATGCAAAGAGTTCACATATTGTCTGTGCAACTTCATTTGGCCTCATCGTAGCCATACATTCATGTTTTATCAATTGTAAGCACGATTGAAGTCATCGATATATATCGAAACCGAGACTCAATTTTTTGCAAAAGAACAACCACATTCAATAATGTGCGAAAAATTCAGAAAATTTCGGAAGGGTCAAAATTATTTTGTAATTAAAAATAAACGGAAATGGAGCCACAAGCTCAAACAATCGCAAAGTAGTTTTAAAAACACAATTAAAACTAGACAACCCAAGTGTACACAAAAACAGAAGTATCTGAAACAAGAAAAACAAGGTGGGCCTCACCCCACCACAAATAAGAGTGTTTGTCCTCAAATGTAAATAATGACAGTATCTATAGTTGAAGAAACATAAGACATAGAAAGAGGTAAAGAAGGGTCCTGCCTATACATTCTCTATATTTGTCGGGGCATCAGAGGCTGATGGACCAGTCTGTATATGGGCATCAGTTCCCAAAGTAGTTTCAGACTGAATAGTAGTGCCAGATCTGCTAGGAGCTGTTGTGGATGTCTCAACCGGCAATGTCTGGATCACCGGCTGCACAACCGTCTCTATAAGATCTTGCAAGTCTCTAAATATGCCCTCATCTCTGCTCTCTTATGTCTTCTCAACATCCTTTGATGTGAACTCCTCATCGATCTCTGCATCCAACTCTGCATGTGCTGCGCCATCCCCCTGCACATCTCCAATGGTCTCACGAGCATCCTCATCATCTGCCCTCTCTATTAGTGAAGTGAAGTCAGTACACTTAAGGTAGTCTACGTCCTTCTTCAAACTCGCAATCTCGGCTTTTAAAGTTGCCAACTCAAAGGCTTCCTCCTGTTTGCTCTCGCAAGCAATGACTCCCACTGTCTGGGCATCAACAATGGTCTGAAGTGTGGTAAGTCCTGCTAGTATGTCCCTATTGATCATCCCTGGAACGGACCTCTCCAGTCGGGTAGCTCTCACATCAGCTGAATAGGCCAACTGCCCCATCTTCATGATCATGGCCTGAGTGATCCTGGCAGGCTGGGAGGAAGAGGATGTACCTGGAGTATGTGAAAGGGAAGCAGGAGCGGGTATACTGATGAGTCCACAAATCGGATTCATTTAGGGCTTTATTTTGATACAAATAGTGTCCTCGAATGCTTATTTTGTCTAAATATTTGATAAAAACTCTTAAGTTTCAGGTATTTTGAAGTTTTTGTAGAAGCATGGACACTTAGGCGCAAAAAACCTAAGTGTGCGACGCCCTTAAGGAAGAGGATAAAAAAGGCGATGAAAGGAGCAGTCTGCGCTTCGCCGAATAGTTCCGCGAAGCAGTACTATATCGCCATATGGTCCAGAATGTGAAGATTTTGAACGCAAGCATGAAACGACGATGAAACAGAAGAAAGGCGAGTCTCCTAGTCATTCGGCGGTATCGACTGACTTCGCCGAACTATCCACTTGCACTAATTTCTGATGGCTATGAATACTGAACATTTTATTAATTTTAGAAGGCCCGAACCATTATTATTATTTTCATAATAGAATAGTACATTTTTAGATATTTTCTCTCAAGTTTGGAGAGGGTTTTGTAGGAGACTTGAAGAGAGAAGGATTTCATCTTCCCCAAGTTGGAAGTAGGTCTTCTCCATTCTTCTTCCTTTGCTTAAGTCAAGGTTTAATTTCTTATACCCATTTGATTTTAGTATCATTTTAGGTGTATTTTGTTATTTCTTGATGTGTGGCTAAAAACCCCATTCTTGGGGTATGATTTAGCAAATATGTGTTGATATTGTTGTTGGGTCTTGCTTGTTGATAGGGTAGATGTAGTGTAATGGTGATTTTACCTAGTGGATGCGGTTTAATTTAACGAGTTTATATGTGCAAATACAAAACAACCCATGTGTTTTCAGCTTGCTTGAGAGGGAGGTCACGAAATCAAGACCACTAGACTGATGGCCGAAAGAGTGGTCGACATGAGGTTCATCCCGAGAGGGTGAGCCCTAGTCCCATATCCTAACACTTAGATCGAGAGAGTGAGTGGGGTAAGGCGTCGTCTGGTCTTCATGCCGCAAATGGGTGTTTGAGTGGAACCCATTTTAAACGGGGTAAGTTTCCCGAGAGGGAACTTATTTCCATCTAAAGCTTAGCCTAGTCACTATTATCTTGCAAACTTTCTATTGAAATCATGTACCCAACGATTTATCTCAACTTGTATTGCGGTCACACCACAAGAACATTTCCCCATACTTGATTTTCTTGTTATTTTTTGCTCTTTTTAATACTTGTGACAAAACCCCCAAATCAATATTTAACACTTTTGTGTGGCCGCCTTTAATTTACTATGTTTTTAATCGTTAATTTCTTTAACTATGACTAGTTAGAGCTTAATTTTATTTTTCAATCAATTCTCAAAACCACTCCCTTGGGACACGACCCCAACCTTTAGTTGGGTTACTATACAATCGACAATCATAGACACTCAGATCGTAGGTTAGTGTCATTGGTCACGATAAGCATCAAAATGGCATCGCTGTTGGGGAGTCTTGTTATTTGGGAATTCGTAGTTGAATAAAATTTTTTATTCTTCCTAGTTTTAGTTATACTAATCTAAACTGTAGTTTTGTTTTGCTAGTGTGAATATCAGAACATTATCTAAGGATAGAAAATCATTATCGATATCACATAGATCATCACCTTCTGAAACTACTAAACCTCAGGGATAACCTCCTGACATTTAAACAGGAATGGGAAGAAACAATTCAAGAAATATGGCTAAAGTTTCAAGCGGTGCTGCAACCATGCCCATCTCACGGGATGACGGATAAGGGACTACTGGAGTGTTTCTATCGACGTCTAGGACACGAGAATAAAAGTATAGTTGATCAACATTTCGACGGCAGCATGCTACACCAGCCCTATGAAGTGGTAGCGAAACTCCTCAATGGCATGGTGGAACCTAACAAATAAGCAAAAAGAAAGCAGGAGTGGGACGCACTAGTCACTGAGTTGGATGTTCTATCCACCTGAGTCACAAAATTTGAAACACAAGCCATGAAAGAAGAAAAGCACTCCTTCCTTCGAGGATGTAAACATGGGAGAAAGTATAGAAAATTCCAAGATGATGAAGCTCTATCACTCATTCAGCAAGAAATCGAGGCACATGAGAAGATATTAAATGAGATGAAGAAGAACATCGAAATGCTAAACGAAGCGTCAGCCTCTCACTCCATGACCATTCAACTGCAGGATGCTCAAATCGGCCATTTGATACCAGGCCATTACCAATCATTCGTCGAGGACTCGCCTAATTACAACATGGGCAACTCCGAGGATGAAGAATAGTCGCTGACTTGCGTCATGCCACGATGTTAACTAAGGCGCTGTTTGGGAGGCAACCCAAAACTCCTTATTATCTTATATTTGCGTAGTAGTAAAATAATAGTGTCTTAGTTTTACAAATTAAAGTGTGGTATGTGCCAAAGAGGTGCAAAATGGCGAGCAGTAGACCCACTTGGCTAGTCGCCGAAGATTTTGTCGGTCAAATCTATTTTGCCGTTTGACTCAAGATATCTTCAAAATCTGGAGTCTGTAAAACTCGCCGTGTTCAGGACAGTTTCGGCAAATCACCCACCTGATCGGCGACCCACAGCCCCCATAAACCATGTAGCCATCATGGGTTGAAAAGGGTCATACTTTGTAGATGATTCCTTTAGTGTTTTTTAGCATAGACTAGTGGATCCACTCAGTAGTTCAAGTTCTATACACTCGGCAAGGTATAGGACGGCCCTGGCAGCATGAGGCAAACTGTTGTATCATCACAATAGCTCTTACATGATGGTTGTCTGTTAGAAAAACTCTTACAGAAACTACGTGATGGTTGTCTGTTAGAAAAACTCCTACAGAAACAATTATATTCTTATAGACACAGTTTATTGTATTTTTACATGTATTTCAGAGTTATATGTATCTTTGCATACACACAGAGTTGACATAATGTTTTAAAAAACTTTTCTTTATATTGCACTTGTATTAAACTGCTTATATTAAAATGAGTTCAGGTATGTTGAGTTGAGTTGAGCCAGGTAAGTTCTTCAATTCCTTTCAAGCTTATGTTTTGTTTTAGAATTCCCTTCGCATACTCGTACATTTAATGTACTAATGCCATTTAGCATGATCTTATTATGATGTAGACACAGGTAACTAGGATCAACATCTAGCGCATCGTTGATCCAGTTGAGCATTTTAGAGTCTTGTGTGGTGAGCCTCCTTTCTTTCCGGAGATTCCTTTTATTGCTTTTAGTATTATAATCAGTTCATTAGGATGTTGTGGTGCTTGTCCTGACATCCATCTCAGTTGTTTTAGAGGCTTAATAGATAGTAAGTCAAATGTTAGTTCATTCTTCATTATCTTGTTATTGGCTTATGTTCATATTTGAATTGCCACTTTGGCTAAGTTAAATGTTTATTTTATGAAAACATTATGAGTTATCTTGTATTTGGATTCTCGTTCTTATGTTTAAGTTTTCCGCTGCGTAAGTAAGCTAGGCCAAGAGTTCGTTTGGGGCCATCAATGGTTCTCGAGTGCCAGTTCTGCCCAGGGTGTAGGCTCGGCAAGCGATAATTTCTTCAGTCTCAATGTATGTATTATTTTACGCTTTTTTATATTCAAACTATTTTCTATAAAACTTTTGAGAAACGATACGTGGTACATACTTTATTTAAAATAAGAAAATTAAAGAACATACATGGAATGCAAATGGAAATTAAATAAAGCTAACAATTTGTTTCTTCTTTTAATTAACATGACAATCATTTGAGACAGGACATTCTATCAAATGAGCTAATAGCCTTTCGTGTAAGCCTCCTACATGTCTTAAGAAGGAACGTTGCAATAGCACTGATAGTCAAAACATTCCCCACAGTCACCACCTTCATAGTAACGACAAACGTCGTTGCAAAAATCTTCAAATCGCTGAAAGACAATAATAATGGATTTCTAATAAGATTTGGATAAATCTTCCCCTATTTAACTATATTTTAAAGTGTGAACTAAGGTCAGATCTTAAATCGACAAGATATTAAAGTCAAGTCCGATTTGAAGTAGAACATAATATATATGTGAAAAACTATTAATATTAAAACACGTATTCATAACTCCAAACGACTACGTACTTTTATTGGTTGCAACCATGAGAAGTATGAAAATGGCCAGAAATAAACGGTTGTGGAAGAATCCCATTATATTTTGTGTATATTTTGTAGAGAGAAAAACTAATTCAAGTGTGATTTTATGTGCTATGGATGTGAGTATTTATAGAATTATTTCTTCATAACATTCTAAACCCTACTATATTTTCTATTATAGGGTGCATGGGATACGCTCATTAGCGGAGCTAAGATTTTTATTAAGGATATTTAAAATCTCCTTAATATATGTCGAAGGAAGTTCAACATCTACTATACTATATATCTATGTATACATTTAAAAATAAGTTCATCTCTATATAAATAATATAATTTTTCATTCCAAGGGGTTCATCATGACACTATGCTTACTCCTCCCCTAGATACACAATTATTACTATAACACTCCGAAATTGTTTTTGAGCTAAGACTCGAACCATGCTTCGCTGTGAGTAGGATTTTACCAAGGAATTTAAAATTTCTTAAGTATTAAGGTCAGGTCACAAGATATAGCACATTGAGTTCATAAAAATATTAAAGAGAATTCACTCAAGTCATTCCTTAGTTCTTTTACGTTTTGGGTCAATTTCAAATGACAATGACTTTTAGTACAGGACGATTTAGGTGACCCATAGGATATCAAATGATCTTTGAGTCCTCTTTCCAATGCCACTGAGTTTGCTAATTTTTGAGTTGGTATGAGGAAGATATTTCCTTTTGAAGTCAGGCCATCCATTTAAGGAAAGTTACCCGAAAATAGGAGGGGTATTTTAGTGTTTTCCTTACCTCCACTTATTCTAAACACGAATTAAGGGTCTAAACTGATTATAATCGGCTTCATTCATCCTCAAAGCATTTAGGGTTTTAGAGAGAAGATTCAAGAGGAGAAGAAGTTCAAAGTTTCAAGTGTTCGTTCAAAAAATTCAAGATTTCACCAAGAACCTAGTTCATTGAGGTATGTAAGCTTCCATAGTGTTGAGTTTGTTCATCCACACATCAATCATGGGTTTCTTTTATGAATTTCATCCATCAGATTGAGTATATTGATAATCTTGTTGAGTTATTGAGGTTTTATTCTTCGTTCTTTGCTAATGAATGTCTTGTTGAGTTCTTGAGGTGAGAGTTGCAAATTTCTTTCTTTCCAACTCAAATTCCTTCATACAAGTATGAATCACTAATGAAAATCATAATTCTTGGTCATAGAGATTTCAAGAAACTCAAGAATCTCAAGAAAGATTTTCTTGATTGTTTACTTTCAAGCTAGGGTTTCAAGACTTCTCATCAAGATTCTTCAAGAACCTTGTTCTTCTAGATATGTAAGGCTATCATAGTGTTTGACTAGTTCTTCCTCACACTCTACATCTACTTTCAAATCAGTAAAAGAGAAATCTAGGATGCTTTTCCTAGATTTGAGTATTCTTGATGTAACTTGCTTTTAAGTTCTTGAATTCACGTTTCTTTTAAAAATTCTATTCCTAATTATTGAGTGTCTATAATATTATTAAGATCCTTGAGTTGGTTTTTTATCTGTATATTTCAGCATGAACCCTATTTTGAGTTACAAATTTTGAAAAGCTTTTTTTTAAAGGCAACAATTGAGTTTTTGGAGGAAGTAAAGATGTGTTTTGAGAAAAAAGTTTTGTAAAACATTATTTGTATGACAATCAAGTATGACGTCAATGTTTAAGCAGTATGGTATGTAGTTATGTCAACAATGTTTAAGCAGTATGGTATCTAGTTATGCCATCAATGTTTAAGCAACATGGTATCTAGATATACCATCAATGTTTATGCAGTATGACTTCCTGAGTCATCAATGATCATATTTGTAGCTTTATTCTAACTTGTGCGTTCTCATATCCATTTGACTACCGCCCATACTAGAGGTGGTTGAAAAGGGAAGTCAATCCTTTATCGATGAGTAGCTCTTAGCAAAAATCTTGAGGAAGTCATGACATTGTAGAGGGGCTTAAGAGAAACTTATGAGTGTGTTAAGTATTAAGTTCGAGAAAATGCACTCATATTCATATGAATTGTGCATTTGAGCTAAATGCGAGTTGTACTGTCTTCCCTAAGTCCTGTTTTAACTGAGATCCTTATGGGAAAATATGTTTAGAGATGGGGTACTATTTTAACCCTAAAATATAGTATGAATGATGAGATTATGAGTAGTAGTAGTAAAGATTGCCCCTTCAGTTAAGAGAATAGTATGAAGAGGTTCGGTAATCTAAGGAAAGGAGATAGTGATGGGGCAAATTATGTTATTGCAATCATGCACCCAATCAGTTATAAGTTATGATTTCATTACGAATCAAATAAGGAACAATACTGTTGTAGAAAGTTCTTGATAGAAGGAACAAGAATAGTTACTAGTTATGATGAGATAGAATATATTTTGACCAAATTTGAATTGATGCCAATGTGCCATCGTGTTAGAGGAGACTTAATATATTTGTTGAATAAGAGAACATATTATTCATGAAGTGATAGATCTAATCTAGACTTCTAATTGATTTGAGAGGGTCATGATGTTCAGGAGGTTATAGAACTGATTGTGTAATGAGGTATTATAAGTGGGCAATTAGTACTTAAGTTGTGAAAAGGGGATGTAGACTAGTTTAAAGATAATGTAATAGGTCCATAGCTTTCAAGTTTCTTGTTTAGACCTAACGGGGGGGGATTATAAGATGGGAAATCAAGTCAAGTGTTGAGAATAAGATAGTAATGAGTTCAAGAGAGTATGGAAGATATGTTTTCAGAGGTCCTTGTAGTAGTGGAGTTGATGTTAGAAGAAGAAGGTTGATGTTCTTATCGTGATAATGATTGTGTGATAATTCCATCTAAGGTTATAAATGAGGAGGAAGAGGAGGATGAGGTTTTACTATAAGAAATAGTTAAATGAGAGTCCTTAGTTGGTTTCGAGTAGTAATGCAGTAAATCCTAGTTGGTATGGCAGGGATGATGAGAGAATGAGAATTTCTTATGGAGTCTGTTAGTAAGAGACCAATGGAGTTTTTAGAATACTAAGCTTGTATGTGGTGTTGTTAAAAATGAGGTAGTTCTTGATATTAATGTTGATTAAATGTGGTGATAAAGAGTAATTTTCTTGTGATGAGATACCCTATAAAGAGGTATAGAACCCGAACCTTAGGATTTTGGGCTAAGCTTGAATATGTTAAGAGTGTGTCGCTAGACTCAGGCCTTGGTAAGAGAAGTCATTATACCCTTGAGGGAACTAGGAGTTACAGCCAATGAGGTATGGTATAAGGAAAGAAGAGTGTGGTTGAGGAGTGTTGCTAAGCTTAATATTTAGCAGTTATATCACCCCAGGCATGGTATTCCTATGCCTATTTAATGCCCAATTTTCCTTTGTTTCAGATAAGGTAACTTTAGAGAGGGTGTGACTATGTTCACAATAGCATCATTATTGATTTAGGTGCTATGGAAGCTCCAGACTCTTGGTAAGAATTAGTTCAGCCGGTGTTAGTAGGCAAGTTAATGAGTCAGAGCAGATAGTGAGATCAACCTGTTCCATACCCAGTCCAGTCGTAATTCGAGGGCGAATGATTTCAAGGGGGTGATAATGAAACACCCTAGCAAGTTTTTTGAGCTAATACTTGAACCATACTTCGTTGTGAGTAGGATTTTACCAAGGAATTTAAAATTTCTAAAGTAATAAGGTCAGATCATTAGATATAATACCATGAGTTCCAAAAAGAATTAAAGATAATTCATTCAATTCATTCCTTTGTTCTTTTAAGTTTTGGGTGAACTTCAAATTACTATAACTTTTTGTAAAAGATGAATTAGGAGACCCATAAGATATAAAATAAAATATCTCTGAGTCCTCTTTCCAACGCCACCAAATTTGCTAATTTTCGAGCTCGTATGAGGGAGATATGTCCTTTTGAAGTCAGGCTGTCCAATTAAGGAAAGTTACTCGAAAATAGAAGGGGTGTTTTAGTCTTTTCCTTACCCCCACTTATTCTTAATGCGGATTTCACCCAATCAAGGATCTAAACTGATTAGAATCAATTTCATTCATCCCCAAAGAATTTTGGGTTTTAGATAGAAGATTCAAGAGAAAACAAAGTTCAACGTTTCAAGCGTTCGTTCAAGAAATTCAAGATTTCCCCAAGAACCTAGTTCATTGAGGTATGTAAGCTTCCATAGTGTTGGGTTTGTTCACCAACATGCCAATCATGAGTTTATTTTACGAATTTCATCCATGAAATTGAGTATAAATATAATCTGTTGAATTCTTGAGGTTTTGCGCTTCATTCTTTGATAACAAAGATCTTATTGAGTTCTTGAGGTGAGAGTTGTGAATTTCATTATTTCCAAGTCAAATTCCTTCATACAATTATGAATCACTAATGAAAATCATATTTCTAGGTCATAGAGATTTCAAGAAACTAATTCAAGAATCTCAAGAAAGGTTTTCTTGATTGTTTACCTTCAAGCTAGGGTTTCAAGACCTGTAATCAAGATGCTTGTTCATGATTCTTCAAGAACCTTGTTCTTCTAGGTATGTAAGGATATCATAGGCTTTGGACTAGTTCATCCTCATATCCTATATCTACTTTCAAATCAGTAAAAGAGAAATCTAGGATTCTTTCCCTAGATTTGAGTATTATTGAGATAAATTGATTTTAAGTTCTTGAGTTCATGTTTCTGTTAAAAATTTTATTCCTAATTCTTGAGTTTCTATATTGTTATTAAGATCCTTGAATTAATTTGTTCATGTGTATATTTCAGCATGAACCCTATTTTGAGTTATAAATTTTGAATATTTTTTTAAAGCAAACATTTGAGTTTTAGATTGAGTTTTTGGAGGAAGTAAAGATGCGTTTTGAGAAAAAAGCTTTTTAAAAACATGTTTAGTTTGAAAATTGAGTATGACATCAATGTTTAAGCAGTATAGTACCTAGTTGTGCCATCAATGTTTAAGTAGTATGGTATCTAGTTATTCCATAAATGTTTAAGAAGTATGGTATCTAGATATACCATCAATGTTAATGCAATATGACTTCCACAGTCATCAATGATCATTTTAAAATATGATTTTCATATATTTTTGAGTAAGAGATTTTGCAGTATGAATTGAGTAAGAGTATAAGGGGACTATGTATTCCTAGGGGCATAAATTTTTACATTGATTAAAGAGAAATTGAGATTTCTAAATGAGTTATGAGTTCGAAAGATATTTCAAGAGCAGTTCCCTCTTTTAAGAGGGAAGTTTGAGCAATTATCTCAAACGACAAAATGATTTATGTTTTTAAGCATATGAGCAAATTATATTTTGCGAATAGTATTGAGCACCGATATAAGCGAGAGTTTAGACAACTTAGAGCCCCCATAAATCATGTAGCCAACTTGGGTAGAAAGGGTCATACTTTTTAGATGATTCCTTAATGCTTTTTAGTATAGACTTGCGGATGCAGTTAGTAGTAGGGTCTATACCCCTGCACAAAACCATCACTGAAGCGACTTCTTTATTTCTCAACCTATGACCTGATGATCAAGAATCTCAACTGGCACCTCTTCATAAGTGAGACTATCCTTCACAACACAGTTTCTAATGGTACTATTGATGCCAAATCACCCACACACTTTTTCAACAAGGAAATGTGAAAGACTAGATGAACCGTTGCTAGTTCTGCTTGCAACTCTAACTCATAAGCAACATTACCAACCCTTTTCAGGATTCTTTAAGGACAAACAAACCTAGGATTGAGCTTCCCTTTCTTGCCAAATCTGATCACCCCCTTAATAGGTGACACCTTAAGGAAAACCCAATCATCGATTTCAAACTCTATTTCCCTTCTCCTTACATTTGCATGGTAGTTCTGATGATTGTAGGCTATCTTTAATCTATCTCTAAAGAGTCGCACTTTCTCCATAACCTCATGAACCGAATCTGGCGCAATCAAATTGGCTTCATCTACTTCAAACCAACCAATTAGGGATCTGCATGTACACCCATATAATGCCTTATACGAGGACATCTAAATACTAGGATTAAGCTATTACTATAGGCAAACTCTATGAGGGGTAGGTGATCATCCCAATTTCCCTTGAAATTAATCACGCAAGCTCTCAATATGTCCTCTAAGTTATGAACGGTATGTTCTGCCTGACTATCCGTCTGTGGATGACATTGATATGCAGTAATTTTACGGTACTTTTGATACATTTCACTTAAGAGTTTTGTGTGTCTAGGGTCGTGTTGTATTAGGAATTAATTTTCTTGTGTTATATTTGTAGGAAATAGGCTTGGACTTGGAAGTGTGAGATGATAGCCAAAAATCTGCAAAAAGAGCCACCAACGGACAGTAGGTCCAGTCACGGTCTTTAGATGGGTGGCGTAGATAGAGAATCAGAGAAGTCTGACTATGTGTGGAACTACAAATGCAAGTGACAGATCGTAGGTTGACCTACGGGCTGTCTTGCAAATCCGTCAAATGATTCAAATAAATTGAAGCTCCAGTACCTAATGAAATACCTACTTTTGGGGCCACGAAAGAGGATCCACAGACCGTAGGTTGACCTACGATCTATTCAGCACGTCCATCGTTTGTATTTGAAAGTGAAGGTTCCAGCCTCTGCAAGAAAAAAGTCTAAGTGTTGACAAACGGAGGGCACCTACGGACCATAGTCTAGCAACAGCCCGAAGGTCGTGTCATCGATCGAAGCAGCGTCCATAAAGTTTATTTCCTTATTTTGTTTCCTTTTTGTTTAGGAAATGTTTTTTTTAATAAATAAGACATGTAAACCTCATATTTGGGGGTTAGACATTATTGTTTACTTTTAGTCCTTGATATTTTCTTGAGAATTAACTTGAAGACTTTGGAAATTTGATTTATGGATTTTGGTTTATAAGATTTTTGCTTTGAATTTCAATTGGAGATTTTGGGTTTCTTCTACTCAAAACGTAAGTGCATGAATTCTTTTTATCAAAATATAAATTGTGTTCTTTCAAGCATGAGTAACTAACTCCGCCACTAGGGTTGTGGTAACCATTACCGATTAACAATGTATGAATAATAACTAAGTAAATCTTGAATAGTGTTGTTGCATGTATTGGTGATTCTTTCGCTTAGAAGTCTTTTTAACAGTGGCAAACGTTAGAACACGCCTTGTTGCTACTTGCCAGACCAAGGAGGTAGTTATTAAGAAAGGAATTTTTCAACAGAGATTTAGTGTGATATTATCTAATAGTTTAATTTCAATTTGGTGCGTGGGTGAAAACTATGCCATACATTGATGTGATGTGTAATCTGAGGTAAAGGTAAGGGTTAGTAATTTAAACACACGTAGCAGGACCAAGTTGCAGAGTGAAATTCCCTAATTGGAGAACCAATCACCCAGGGATACCTAACTTACCAACTTTGCATGTTATATACTAGGAAAGGATTACTATTATTAGGATTATTGTGTTATGAGCTTATGGGGAAAACATACACCCTAATTTCTCTCTCTCATTGATAACAACCAACGTTCAAATCTTACTGACTTGTTACCTAAACAACAATCAGTTATTTTTTTCATAAAAACCCTTTATTTACTTCTCTCAGAAATAAGTTGACTAAACAAATATACTAGTTAGTTAAGTTTAAGTCTAAACCGTATTCCTCGTGGGATCGACCCCAACCTACAAGTTGGGTTCTTTGTTTGACAATGATCGCTTATACTTTTTTAGGGAGGTGTTATTTGAGTGTATCAAATTTTGGCGCCGCTGCCGGGGAATAAGGCTTTTAGATTAAGTTTAAATACATTATTGAACTTTAGTCAATTATTTCATTATTTTACATTTTATGTTGTTTATGTCTTCTACAAGTTTCTAATCTAGTGTATGCCAAGTACACAGAGTCGAGGCGAACCATGGACCCCATATGACCCCAAACTAAGAAATACTTTGAGAAAAACGTTAAATCAAGGGCTCAATAATAATCCAGTAATAGATGAGCATGTGGAATCATTTAATTATGAGAATTCCCAGGATCGTGGTGGTAATCTACTCAGAGATGCATTGAGGGTGCATGATCCACCAAGGCCAAGACTACGTGATAATTACAGGGTCAAATTCAACACTGTCGAATTTGAAGGCCCCATTGTTCTCCCTCTTCTACCTCTAGGGCATACATTTGTGGTGACTAGCAGTTTGATACAGATGCGTACATCGAGAGGTTTGATTGCTGGTATGGCTTTGGATGATCCGCATTGTCACATGGCCAACTTGAGGAGTGTTTGTAAGAGTTGTGTGGGGCGACCATAGTTGGATATGAACATCATAGGGTTGAGAGTATTCCCTCTATCATTGACTGGAGATGCTGCGATTTGGTTTTCTAAGCTTCTATACAACTCAATTCACACATGGGACCAACTGCAGAAGGTGTTCATGGCCATGTACTTTCTGTTGTCAAAGAAGATTAACCACAAAGATAAACTCAAAAAATTTATGGCACTACTTGGAGTGTCTGTGAGTAGTTAGTGGGACATGTTCACTACATTCATAAGAACTGTTCTGAATCACCGTATTGATGATAAGTCACTGAAAGAGTCTATAGAGGTCAGGATGACAATGGTAAAGTTTTCTTGACACTATCGCTGGAGGATAATATGGTGAGTGCACTTTTGAGGAGATTGTTGAGAAACTTGAGAAGATTTCCCGAAACAATAAAGCATGGAGCACTCAAAAGTAAGACACTAGAAGAAGCACATTAGCAGTTCAAGCTCCACCTAGTCAATCTGCCGATGACACTCGTGAGGAGATGGCTCAGATAAGGACATAAATTGGGTTGGTATTGAAGCATTTAAGCGGAGGTCCAGAAAAGGTAAATGCGGTGATCCACCACCGGTTGAGGAATGTTATTATAAGGAGGATGCTTACTTGGTGAATGATCAGACATGGGGTCTCCGTGCCAACACCCAAGGTTCCAACTCGGATAATTGGCGCCAAGGTCAAGGAAACTAAGGTCGGAACTATGGTAACTATAATTTAGAGGGTAATTACATTAGGGATGGTAACTATAATTGTGACATAAACTACAACCAGAACAACGGGGTAACATATGAGAATTGGGCCTAATGTTCAACCTCCAAATTGGGGATCTGGTAATAGGGAAGCTAGAGGTAGTATGTCACGGATTGATGATATGATGCAAAAGATTAGGAAGTGGTTTTATTCGACTAATATGAATGAGAAGGATATGCGGAATGACTTGTCTGGTATTGGTAAAAAAGTTGATGCCCATCCAGTGTCGATCAAGCAATTTGAGCAGCCGGTAAATCAGTTGTCCACTATAGTAAACCCATGTCAGCCTGGCACACTTCCCAGCAACACCATTTAGAATCCAAAGAATGACGGGCATTGTATGACAGTCACTACTCGAGGGGGTAAACAAACAATTGGTCCACGTATGTCATCTGAGGTCAAAATTATGGTTGAAAAAGAAGATGATGAGATTGAGGTTACTGGATAATCCAAGAATGCTACAGAGAAGGAAGCGGAGATAACCCAAAAAGTTGTTCCCATGCCTAGACCTCCACCTCCATTCCCACAGAGGTTGGTAAAGAAGAATGAAGAAGGAAAATATCACAGGTTTATCACTATGTTGAATTAGGTTTCCATCAATGTTTCGTTGATAGAAACTTTGGAGCAAATGCCTAGGTATGCGAAATTTATGAAAGATTTGATGACTAAGAAGAGAGCCGTCAATTTTGAAGATGATGATAGGTTGCAATATTGTTGTGCTATTGCTACTAGGTCACTTGTGTAGAAGAAAGACGATCATGGTGATTTCACTATTCCTTGTACCATTTGGTTGTTGCATATTATGAAGGCGTTGTGTGATTTAGGGGCTAGCATTAATCTGATGCCAATGTCTATTTACAAGAAGCTAGGTTTAAGGACTCCAAAACGGACTACTATGCGATTACTCATGGCCGATAGAACTGTGGAGTCGTTTATTTTTCCGGCGGATTTGGTGATACTTGATTGTGAGGTTGATTTTGAGGTTCCCATCATCGTAGGGAGACCATTCCTTGCTACTGGGGCGACTTGGTCGATATGGAACGAGGGCAGATGAATTTCTGATTGAACAATGAAGAGGTAACTTTCAACATTTGTAGGTCTATGAAGCAGGAAAGTGATCTCAAGTTAGTATCAGTGGTGAATCAGATTGTGGAGCAAGGTTCTGATGTGTCTATTGAAGAAAGATTGGGTGTTGATGCACTGGCAGCGGTATTGATGAATTTTTAGGGTGATGGTATTGATGACTGTGATGAATTGGTTGCCGCACTTGATAGGTCTGAATTCCCCCAAACAAAAGAAATTGGAGTTAGATATGAAGAAACGCGACTCTGCACCCACAGAACCGTCTGTTGAAAAGGCTGCAAAATTAGAGCTAAAGGTTCTACCATCGCATTTGATGTATGTATTCTTGGGGAGAGATGGTACTTCACCAGTCATGATTGTGGCCGATTTTAGTGAGGTGCAAGTTGAGGCATTGATTTCTGTGTTAAAGAGGTTCAAGAGGGAGATTGGATGGACTATTGCAAACATTATTGGGATTCCTCCTGGATTTTGTTCTCATAAAATCCAACTCATGCCGGACCATAAGCCTAGTATCGAGCACAAAATGAGACTAAATCCACCTATGCAAGAGGTAGTGAAAAAGGAAATCATCAAGTGGTTGGATGTTGTTGTCATTTATCCTATTGCAGATAGTAGTTGGGTCTATCCTGTTCAGTGTGTGCCCTAGAAAGGTGGAATTAGTGTGCTTCCTAATTCAAAAAATGAGCTTGTTCTGATGCAGCCCATGACTGGATGGAGAGTATGCATGGACTACCGGAAATTAAATGCTTGGACTGAGAAAGACTACTTCCCTATGACGTTCATGGATTAGATACTGGACCGTCTAGCTGGTAAGGGTTGGTATTGTTTTCAAGGTTATTCGGGGAATAATCAGATCTTCATTGCTCTGGAAGACCAAGAGAATACCACCTTCACTTGCCCTTATGTAAGTTTTATCTTCAAACAAATGCCATTTGGGTTATGTAATGCTCTAGTGACCTTCCAGCGTTGAATGATGTCGATTTTTTCAGATATGGTGGAGGAAACTATTGAGGTATTTATGGATGATTTCTCTGTGGTAGGTGACTCGTTTGATGGTTGCTTGATGCATTTGGCCGAGGTACTAAAACGGTGTGAAGAGCGCAATCTTGTGCTTAATTAGGAAAAGTGCCACTTCATGGTGAAAGAGGGAATAGTTCTGGGTCACTGAATTTCTGAGAAGGGTATTAAGGTTGATAGAGCTAAAGTTGAGGTAATAGAAAAGCTTCGACCACCTATATGTGTTAAAGGTGTTAGAAGTTTTTTTGGCTATTCAGGCTTTTATAGGAGGTTTATCAAGGATTTATCAAAAATTGCCCACCCATTGTGCAAATTGCATGGAAAGGAGTGTAAGTTTGAGTTTGATGATGCTTGTTTGAGAGCATTTGAATTGTTGAAGGACAAGCTAGTTGCTGCACCTATCATTATTTCAAAGGATCCGGGGCAACCGTTTGAGGTAATGTGTGATGGTAGTGGAGTGGCACTTAGTGTGGTATTGTGACAGAGGCGAGAGAAGATTCTTTATCCTATTTACTATGCCAACAAAGCTCTGAATATGGCTCAAAAGAACTATACGGTTACTGAACATGAACTCTTTGTTGTCGTTTTCGCATTCGAGAAATTTTGATCCTACTTGTTTTGTACTAAGGTCAGAGTGCATACTGTCTGCATTAAGGTAATTGATGGCTAAGAAGAATGCAAAACCGAGATTGATTAGATGGGTATTGTTGCTGCAAGAGTTCAATTTTGAAGAGAAATATAAAAAGGGACAGAAAACCAAGTTGCCGATTAGTTGTCCAGATTAGAGGAGGAAGCTATGCTCAATCTAGGAGATGGGGCTGAAATTAATGATGCATTTCCAGACGAAAAGGTATTGGTTGCTTCTTATGATATGATTCCTTTGTTTGAAGACTTTGCTAACTGCTTGGCAAGTGATCTGGTTCCATCAAATTTGTCTTTTCACCAAAGGAAAAAGTTTATGCATGAAGTGAAAAAGTTCTTTTGGGATGAGCCTTATTTGTGCCGTATTTGTGCTGATGTTATTATTCGTCGTTGTGTGCACGAGGTTGAGATGATGAGTATAGTAGAGACATGTCATTTATCGCCTGTTGGTGGGCATCACAGTGGTATTCAGACTGCACATAAAATCTTGCAGTGTGGGTATTACTGGCCTACCATCGACCAAGATGCGCATGATTTTGCCATGTCTTGTGATTGTTGCCAAAGAGAAGGAGGAATTTCAATGAGGCAAGATCTTCCTATGAATCTGATATTGATGATTGAGTTGTATGATGTATGGGGCCTTGACTTTATGGGTCCATTTGTGAGTTCACATGGGATGAAGTATATTTTTGTTGAGGTTGATTATGTGTCGAAGTGGGTGGAAGCAATTGCTCTTTCAAACAATGAATGTAAAAGTGTCACCGCATTCCTGAAAAAAAAGTATCTTCTCCGGATTTGGTACACCTAGGGCGATTATAAACGATAGAGGTTCCCACTTTTGTAATATGTTGTTCAAGGCATTTCTAGAGAAATATGGAGTCTGTCACAATGTAGCCACTCCTTACCATCCGCAGTCTAGTGGGCTAGTTGAAGTGTCCAACAGAGAGTTAAAGCAAATCCTTGCAAAGACTGTGAATCCAAATAGAACTAATTGGTCAAGGAGGCTTGATGATGCTCTTTGGGCTTAGCGCACCGCATTCAAGACTCCCATAGGTATGTCCTCCTACCAACTTGTATATGGGAAGTCATGCTATTTGCCGATAGAGCTATAGCATAAGGCTATGTGGGCACTAAGGAAGTTTAATTTGAATTGGGTCGCCACCTCGAGTCAAAGAGTGAATGACATGAATGAGCTTGATGAGTTTCGCCTAAAAGCTTATGAAAGTTCAAATTTGTACAAACAGAAGATGAAGAAGTATCATGATCAAAAGATTGAAAAGCGTAAATTTGTCGTGGGTGATTTGGTGCTTCTATTCAACTCAAGGTTATGCTTGTTTCTTGGCAAGCTCAAGTCCAAGTGGACCGGTCCATTCAAAGTAACTCAAGTGTTTCCTCATGGAGCGGTCGAGCTCGAACACAAGGAGGGAACAAGGTTCAAGGTGAACGGGCAAAGGATCAAAGTCTACATGGGGCAGATGGAGACTGTGCTGGAAGTGATTGAGGCCTATTACCTTGATGAAGTCTGATTAATCAAGGGATGTGCGTCGTTCCACGCCGTTCGATTAAGCGCTTCTTGGGAGGCAACCCAAGATGTACAATCTAGCCAACTATAGGTTTTTCGTTTTGATGTAGGAGTTTTCTTCTTTTATTTTAATTTCTGTAACTTTTTAATAGGTGTTTTATTTATATATTAGTGTTGGCCAGATATAGAATAGGGTCTGTGTCAAAAATGTGTCCAGAAAATGTAAAAAGAAAGACCTCATGGTTCCTACATGTGGAGGAATGAACAACTGAATCTACAGAAAATAGGTTATGCAGAGGTCTACGGACCCCATCAACGGTCCATGGGTCCATCCACGGACCGTTAATGGTGTTCGTTGACCCCAGGTAAGTCCTTCAAAATTCTAAGTTTCAGAGTGACCTACGTGTAACACCCCATAAAGACTAGTAAGACATAGCTAAAGCTTAATGGAAACTAGTAGGTGAAACTAGAACATTACGTGTCAGCTTTTAAGTTTGATGCTTTGTTTTAGGTCTTATATTGACTTCCTGAGCTTAGGTTGAGGTGTCTAGGGGTTAAACGTCAAGGTACGACCCCCAAAGACCAACCAAGGGTCCTTGAGGGGGACCCTAAAGTCTAAACCCCCAAGGCTTCCTAAAACCCAAAAGCTATCAAGAAAATGGAGAACGACAGATAGGAACCTATGCCCCATAGGTCGATCCACACCCCATGGATGGGCTCTGTGGGTCAATATCCCAAAACTTATGTTGTAGACTCAAAACACGACCCCACAGTATGGGGCGTGATCCCATCCACGGTCCATGGATGAGGTCTCGTGGTTTGCATCTGTAGGCTGCTTTAGACACGACCAATGGGTGGTTAATTAGGAAATTCATTTTTAAGTTGTTTTCATTAGGGGTCATTTAATATGGATTTACCCAACTACCTACCTATCCAAGAATCTTCTCTCAAGAACCTCCATTGAAGAAATGAGAAGGAGATCAAGGAAAGCTTGAAAGAAGGAGATTTTCAATATGAATTTGATAGGAATCTACACCTAATGTATGGGAGTTCTTCATTTTTGGGAAGCTATCACCCAAGGAAACTTTTCAATAGCTTTTATCTCAATTCTAGAAAACTCAACTATCTAGGGTTTCAACTCAACTCCATTAATTCCTCTTAAAGTTGCTTTTAAAGGTTGAATTATGTTTGGTTATGAATGTATGATTGATTTGATATGATTTTAACTCAACTCCTTCAAGAATCCATGAGATCATGAATCCTAGCTATGGTTCTTATTACATTATGTGATGGTTTTGCAAGTTGGTCCAATTGATTGTATGTGAGTTAATTATGATGTAATTTCATGATCTAAGTATGATTATACATGTATACTTGATTAACCTAAGATTTATAAGGTGAATTGATGTGATTAGGTCTATGCCATGAAAGAGGCAAATTGAGGGTTTATATGTGACCTTCTAAGAATGATGAATTTCTTAATGAATTGTCTTAGATTAGATCACCTAGACATGAATTGCTTATGAGTAAAGCTTGTACACATCAACTTACTTGATTAGGGCTTATATGATGGATCATGCTTGTATAGTGTTGAAATTGAGTTTATATGTTTCCTATATAACTATAATTGATCAAGAATGAGGAATGTTGTTAGGTTACCTTAATAGTTAGGTATGTATGTTGATCATGTGAGGCATTGCTTGAAGAGTAAGGCTTGTAACATGAAGATGACTCCTAGGGCTTAAGGGTAAGGAGATAAAATTAATAAGCTAAGGGTGTTAAGGCTCCAAGAAGGAAGCCACTATGTATGATGAATTGTGTATGGCCCTATTGTGAGAAGACTTCATCTACATGACCTCTAATATGAGTATATGAGCTTATGCATGGAATGAATATTGTACTTGGGTTATGACTATATCTATGTTTCATGTATTGAATGCTATAAGTGTTGACTCAATATGACCCTTGAATGCAAGATATGATGTATAGGTATGATTATGGTATTATATGCATGTTTATGAAAACTTTGAGGATAAAGTGTCTATTATGATAATGTTGTTGTTGTGTCATTGGAAGGACAATCACACACACGTACATGCATGAAACTGATTATGATGTGACTAAGGTGTTGCTTATGATCCACTTAGAAAGTGAAGATTCTACGACTATTGTGTACTTGTGTTATTTATTGAAAGGCCATTCTCCCCTTATCCTTACACATGTTTATGTATGAATTGTCTAGGACTATGATTATGTATGATATGTTATGACTATGATAGTATTGTTGTGTTGTATGAAAGGCCATTCTCATGAACACACTATTAATACAATGTGAAAGGTTTACTCACATGTTGATGATTCTAAAGTTAAAGGACATTCTCACTTAATGAATCTATGAGCCATTATGATATGTTGGTTTGAGTGCCTAGTGAATTCTCTTATGACCATGAACTTAAGTAAACACTTAATATGACTTTTAAAGGGAATTATGCGTAGCACCGAGAGGGTATGAAAGTGAGATGGAAGCTTTTACGTTATAAAGTCCGGCTTCCCATTGTATGTTATCTCATGAGATGGACATCTCATACGTTAGAAAGTCCAGGTTTCTAGTGGCAATCTCCTTAACCCATAACTATGTGCCCACATAGGTATATAGCTAGTGGATCCACCTATAAGATATTATGTACGTTCTACCTTAGGCAAGTAAGACACCTCTTTCCGGTGTGGGGGTAGAACACCAAATTCCATGTAGCTCACATGATCTATGTCGGTTAAGGCTAAATATCCCTAAAAGATAAGAATATGAGTTATGATAAGAACATGAGCATGTTCTATGTTTCCTCAAGAGGTTCTACTTAGTGTGAATAGGGGTATGGGACTTCATTCGTGCATTGAACAAGTAGGCTTTGAGAGGGGGCATGATATGTCTCTTTTATGATATAATGATTATGAGTTGAATGTATGCTTTATATGAAGTATGACTATGAATATGAACTATGCTTATAACATCTTAATGTGCCTTACTTAGTGTGAGTAGGGGTATGGAACTTTACTTATACATTGAACAAGTAGACTTATAAAGGGTTTGTGGTGTGGTTCCTTATACTATGAAGGTATATGAATTATGTATGCATGATATAAATTATGTATGAAAGGTATGTATTGATGTTAAGGTTGACTTCACTTGTTATAAGTTATGAACATGAATGACTCCTTACTTATGTATGTTGGTTATGAATAAGGAAAAGTAAGATATGTAGGTTGTTGGTGGCCTAAATGTGTTACTTAGCATTTGGTAGGGTTATGGAACGTTGCCTCTGCATTGCACTAGTGTGGCTTTGGGTTGCTTATGTGTTTGGTTGGACTATATGTACGAATTATGTCTTGTGAAGATTGGTATATGCATTATTCTTAGGTTGGACATTATGCTAGTCATTATGATGATATCTCTTAATGTATGATGAATTGTATGTGAGTTGCTTTATAAGTTGCATTTTCCAACTATTTCAAAGATGATGTTCAAAAGTGGCATATGGCATGGTTTCAAAGAAAATGTCCCTTTTATGCATGTTTTTATGATTTTTATGCATGGCTTCCATACTTAGTACTTTTTGTGCTAACCCCATCTTTCTACATTTTCTATAAGTGTAGGCTTTGGAGATGTTGGATTCCATCCATGTAGCTAGGACCACAGGAGATCAAGAAGAAGAAGATTGGTGAGTCTTTATTGTATTCGAGGGCCTGACCATATGTCCTTTATGTCTTCACTTTATGTTTTCGACTTATGTAAGGGCTACGTCCCTAAGATTGTATTCAATAATTTTATACTAAGTAAAATAGATGGTTTGAGACATAGTATATAGACTTTATCATATTTATAAAAGCCTTCGATTGTAAAGAATATTTTAAATTCCGCACTATTTTGCCTATGATCTTATGACTATGATTATGCTAAGGGCTTGTATGAGACCTCTTCAGGGTCGGGTAACTCGTATTACGTCTACGGGTACTCCCAGGTCGTGACACTACGGACCGAACCCATGGACCGTAGGTCAACCCACGTAGAGTAGACGGGGTCTCATGGGTCCAAAAGTTAGGGTTTGCCCGACCCGAGTCGGACACCTTTTTAAATAAAATTCTCTCTTTTTTAATTCATTTCCCACATTCAAAACTTCCTCCCAACCGTTTTTAAACCATTCCTCTCCCAAATTCACTACATTTAACTCTGAAATACCACAGATCACTCCCCATTCCTTCCCCCAAATTCCCATATCACTCTTCACCCTACAAAATCCCTCATCTCCACTTACCAAGGATTCCACAATCCAGGTTCGGTGTCAACAGCTCGTCAAAAGTGTCTAGAGGTTCATTGCATCAAACACTCACCCACTTCGCTTGCTTGAAAGGTAAACGATTTCACCCTGACTTTGAATTGACTGTTCATTATTGTATTAAGAAGTCACGAAGTTAGAACTTGTCCTTGGGTTGTAAGGGATGTTAATTTTAGAGTTCAATGTCGAATTGTATGTTAGAATAGCCCTTGGTATGATGGTATGTGAGTGTGTAATCTATTAAAACTAACTGAATCAGGGTAAAAGGTCTAAATGGAAGTTTCGACTTTGGGTTCCTAGTTCGGTATGTTGAAAAGGTCAAATTGTGAGTAATCAGAACTCTATGGATGACAAACTATGGTATATTGTGTTGAAATGCATCATTAGAACTAGCTTGACTGTTTGATTTAATGAAATAAATAGTACAAACTAAGGCATGTCTAATACTTGGAACAGATCTGACCCACGAGACCCTGTCCACGGATCGCAGGTCGGGTCCGTGGGTCTGTTGTACATGTAATCACCAAGTTTGGAACCACGGAGGTGGACTTTTGTACTTCGTTCCATCGACGGACCATTCTGCACATTCGTGGTTCGCATCAGAGACCCAACTTCTGGGAACTCTGACCTACGGAGGGGACCCACAGATCGTAGGTCCATCTACAGACCATAAGTACCCACCGTAGGTGGACACTCCTGCTAGTGTCCCAACATTTTTTTCAGTTTTGTTTTTGCTCGGTTCTTGTTCAAATTGTTTCTAAGTGTGTTATTTACTTGTTTAGGTACTAACTAAGCTTCCACAGGTACCATGGTTCTCGAGAGAACTCCGACCTATGTCGGTAAGGGAAAATCAAAATATGTTGCTCCTTCGCGATGCCTAATCATTGAGGAAGACACGTAGAACACTGGGTATGTTCCCCCCACTACTAGGACCTCCCCTATTACTCCTCGCACCACGAGGAACCGAGAGTAGCTGGTGATTCCTGACGTGATCACTACCTCCTAATCTGATGAGAGGGATACACCGAATGGTTCACTGGCTAGCTCAGAGTCAGCCTCCAACTCCGGCTCCGAGTTCAGCTCCAACTCCATCTTGGTATCCGGCTTTATTTCTAATAGTGTCAATGCCTCATCCTCTGAGGCTGATAGTGTCAGTGATATTCCAGTGCCCCCAAACACTGATCCTGCACCAGTTGCTGAGGAGCCAAGCCGATGGTGTGTGAGCGGACATTATCAGATATACAGGGATGCCCGCATGCTGACTGAGTAGGACAAAATGGCTCGACTAGTCACCGAGGAGCGTCGGGTTATCACAGGCAGCCTCCATACCACACCCGACATCCACGAGCTCTTACATAGGCATATGTGTGAATGGATGGCCCATAGCCCAGGGTACTTCCTGAGGAGATAGTTAGGGAGTTCTATTTTTCCTACGTCGGCACCCTTAGAGGATCGATCGACAGACGGGCCAACTTCTCCTCCCAGTCTCCACTTACAGCTACGCTAGTGCATGGGTATTTAGTCGACATATCATAGACATTTTTTGAAGTGGGGCATTTCATAGGAATGTCGATCAGAGGGAGCCTTTTTCGCACTGATTAACCCGTCATCCTGCTATTGATAGAGAGCGTGTCGAGTGGGTCCACACCCGAGCGTAGGTATCAAGAAGGCCACCCTAACATTTGTAAACATATTTTTCTCTTTGCTGGGGTGGAACCGTGTGTCCCCGACTCAGGAAGATAATGTTCTTACATGGGACCGCGCAATTATGGTTGTAGCCTTAGTTGCTAGGATAGAGGTCGACTTTGCCTACATGCTGATTGTGGAGATACATGAGAGGGCCTTTAAGGACACCACCACACTGCCTTTCCCATGCCTTCTCTTCCAGCTTTACAGGGATGATGGAGTACGCATTTAGCACTATGATTGCTTGTTTAGACTACCAAGACCTAAGATATTGGCATAATTCGGGATAAGGCTAATGTAGTTGCATTTCGAAGGGAGCCACAGGTTCAGGTGCCACTATTAAGAGCTAACCGTGTAGAAGATATGGAGCAGATGCAGGTGATGATTCTGCCCCTCCAGCCACATTTAAGAAGCTGCCCCTACTTCCCCATCCCCGGCCACCAGTCAGGCCCCTAACTCTTCTAGAGCCACTCCCTTCTCCCGGTCTGTTGTCGTGCCTCTAGCTATGTCCAGAATTTAAAGGCCTAGATGGCCACGCTGCTCCAGCATGTGAAGCCATGGATGTATTGGTCGATAGCCAAGTCCGTGGCGTGGATGGGGCAAATAATGGACCATAAGGTTCAAGCCGTTCAACCACGCCTAGAAGCATATGAACTTCGTGTCCTAGAGAGGCCGGTCCGCACCATTAATGTCTCCACTTTCCACACAGAGTTAGCTAGTCTCCTAGCTGATTTTGATGCCCTCCTGGCTCCACTAAAGACTGATCCTTAGTCCGACTCCATGGCACTAGTTAATAGTACGGTATTGAGTGAACTATTCAGAGATGAGATGTCGCCACCTAATTCTTCCCGTATTACTTGGAAGCACCCCCACTCCGGTCATACTTCTAAAGACACTGAGGCTGATGAGTTAGCAAGAGGGAGCACCAAGAGACTGACGCAGCCCACAAGGCATCCATCTTGATAAGGAGATGCGACAGCAGCGGGCTAAGGAGATAGGTATTTGTGCCTCTAGCACCATGAGCACTACTGAGGGTACGGTGAGAGTTGATGTTAGTACTACTGAGGGTGTTGAGATGGTAGATACGAGCGCTACTTGACCCATCCGCTTATTTAGAGGTCTTCGGCGCGATGCGCCACAGGTTTGATTCACCCTATCCTTTATTCCTTACTTTTTGTGCATTGGAGACAATTGCACTCTATTTTATTGGGGGTGGGGTAAATGGATTCTCAGTGATAGGGTGAAGTCTAAGTAACCCAACTTATAATCCTCTCTTGGGGTTTTCTTGCCTGTGTTCTTTTCCCCAAAATACTGTTTTAACTTTTATTTAACCGGCATGTTTAGGAATGTATGTGAAGGAGTTAGTATAAAAATGAAATCATGATGGCATAATAAGAATGAAAAAATGATCCATGTCCAAAAATGTTAAAATGTTCTAGATCGATAGTCTTGATGAGTTGAATGTGTTGGATCTCAATGTGACATAATAAGGAACCAATTTGACCTCTTGACTTAAGCTAAAACTTGAATTGGGTAATATGATAAGCTGATAATGAAACAATGTGCCAAGAGTGTGTGAGAAAAGTTGAATGTACAGACAGTTTGTGCCAATCTAGAACTTGCCCCATTGGTCCTGCTAGGATGATCTAGGATAGAAGTTGGGAAGTGATCATAAGCCCTTGTTTAAATTAGTTCACTTAAGCCTAAAATGATCTAACCAAATGAAATCAATGTTTCCATTGATCAAAATACTTGAGCTCTAAATAGATCATTTCT
Source organism: Solanum stenotomum (assembly GCF_019186545.1). Lineage (NCBI taxonomy): Eukaryota > Viridiplantae > Streptophyta > Magnoliopsida > Solanales > Solanaceae > Solanum > Solanum stenotomum. The sequence goes on along the minus strand of NC_064284.1, from coordinate 54,291,210 downwards.
TTTGATTCACCTAACTCACCTTCCCTTTAATAATTGTCTTGGCCCTGGTCCCTCCTTGGACATGTGCACCTTGACTTAGGCCAAAAGCCTAAGTTGAGGGTGGCTAAGTCAACGGTTACCTCTGTCTTGGCCCTGGTCCGACATCGGATACTGTGCACCTCAACTTATGAAAAATTCATAAGTTGAGGGTGGTTATGAAATAGGAAACAGAAAGAAAAGCGTATCAAAAGAGNTTAAGCCAAAAGCCTAAGTTGAGGGTGGCTAAGTCAACGGTTACCTCTATCTTGGCCCTGGTCCGACATCGGATACTGTGCACCTCAACTTATGAAAAATTCATAAGTTGAGGGTGGTTATGAAATAGGAAACAGAAAGAAAAGCGTATCAAAAGAGTCTTGTGTTGAAAAGAGAAAATGAAAAAAGAGGATGTGACTTTGTGCAAAAGAAGAAAAAAGATGATAAATAAAATTTCTGAAAGAAATAAAGAAAATAAAGTGAAAGAAAAAGAATAAAGTGAAAAATACGAGTCACAAAGTCAAAAGTCACATCAATGTTGAAAATAGTTAAGGGAAAGAAAAAAAAATGAAAAGATGTCAAAACTAGGTCGAGAAATAGGTAAAAATCCAATGTATTGTCAAGGAGGGCAGAAAGTCACTAAAAAGTACCCAAATGTACCACACCTGACCCTGAGCCTACGTTAAAACTAAGAAAGTTCTACAGTGATCCTAGTAACTTGTTTAGAGAGTCTAAGCAGTGAAAATAAGGGCAAACCTATGGTATTGAGCACTAACTGTACTTGAATTCACTTCTTAGCATGAGTGTTGAATGAATTCTAAAACTCTAAAACTCATATGTTTTGTGTGAAAAGGATTTCATTTGAAGTGAGTGCACTATTTACATTGTGGGAAAGTTGGTACCTTGGTGATTGTGAAAAGTGTATGTTGGGGTGTCTACTGGTCGGTCTTTGTCATATCTTGATCCACATGAGTTAGCTTGTTGAGTCTAAGAGAAAATATTTGCACTGAGAAAATGTAATGGATTGAAATAGCCATGTGATTGATTTAGTTTGTATGTCTGCTTATACATAAGTGTTGTTTAGAGTTTAGTGCGTCACTTAAGGACAAACAACGAGTTTAAGTTGAGGGTGTTGATAAATCATGAGTTTATGGTATTTTTGATACATTTCACTTAAGAGTTGTGTGTGTCTAGCCATATTGTATTAGGGATTAATGTTTTGTGTTATATTTGCACGAAATAGGCTTGGGTGTGGAATTGTGAGATGGCAACTGCAAATCTACAGAAGGAGACACCCACAGAGGTGACATACAGACCGTAGGTCCAGTAAAGATTCGTCGATGGGTGGCGTAGATAGAGCATCAGGAAAATCTGACTAAGTGTGGAACTACAGATGTAAGTGACAGATTGTAGGTCGACCCAAGGGCCGCCCTGCACATCCGTCAAATGATTCAGAGAAATTGAAGTTCCAGTACCTGATGAAATTCCTAAGTGTGGAGCCATAGAAGAGGACCCACGGACCATAGGTCAACCTACTGTCCATTCTGTACGTCCGTCATTTGTATCAGAAAGTGAAGGTTCCATCCTCTGCAAGAAAAATTCTAAGTGTTGACCAACAGAGGGGACCTATGAATCGTAGGTCAACCCACAGTCTGTAGTTCGTGTCGTCGATCGAAGCCGCGTCCAAAAAGTTTATTTCCTTATTTTGTTTCCTTTTTGTTTAGGACATGTTTTTCTGTAAATAGGACATGTAAACCTCGTTTTTGGGGGTTAGACATTATTGTTTACTTTTAGTTCTTGATATTTTCTTGGTAATTAACTTGTAAACTTTGGTAATTTGATTTCCAAATTTTGGTTTATAAGACTTTTTTCTTCGAATTTCAATTGGAGATTTCGGGTTTCTTCTGCTCAAAACGTAAAGGCATGAATTCTTTTTATGAAAATATGAATTGTGTTCTTTCAAGCATGAGTAACTAACTCCACAACTAGGGTTGTGGGAACCATGAGTGATTAACAACATATGAATAATAACTAAGTAATTCTTGAACATTGTTGATGCATGCATTGCTCATTCTTTTGCGTAGAAGTGTTTTTAACGGGGGCCAATGTTAGAGCTCGCATTGTTACTACTTGCCCCCCTTTACTTACTTTTGAATTAAAAGGTTCTTGTAGTAGCTATTCCACCATCAAATTTTTTATTATTTCTTAAAGTTGTTAAGCTTTCATTTGTTAAATTTTGTAGCCATAATTTTACTGTTCCTATAATTGTTCTTTCTATGTATCCTGGTGCCTCTGCTATTACTATCTTGTTATCTATTAATTGTTTTGATATGTATCCTATCTATAATTGAATTGTTTTATTTATATCTGTTACACAGTCTAAATCTAAAAAATCATGTTGTCCAGTTATGGGTTTGGGCGTCCATTTCCTACTTAATCTTTTATCCCATGTAGTTTTTTCTTTATCATATTGTTCATAATTTTCATTAAAATATTTTGGATTAAGTTTTTTTGGGTTTTTTACTCCTGATGTGCTAGGTTTTTCGTCCATGTCTAAGTCTTCTGTATTTACTTCTAAATTTTTTGTATTATCTATGTTTGCTAAAAGTTTCGTATATGTTTCGCTTGTTTCCGAATGTTGTTCTAGATCATCGTCGTTTATTTCATCAACTCTTATTTCGGGTAGATTATCATTTTCTCCTTTTTCTTCTATTTCATCTTCTAGTTGCAATTTTTCTTTAAATTTAATTATCTCACTTGTTAATTTCGTTTTTTATTTTATTTCATACATTTCTTCTAATATTGCTAGCTTTTTTTCTAGTTCTATTATTTTGGTATTTTTTACTTCTTCTAATTGTTGTACTTCCTTTTTTGCTTGTTGTTTTATTTTTTCAATTTCCGTTTTTCTATCTATTTCTTCATTTTCTTTTATTATTCTTATCATAGCAATTAAACTATATTCTAGTTTTACCGTTTTTTTTTCTAACATTAAACTTATATTATCACCTATTTTCTTATATCTTCTTCCTAGATTAGAAAATATTATATTTATTTTTAATCCGTCATAATTTTCATATGTTTTTTCATCTATTGCGTATTCTTCTTTATTCATTTATAAATTATGTTGTAGTTTATATTCTAAGTTATTTATTTGTATTTCTAGATATAAAATAGTCTTTCTTTGTGCTACTATAGACTTGTGACAAATTCCTGCGAATATATTATTGTTAAGTTTATTTTGCCTATGTTCTAATTCTTGTCGTTTTGCTATAATTATTTCATTAAGTTTTTGTCTATAGTCATTCTTCTTGTTATTCATTGTAATTTTAAGTATTGAATATATTTATATTCTATTTTAGATATATTATATTCATTATCAGTCTTTGTGATATTAAGTTGTTTATATTTCGGATATAATTTATTTAATTTTCTTTTTATTTTTCTTAATTTTCTACTTGTATGTTTCATACCGTGTTTCTTATTATCCATAGCTCTGATACCATTTTTCGATGCGGAATTGGTAGCTGAAGAATTCATAGAAGTGGTAGTGTGGTAGGTGAGTATTTTATTTTAAAGAGTTTATTATAATATCTTTTGTTAAGTGTCTTAATCTTATTTTTTGATAGTGTGAAATTCATGGTAAAATATAATAATATTTATTGTAATATTCTTCTGATAGTTGTTTTAATCTGAATATTTCTTTAATATTATTTATGATATATTCTAGATATAACATATCTTCGGTTCTTTGGTACATATATAAATTTTCCTCCATTAATTGTTCTAATAATTTTATATCTTCCATAGATTTTATCCAATATTATAATATTCGTAGTTCATTTTAATCTGAATTTATTTATAAATCATACCATTCTATTCTTTCGAAGTCTAAATCATGTAGGTCTATTTCATACCATTTTTGATTTAATATATCTTCTGATTCGTAATCATTAAATATTTTTTCCCATATTATTCTTCTTAATTCGATTATTTCTATATTTTTAAGTACATATAAGATTAAAGTTTCGTAGTTTTTTATCATTTCATCATGCATGTATGTAGTCATGTTTTTTATTATGCAGGTTTTTTATTTCAAATTATTTCTTCCTATCATATTCATAATTGGTTAAATTTATATTAGATCATTATGAACTAGATTATCTTTATAATGTTTTCTTGTCGCTACTAGCATCGTACTTTAGCAGATACTTCCTTCTTATCAGCGCCTCAACTTTGTTTACTCCCCTAAACGGCTTCCTCGCCTACCGGTTTCAACATTAGGATGGCATAGTATAGAAGTTTTCTCCCTATTTCCAGTGTGCTAATAAACTAGAAATCATGATTCAAATAATTCTAATACATAATAACTAACATAAATTTATTCAAGCATATATATGATATTCAGGAATCTATGAAATTAGTTCCGCATATTTTTTGAACAATATACCTTTGCCTCTTGCGGATTTCAGATTTATCCATTAACTTTTAAGTATTTTAGTATCTTAAGAGAGTTTTTGGAAGGAGAGGATTTTTATTTATCAGGCATTGCCCTCTTTACAATGTTTACTACTAAGTCTATATATAGACATACAAGTTTACTATTCTAAATACTTACGCTTTTTACATCTGTCCACTACTATTTACTACTATTCATGACTACTATTCATGAATAGTTCTTATTTTGTCTACCACTATCCTTTTTACGACTTATTTGCACATATTAATAATGTACACTATCTACCACATACACTTGTCATTATTTGTACACTTATTTTGAAAGACCCATACCTACTTTATGACACACACCAAACTATTATGACTTTTTACATTTACATTATTTTACACATAACTTTTTCCTTTCTTATCTTTTTCTCCTTCTTGTTTTCTTCCTCGTTGATTATTCCAGCTGGACATCTAGAATTATATTATCTTCTCCGTTGCACTTTGAACATATATGGTCCAGGTATTTATGACCAATTAGCTTGCAATATCTGATTAATAATTCTGCTGAAATAAATCCTTCTTTTAGTGCTCGTGTCGTAGGTCGTTCTTTTGGCTTTAGTAGTGATAAAATCCATCTTTGGACTTCATCCATATCTGCTTTCCTTAATCATTAGCTGGTCTCTTGCATAGTAGCTCCATATAGCGTTTCCGTTTAAATAATTATTTGCTAGCTCTTGTATAATTGTTGATATACCAATTATCCTTTTGTTGGCATAAAAACTTGGTATCTCTATTTTGCATATCTCTTCTTGTTGTCCGATATCCTCGGGTATAATCATATCTTTAGTCAACCCTATGTTGATAACCTGTATTGGAGGTTTTATTTCCTAGTATAATATCTCCGCTGGTGCTGTATAGAATTTTATATAAAATAAATTTCCTTTCGTAACTCTTTTGTATATGATGAATGCTTTGTGTAGTTCTACTAAAGCCCTTTTTATTATTACTCTTTTATTTTCATAATTTGTTGTTAACTGTTTGTCTTCTAGATTATATGGTTTTAGTTTTTCTAGCCATTTTATTCCTAAAATGATATTTTCATTTCCTTGATATCTTTTGTATTTTATCGCTATTGGTACTCCTCCGATGATTATTTCCTTTTTTGTAGTTTCTTCGGTATACATTAATGCTTTTGGTAATTCGGAGCATGATTGTTCAATAGATATTATTTCATCTTCCGTCACTAATTCTCTTGTAATATAGTTTTCTTCTCGTCCTGTATCTATTAATATTAAATATTCTCGTTGTTCCATTATTTCCGTTATGTAGTAATGATGTGGTTTTATATCTTTCTCCATTGATTTTTGTAGAGTTTTATCTATTCTTCTTGAGGTACTCATTTTTGATGAGATTTGTGGTATTTCACAGTTCATGTTTATTCTTTTTGATGTTGACGTACTTAATCTTTCTTTTACTATTTCTAAATCTTATTCTATGTCAATTTCATTATAATTATAGTCATTCTTGTCTATGACTGTGACTATTCTTTCAAAAGGATCTTCTATTTTTATTTTTTTTATTTTATTTTTTGCTATTACTTTATGTTTTGTTGTTAAAACATATAAGTTTTTACATCTAGCTGTAAATATTTTACTTTCCGGGGCTAGTTCTATTCCTGACATTCTCCAATATAATACTAACGATTTATCTATATTTCTGTCATTTATTGCTACTGAGTAATTAGCACTTATTATAAATTTAAATTTTTGGTATATGAGGTTACCTCTTACTGCACTTATTATACTTTTTTCTGTGGGTTGTATAATTCTATCATCCTCTAAGTATATTTCTATGGGTGTATCTATTCCTTCTCTAAAACATGCTTTTATTAATATTTCTGTTCCTCCTAAATGTACATATTTAATTGGATTTTTAGCCTTAATATCTTGTATTTCTTTATTTATTATTCGTTTAATTATTATTGGTATTTTGGTCTTTCCTTTAGTGTATTTGCAATCTATAATATGTTCTCTTTGGCTTACTACATAATATTCTTCTTTTTGTCGTTTAAACCAATTTCTTATTGTTGGTATTTCGAATATTTTTGTTACGCTTAAGTCTAATTCTTTTCCTTTTATTTGTTCAAATATACTATTATCAAATATTATTTTCTGTTCTAAAGATTCTTCGTCTTGATGTTCTTCTTTATTTATTATTTGTATGTCTGCTTCAGTCATTTGTTATATGATAAAATTCTTTATCTGATTCTATTTCTATGTTACTATCTATTTCATTTATCTTCACTTTCTAATTCATAATCTATGTACTCTATTTGTGTATATTTTTCATCGTCTATTATTATTTCTGATGTTTGTTTTTTCTTTGGACTTTTAGATAATTTACAATCTCTAGCTATATTTCCTAATTTTTCACAATTATACCAAGTACATTCCGTTAGTTTTCTTTTTGGTCTATATGGTCTTTTGGTTTTGTAGTTTTTTACATAGAACCTTCTTCTTGGTTTTTTATATTTATATTTTGATCTATATTTTTTATATTATTTTTCGATGCGAAATTGGTAGCCGAGGAATTCATAGAAGTGGTAGTGTGGTAGGTGGTAGTGTGGTAGGTGAGTATTTTATTTTAAAGATTTTATTATAATATCTTTTGTTAAGTGTCTTAATCTTATTTTTTGGTAGTGTGAAATTCATGGTAAACTGTAATAATATTAATTGTAATATTCTTCCAATAGTTGTTTTAATCTGAATATTTCTTTAATATTATTTATGATATATTCTAGATATAACATATCTTCGGTTCTTTGGTACACATATAAATTTTCCTCCATTAATTGTTCTAATAATTTTATATCTTCCATAGATTTTATCCAATATTGTAAATATTCGTAATTCATTTTAATCTGAATTTATTTCTAAATCATACCATTCTATTCTTTCGAAGTCTAAATCATGTAGGTCTATTTCATACCATTTTTGATTTAATATATCTTCTGATTCCTAATCATTAAATATTTTTTCCTATATTATTCTTCTTAATTCGATTATTTCTATATTTTTAAGTACATATAAGATTAAAGTCTCGTAGTTTTTTATCATTTCATCATGCATGTATGTAGTCATGTTTTTTATTATGCAAGTTTTTTATTTCAAATTATTCCTTCCTATCATATTCATAATTGATTAAATTCATATTAGATCATTATGAACTAGATTATCTTTATAATGTTTTCCTGTCACTACTAGCATCGTACTTTAGTGGATATTTCCTTCTTATCAGCGCCTCAACTTTGTTTACTCCCCTAAACGGCTTCCTCGCCTACCGGTTTCAACATTAGGATGGCATAGTATAGAAGTTTTCTCCCTGTTTCCAGTGTGCTTATAAATTAGAAATCATGATACAAATAATTCTAATACATAATAACTAACATAAATTTATTCAAGCATATATATGACATTCAGGAATATATGAAATTAGTTCCGCATATTTTTTGAACAATATACCTTTGCCTCTTGCTTAGCCATGCTATCTGAAATATCTGATTGGATTTCAGATTTATCCATTAACTTTTAAGTATTTTAGAATCTTAAGAGAGTTTTTGAAAGGGGAGGATTTTTATTTATCAGGCATTGCCTTCTTTACAATGTTTACTACTAAGTCTATATATAGACATACAAGTTTACTATTCTAAATACTTACGCTTTTTACATTTGTCCACAACTATTTACTACTATTCATGACTACTATTCATGAATAGTTCTTATTTTGTCTACCACTATCCTTTTTACGACTTATTTGTACATATTGATAATGTACACTATCTACCACATACACTTGTCATTATTTGTACACTTATTTTGAAAGACCCATACCTACTTTATGACACACACCAAACTATTATGACTTTTTACATTTACATTATTTTACACATAACTTTTTCCGTTCTTATCTTTTTCTCCTTCTTGTTTTCTTCCTCGTTGATTATTCCAACTGGACGTCTGGAATTATATTATCTTCTCCGTTGCACTTTGAACATATATGGTCCGGGTATTTATGACCAATTAGCTTGCAATAACTGGTTAATAATTCTGCTGAAATAAATTCTTCTTTTAGTGCTCGTGTCGTAGGTCATTCTTCTGGCTTTAGTAGTGATAAAATCCATCTTCGGACTTCTTCCATATCTGCTTTCCTTAGCTCCCTTGAATTAGAATAAATCATTAGCTGGTCTCTTGCATAGTAGCTCCATATATCGTTTCCGTTTAAATAATTATTCGCTAGCTCTTGTATAATTGTTGATATACCAATTATCCTTTTGTTGGCATAAAAACTTGGTATCTCTATTTTGCATATCTCTTCTTGTTGTCCGATATCCTCGGGTATAATCATATCTTTAGTCAATCCTATCTTGATAACCTGTATTGGAGGTTTTATTTCCTAGTATAATATCTCCGCTGGTGCTGTATAGAATTTTATATAAAATAAATTTCCTTTCGTAACTCTTTTGTATGTGATGAATGCTTTGTGTAGTTCTGGTATTCCACTAACTTCTTCTCCGTCGTATGTGTATACGGTATTTAACAGTCCGTAGTTGTAACATGTTCTTACTAAATTAGCGTTAGTTTTCGGTTGTGCAATTAACTTGTTATATCCTTGTAACTTTTGTGTCAAATAATCTTGGTTTGGTTCTTTTGTAGTTGATCTGGGGTTGCGGTTTAAATAGGTTTGGATTTTGTGGATATTTTCAATATAGGTTCGTGTGATGTAGTTATATGTCTTTTTCTCATTTTGGTTTTGCAAACTATCTGCGTATGTAGATGTTTGTGGTTCTATGGACACATGTCTAGGTGTCCTTTGGGTAAATGGTTTTGCAAATAGCTGGTTTAAGTTCACATTTTTATGTTGTTTATCGCTAACTTGTTTGCTTGTACCTGCAGCTGTATTTAAACAAACATTATGGGTTTTAAGGAGTTTCCCATCGTCTCCTTTTAGCTCTGGCTTTTTTCCGTCTTCCGATCGACGTAGCTCCGCATTTTTATAGTCATGCTGCTGACTAGCTTTAGACTTCAGATTATCTTCATTAGTCTTTAGCTTTTGTATCTCGTTGTCCATACTATCCACTTTTATACAAAGTGTAGTTATGGCTTTGAGTATCTCTTCCATTGTATTTTCGTTCTCAGTCTGAGTAGCTTTGTCTTGATAAGTAATCTGCAATAACATTCTTATCAGTTTTTATTACTTCAATTGTAAATGTAAAATTTAATATATTTAATACCAATCTCCTTATTTCTTTTGTTGTTACCGAATCTTGTATTTTTCTTGTTAGCCACCATTTTACTTGTGTATTATCTGTTCTTATAATAAATTTGTTATATACAATATATGGTTCAAATGATAATAAACACTTATATACTGAATATAATTCTTTTCTATTTATTTCCCATTTTATTTCTGTATTATTAAACGTTCCTGAATAATACCTGCAATGATGTTCTATCGTAGTGTCATCATACCTGTATTTTAATATTCCTCCATAACTTTTTTCACTCGCATCTGATTCTATTATATAAGTAAATTTTTTGTTTTCATCTGGAAAGTATAGTTTAGGTAAGTTTTTACATAATAATTTTACCTTTTGTATTTGTATTTGGTCTTTTTTATCAAACTGATATTCTATATCTTTCTTTAATTTTTGTTGTAATGGTTTTAAATTCTCTGCTAATTTTGGTATGTATTCTCTTACTTGATTTACTAGTCCTAAGAATGATTGTAATTTCTTTTTTGTGTCTAGTTGTTCATTTGAGTTAATTATTTTTTGTACTATATGTGTTTGCATTTTTATTCCGTTTTTATCAATTTGTATTCCTAAGAATTCTATTTGATTTTTCATTATATCAGCTTTCTTTTTACTTAGACTTATACCTGAATATTCTATGATGTGTATAAATTTTTCTAATAATCTTATATGTTCATCTTGTGTCTTAGAATATAATAATATATCATCGATGTACACTACACAATTTTCTATTTGTTTAAAGTAATTGTCCATAAAGTGTTGATATCTACCTGGTGCGTTTTTATATCCAAATGGTAATACATTCCATTCATAAAATCCTTGTGGTACAGTGAATGCTGTTAGTTTTTTAGATTCTTCTTCTAGTTTTAAGTGGTAAAATCCTGATTTACAATCAAATTTGCTAAAATAATTATATCCTTGTATTTGTCTTATCTTTAGTATTTTATTTGGTATCGGATAATTATATGTTTTAGTTTTTGCATTTAAATTTCTATAATCAATAACCATTCTACTTTTTCCTCTTTTTTGTTCACTATGTTTATTTACGATAAATGCCGGGCTTGTATGCTTACTATTGCTTTCTTGTATATATCCTTTTTCTAGTAATTCATCTATATGTATCTTAAATTCGGTTAAATCATTAAAATTATACTTTAATGGTTTTTGGGTTATTATACTGTTATTATCAATTAGCTCAATTTTTACTTTTGTTTTATGTTTTTCCCATCCTTGTAAAGGATCCTCACTATATAATAATTCTAACTTATCTTGAATTATTTTTACTTTATCTATAGAGAATATAATTAATTCTATTTTAGGGTCTTCTTCTTTTATATTTTCTAATTTTTGTGTAATTTTTTCACTTCCTTTTATCCATTCCGTTGTTTTTCGTTTTTTATTATTTACTCTTTTTGCTCCTATTTTTTGTTTACACGGTGTCGTGAACCACCAGTGTGTTTTTGTTATTATATGTGGGTATAATTTTTCTAAAAATGGCATTCCTAATAGCATATCTTTTGTAGTTAATTCAAAGTTATATATTTCTTCTATAGTTAATATCTTATCCCATATTTGTACTTTTATATTTTTTGCCTTATATGTGATCATGCTTCCTTCATTATTAAATCCTGTTACTACTATAGGTGTTTTTAATTTTTCCCACTTATCTTCTGGTAAACAATTATATTTACATATATTAGCTTCTGCTCCCGTATCTATCATTGGTGTATAATATCGGTTGTAATATCCTTCTATTATTATCTTCGCAAGTATATATATTTTCATATTTTTATCATACTAAAGTCCTTTTTATTATTACCCTTTTATTTTCATAATTTATTGTTAATTGTTTGTCTTCTAGATTATATGGTTTTACTTGTTCTAACCATTTTATTCCTAAGATGATATTTTCATTTCCTTGATATATTTTGAATTTTATCACTATTGGTACTCCTCCGATGATTATTTCCTTTTCTGTAGTTTCTTCGGTATATATTAATGCTTTTGGTAGTTCGGAGCATGATTGTTCAATAGTTATTATTTCATCTTCCGTCACTAATTCTCTTGTAATATAATTTTCTTCTCGTCCTGTATCTATTAGTATTAAATATTTTCGTTGTTCCATTATTCCCGTGATGTAGTAATGATATGGTTTTATGTCTTCTTCCATTGATTTTAGTGGGGTTTTATCTATTCTCCTTGAGGTACTCATTTTTGATGATATTTGGGGTATCTCATTGTTTATTCTTTTCGATGTGCTTAGTCTTTCTTTTACTATTTCTAAATCTTCTTCTATATCAATTTCATTATAACTATAATCATTTTTATCTATGACTGTAACTATTCTTTCAAAGGGATCTTCTATTTTTATTTTATTTATTTTATTTTTTGCTGTTATTTTGTGTTTTGTCGTTAAAACATATAAGTTTTTACATCTAGCTGTAAATATTTTACTTCCCGGGGCTAGTTCTATTCCTGACATTTTCCAATATAATACTAATGATTTATCTATATTTCTGTCATTTACTGCTACTGAGTAATTAGCACTTATTATAAATTTAAATTTTTGGTATATGAGGTTACCTTTTACCGCACTTATTATGCTTTTTTCTATAGGTTGTATAATTCTATCATCTGCTAAGTATATTTCTATGGGTGTATCTATTCCTTCTCTAAAACATGCTTTTATTAATATTTCTGTTCCTCCTAAATGTACATATTTAATTGGATTTTTAGCCTTAATATCTTGTATTTCTTTATTTATTATTCGTTTATTTATTATTGGTATTTTAGCTTTTCCTTTAGTGTATTTGCAATCTATGATATGTTCTCTTTGACTTACTACGTAATATTCTTCTTTTTGTCGTTTAAACCAGTTTCTTATTGTTGGTATTTCGAATATTTTTGCTACACTTAGGTCTAATTCTTTTCCTTTTATTTGCTCAAATATATTATTATCAAATATTATTTTTTGTTCTGTCGATTCTTCATCTTGATATTTTTCTTTAGTTATTATTTGTATATCTTTTTCAGTCATTGATATCGTATTCATTATCCGATTCTATTACTGAGCTATTTTCTATTTCATTTTCCGATAATTCATATATACTATCATTGCTTTCTAATTCATAATCTACGTACTCTATTTGTGTATATTTTTCATCGTCTATTATTATTTCTGATATTTGTTTTTTCTTTGGATTTTTAGGTAATTTACAATCTCTAGCTATATGTCCTAATTTTCCACAATTATAACAAGTACATTCCGTTAGTTTTCTTTTTGGTCTATATGGTCTTTTGGTTTTGTAGTTTTTTACATAGTACCTTCTTCTTGGTTTTTTATATTTATATTTTGATCTATATTTTTTATTATATTTCTTTTTATTTTTATAATATCTATCCGTACAACCAAATTGGGGTGCTGTCTTATTTTTGCAACATGCCAAGTTTTTTACTAATATTTTTTCCATTTTTATTTCTTCTTTATGTTTTTCACATAGTTCTATAAACCATCGTTGTAAGAATTTTATTCTAGCTCCTAAGGTATCTGTTAATTCTGCTTCATTCCAACTTTTTATTATTTTTGAATTAAAAGGTTCTGGTAATTTTGTAAAATATAATTTTCTTATTTCTTTACCTTCTTCTATGCTATATGTTCCTTTATAATAGTATTCTCTAAATGCACATGTATATTCATCTATGTAACACATATTACATATTGCTAATTTTGTCATTAGATTCCGATTTATGATTTTTTCTTTATTTTGTTCTTCTACCTCTGTTGTCATACTACTAAATTCATTTCTTATAGCTATTTCGTATTTATATAATATTTCCATGGTTGTAGTGGCTATTTCACCATCAAATTTTTTATTATTTCTTAAAGTTGTTAAGCTTTCATTTGTTAAATTTTGTAGCCATAATTTTACTGTTCCTATAATTGTTCTTTCTATGTATCCTGGTGCCTCTGCTATTACTATCTTGTTATCTATTAATTGTTTTGATATGTATCCTACCCATAATTGGATTGTTTTATTTATGTCTGCTACACAGTCTAAATCTAAAAATTCATGTTGTCCAGTTATTGGTTTAGGCGTCCATTTTTTATTTAATCTTTTATCCCATGTAGTTTTTTCTTTATTATATTGTTCATAATTTTTATTATAATATTTTGGATTAAAATTTTTTGGGTTTTTTACTCCTGATGTGCTAGGTTTTTCGTCCATGTCTACGTCTTCTGCATTTACTTCTAAATTCTTTGTATTATCTATATTTGCTAAAAGTTCCGTATATGTTTCACTTGTTTCCGAATGTTGTTCTAGATCATCATCGTTTATTTCATCAACTCTTATTTCGGGTAGATTATCTTGGTTATTTTCTTCTTTTTCTTCTAATTCATCTTGTAATTGCAATTTTTCTTTAATTTTAATTATCTCATTTGCTAATTTTGTTTTTTGTTCTTTTTCTTTTTGTTTAATTTCATACATTTCTTTTAATATTGCTAGCTCTTTTTCTAGCTCTATTATTTTAGTATTTTTTACTTCTTCTAATTGTTGTACTTCCTTTTTTGCTTGTTGTTTTATTTTTTCAATTTCCGTTCTTCTATCTATTTCTTCATTTTCTTTTGTTATTCTTACCATAGCAGTTAAACTATCTTCTAGTTTTACCGTTTCTTTTTCTAACATTAAACTTATATTATCACCTATTTTCTTATATCTTCTTCCTAGATTAGAAAATATTATCTTTATTTTTAATCCGTCATAATTTTCATATGTTTTTTCATCTATTGCGTATTCTTCTTTATTCATTTATAAATTATGTTGTAGTTTATATTCTAAGTTATTTATTTGTATTTCTAGATAAAAAATAGTCTTTCTTTGTGCTAGTATAGATTTGTGACAAATTCCTGCAAATATATTACTATTAAGTCTATTTTGCCTATGTTCTAATTCTTGTCGTTTTTCTATAATTACTTCATTAAGTTTTTGTCTATATTCGCTATTCTTGTTATTCATTGTATTTTTAAGTATTGAATATATTTATATTCTATTTTAGATATATTATCTATTAATTGATTTAATTTTTCGTTATCAGTCTTTGTGATATTAAGTTGTTTATATTCCGGATATAATTTGTTTAATTTTCTTCTTATTTTTCTTAATTTTCTACTAGTATTTTTCTTACCATGTTTCTTATTATCCATAGCTCTGATACCATTTTTCGGTGCGGAACTGGTAGTTAGTGGATTCATGGAAGTGATGATGTGGTAGCTGATAGTTTGGTAGGTGAATATTTTATTTGAAAGCTTTTACTATAGTATTTTTTTACTAAGTGTCTTAATCTTGATATCTCTTTAATATTATTTTTTGGTAGTGCTAAATTCATGGTAACATGTAATAATATTTATTGTAATATTCTTCCGATAGTTGTTTTAATCTGAATATTTCATTTATATTATTTATGATATATTCTAAATATGACATATCTTGGGTTCTTTGATACATACATAAATTTTCTTCCATTAATTGTTCTAATAATTTCATATCTTCCATAGCTTCTGTCCAATATTGTAAATATTCGTATTTCATTTTAGTCTGAATTTATTTCTAAATCGTACCATTCTATTCTTTCATTATCTAAATATAGATCTTGTAAATCTATTTCATACCATTCTTGATTTAATATATCTTCTGATTCGTAATCATTAAATATTTTTTCCCATATTATTCTTCTTAATTCAATTATTTTTATATCCTTAAGTACATATAATATTAAAGTTTCATAATTTTTTATCATTTCATCATGCATATATGTAGTCATGTTCGTTGTCTATGCAGATTTTATTTTCAACTATTCCTTCCTATCATATTTATAATTGATTAAATTCATATTAGATCATTATGAACTAGATTATCTTTATCATGTTTTCCTGTCACTACTAGCATCGTACTTTAGCGGATACTTCCTTCTTATCAGCGCCTCAACTTTGTTTACTCCCCTAAACGGCTTTCCTCGCCTACCGGTTTCAACATTAGGATGGCATAGTATAGAAGTTTTCTCCCTGTTTCCAGTGTGCTAATAAACTAGAAATCATGATTCAAATAATTCTAATACATAATAACTAACATAAATTTATTCAATCACATATATGATATTCAGGAATATATGAAATTAGTTCCGCATATATTTTGAACAAAATACCTTTGCTTCTTGCTTTGCCATGCTATCTGAAATATCTGACTGGATTTCAGATTTCTCCATATTAACTTTTAAGTGTTTAATATCTTAAGAGAGTATTTTGAAAAGAGAGGATTTTTATGTAAGAAGAGTTTTATTGCTTTAGGCATTGCCTGCCTTTTAACATTTACATCCGATTCCTTATATAGACATACAAACTAAATACTCATCCTAACACGTTTTTTACACTTGTCCTCTACTATTTACTACTATTCATGACTACTATTCATGAATAGTTTCTATTTTATCTTATTAAGACTTATTTACACCTAACCTTTACACTTGTCTAATATGCACATGCATGCTACTTTGCTTTACGGCTTATTTACAATCTACACTATCTACATTTGTCATTATTTGACAAAAGACCCATACCTACTTCATATCTACCTTATGACACATATCTTGACAACTTTACATATCTTGACAACTTTACATTATTACTTCCGTTCTTATCTTTGACATAACTTTTTCCGCTCCTATCTTCTTCTTGTTTTCTTCCTCGTTAATTATTCCAGCTGGACATCTGGAATTATATTATCTTCTCCGTTGCACTTTGAACATATATGGTCCGGATATTTATGACCAATTAATTTACAATATCTGGTTAATAATTCTGCTGAAATAAATCCTTCTTTTAATGCTCGTGTCGTAGGTCGTTCTTCTGGCTTTAGTAGTGATAAAATCCATCTTTGGACTTCATCCATATCTGCTTTCCTTAGCTCCCTTGAATTAGAATAAATCATTAACTGATCTCTTGCATAGTAGCTCCATATAGCATTTCCATTTAAATAATTGTTTGCTAACTCTTGTATGATAGTTGATATACCAATTATTCTTTTGTTGGCATAAAAACTTGGTATCTCTATTTTGCATATCTCTTCTTGTTGTCCGATATCCTCGGGTATAATCATATCTTTGGTTAACCCTATCTTGATAACTTGTATTGGAGGTTTTATTTCCTCGTATAATATCTCTGCTGTTGCCGTATAAAACTTTACATAGAATAGATTTCCCTTAGTAACTCTCTTATAAGTAATAAATGCTCTATGTAGTTCCGGTATTCCGCTTAGTTCTTCTCCGTCATATGTATATACAGTATTTAGTAATCCATAGTTATAACATGTCTTAACTAGGTTGGCGTTAGTTTTTGGTTGTGCAATTAGTTTATTATAACCTTGCAGTCTTTGGGTTAAATAATCTTGGTTTGGTTCTTTTGTAGTTGATCTGGGGTTGCGGTTTAAATAGGTTTGGATTTTGTGGATATTTTCAATATAGGTTCGTGTGATGTAATTATATGTCTTTTTCTCACTTAGGTTTTGCAAACTATCTGCGTATGTAGATGTTTGTGGTTCTATGGACACATGTTTAGGTGTTCTTTGGGTAAATGGTTTTGCAAATAGCTGGTTTAAGTTAGCATTTTTATGTTGTTTATCGCTAACTTGTTTGCTTGTACCTGCAGCTGTATTTAAACAAACGTTATGGGTTTTAAGGAGTTTCCCATCGTCTCCTTTTAGCTCTGGATTTTTTCCGTCTTCCGATCGACGTAGCTCCGCATTTTTATAGTCATGCTGCTGACTAGCTTTAGACTTCATATTATCTTCATTAGTTTTTAGCTTTTGTATCTCGTTGTCCATACTGTCCACTTTTATACAAAGTGTAGTTATGGCTTTGAGTATCTCTTCCATTGTATTTTCGTTCTCAGTCTGAGTAGCTTTGTCTTGATAAGTAATCTGCAATAACATTCTTATCAGTTTTTATTACTTCAATTGTAAATGTGAAATTTAATATATTTAATACCAATCTCCTTATTTCTTTTGTTGTTACCGAATCTTGTATTTTTCTTGTTAGCCACCATTTTACTTGTGTATTATCTGTTCTTATAATAAATTTGTTATATACAATATATGGTTCAAATGATAATAAACACTTATATACTGAATATAATTCTTTTCTATTTATTTCCCATTTTATTTCTGTATTATTAAACGTTCCTGAATAATACCTGCAATGATGTTCTATCGTAGTGTCATCATACCTGTATTTTAATATTCCTCCATAACTTTTTTCACTTGCATCTGATTCTATTATATAAGTAAATTTTTTATTTTCATCTGGAAAGTATAGTTTAGGTAAGTTTTTACATAATAATTTTACCTTTTGTATTTGTATTTGGTCTTTTTTATCAAACTGATATTCTATATCTTTCTTTAATTTTTGTTGTAATGGTTTTAAATTCTCTGCTAATTTTGGTATGTATTCTCTTACTTGATTTACTAGTCCTAAGAATGATTGTAATTTCTTTTTTGTGTCTAGTTGTTCATTTGAGTTAATTATTTTTTGTACTATATGTGTTTGCATTTTTATTCCGTTTTTATCAATTTGTATTCCTAAGAATTCTATTTGATTTTTCATTATATCAGCTTTCTTTTTACTTAGACTTATACCTGAATATTCTATGATGTGTATAAATTTTTCTAATAATCTTATATGTTCATCTTGTGTCTTAGAATATAATAATATATCATCGATGTACACTACACAATTTTCTATTTGTTTAAAGTAATTGTCCATAAAGTGTTGATATCTACCTGGTGCGTTTTTATATCCAAATGGTAATACATTCCATTCATAAAATCCTTGTGGTACAGTGAATGCTGTTAGTTTTTTAGATTCTTCTTCTAGTTTTAAGTGGTAAAATCCTGATTTACAATCAAATTTGCTAAAATAATTATATCCTTGTATTTGTCTTATCTTTAGTATTTTATTTGGTATGGGATAATTATATATTTTAGTTTTTGCATTTAAATTTCTATAATCAATAACCATTCTGCTTTTTCCTCTTTTTTGTTCACTTTGTTTATTTACTATAAATGTCGGGCTTGCATGCTTACTATTGCTTTCTTGTATATATCATTTCTCTAGTAATTCATCTATATGTATTTTAAATTCGATTAAATCATTAAAATTATACTTTAATGGTTTTTGGGTTATTATACTATTATTATCAATTAGCTCAATTTTTATTTTTGTTTTATGTTTCTCCCATCCTTGTAAAGGGTCCTCACTATATAATAGTTCGAACTTATCTTGAATTATTTTTACTTTATCTATAGAGAATATAATTAATTCTATTTTAGGGTCTTCTTCTTTTATATTTTCTAATTTTTGTGTAATTTTTTCACTTCCTTTTATCCATTCTGTTGTTTTTCGTTTTTTATTATTTACTCATTTTGCTCCTATTTTTTGTTTACACGGTGTCGTGAACCACCAATGTGTTTTCGTTATTATATGTGGGTATAATTTTTCTAAAAATGACATTCCTAATAACAGAACTTTTGTAGATAATTCAAAGTTATATATTTCTTCTATAGTTAATATCTTATCCCATATTTGTATTTTTATATTTTTTGCCTTATATGTGATCATGCTTCCTTCATTATCAAATCCTAATACTACTATCGGTGTTTTTAATTTTTTCCATTTATCTTCTAGTAAACAATTGTATTTACATATATTTGCTTCTGCTCCCGTATCTATCATTGGTGTATAATATCTGTTGTAATATCCTTCTATTATTATCTTTGCAAATATATATATTTTCATATTTTTATTATACTAAAGCCCTTTTTATTATTACTCTTTTATTTTCATAATTTGTTGTCAACTGTTTGTCTTCTAGATTATATGGTTTTACTTGTTCTAGCCATTTTATTCCTAAAATGATATTTTCATTTCCTTGATATATTTTGAATTTTATCGCTATTGGTACTCCTCCGAGGATTGTTTCATTTTCTGTAGTTTCTTCGGTATACATTAATGCTTTTGGTAATTCGGAGCATGATTGTTCAATAGTTATTATTTCATCTTCCGTCACTAATTCTCTTGTAATATAGTTTTCTTCTCGTCCTGTATCTATTAATATTAAATATTTTCGTTGTTCCATTATTCCCGTTATGTAGTAATGATGTGGTTTTATATCTTCCTCCATTGATTTTTGTAGAGTTTTATCTATTCTTCTTGAGGTACTCATTTTTTATGAGATTTGTGGTATTTCACAATTCATGTTTATTCTTTTTGATGTTGATGTACTTAATCT